>NW_006921697.1:5357178-5389873 GCF_000298275.1 Orycteropus afer afer
CCTCCCCATATTGTTCCATAAATTGGTGAAAGAAACGGGGTACGGGGTCTTTTGCTTAAGCCACTGACCTGGTAAGGGCAAAGACCCTAACTTAAGTTAGCTAATAAACTGTCCTATTGCATTTGCATTGTCGTGGGTTGGCATATTCTTCTCTTCCGAGCATCTCCTTTACAGCCTGGGTACTACAACTGAAAGCAGAGAATGCCAGGAAGATGTTTACCTGTGTTTTATTGCCTATGCAAAGGCATTTGACTGTGTGGATCAGAACAAATTATGGATAACATTGAGAAGAATGGAAATTCCAGAACATTTACGTGTGCTCATGAGGAATTTGTACATGACCAAGAGGCTGTCATTCAAGCAGAATAAAGGGATACTGCATGGTTTAAAATCAGGAAAGGTGTGCATCAAGGGTTGTATCCTTTCACTATATTTATTCAATCTGTATGCTGAGCAAATAACCCGAGAAGCTAGATTATATGAAGAAAGCAACATCAGGATTGGAGGCAGACTCATTAACAACCTGCCATACGCAGATGACACAACCTTGCTTGCTGAAAGCAGAGAGGACTTGAAGCACTTACTGGTGAAGATGAACAACTACAACTTTCAGTGGGGAGTATACCTCAATATAAAGAAAACAAAAATTCTTACAACTGGACTGCAAAATGGACATGGAGACAGCAACTTTTGACCTCTTCCAGCCTCACAACAGGAAACAGAATCACCAACAGCACCCCAAGGCTTATTCCTATGAGACCAGACATGCCACCACTCTCCAGCCTTTTTACCAATTCTGACATCACACTCCCTCCCACAGCACTCTCCATTTCTCTGCTGGGTTCGATAATACATTGCAATGGCCACACAGAACTCACAGACAATACTCACAATTATGGGGTTTATTAGGGAAGTAACAGGTTACAATTCAGGTTCAGGAACCCTCTCAGGATACAATTCTTCGATCAGGACAGTCTGCCCTCTGCTATGACCTCAGGCAAGTGTTACAAATCTTTTTTAGCTCTGCTGATAGGTACACTTAGATGCACCCCACTCGTGCCATTGGTTCCACTGCTGCTATCTCTCTGCCTGGATGTCTCTGCCAGGAAGGTACAATGCAGAGATCTCTGGCCCAAGAACGTGTTCCACTCCGCTCCACTCCACCTCTGGCTATTCTCTCTTGATGCCAGTGAGATCCCCTCTTCTGCATCTAGGAGGGCTCATTTTAAGCCCAGCAGCATAGCAAAACTAACCAATCCTCATATTAGAGTTCCACACACCTTATTTGCATTGTCTCGCCCAGTAATCTGGTGGGAGTTAAAAAGACCGTGGCTAGAAAAGCCACACCAAGTAATTCATTGCACCACAGGCAACCCTCTGGCTTTTCTAGCCATTGTCCCTTTCATACTTCAAAAATTGACAGACATCTCCTTCACAATCAGTTTAAGAATAAGCACACCCACCTATACAACTATGAGACCAGAAGAACTAGATGGTGTCCAGCTACCACTGTCATTCACTTGGAAGGGATGTAGGAGATCCTGGATAGAGAGGGAGAACAATGTGGAACAAAACTCAAAATCATTTGGAGGAAAAAAAACCTAGGTGGGGACCAGGTTTGCTGGTCCAATAGAGCCTGGTGGAACCACTGAGACTATGGCCCCTAGCTGCCCTTCAGGTCTGGAATTGAACCCACACCTGTGGTTTCCAGCCAAACAAAGTACAGGCATGTGAGTTAAACATTTACCTCAAGTAGACACATGCCCTGGAGAGAACAATCATGGGAGAAGGAAGGGCTGCTTATGCACAGGGAGACAGCTCAGGGGGCAGGGGAGTATGAAGGGATGGACACTGGGAAGAGGTAACTATGGGGAGGAAGTGGGAGGGGAGCTGTTGCATTGTGGTAAACTGTGGTCAATGACATGAGACAAAGTATAAGTGAACTGCTGTATGGAAAGTGAATTTGCTCTGTAAATCTTCACCCAAATCAAAATAAATAAATAAATAAAAATCCTTTCAATCAGAAAGTTTAGCACAGTGTAAACTAAACATGAAGATGACTGACTAAAAACATAACTGCAATGACAGACAGATGTTTTGGAATCATCTTCTGGGACATAGCCACTGTTCTGGGGTAAGAAATCATGGAGCTAGAAACAGATCATTTCCTCAACAAGTTGTTTCCAAGAAAATGACTTAAACAAAGATATTAAAAAAAAAAAAAAAAAGAATAAGCACACCCATGAAAGAGTGTAAGCCAGTCACTTCAGGCCTTTATCTGCCCCCCATTTTAGAAAGCCAGTTTTTAATTAAGCATATTCCTTTCTCTGAAGAACATTCTGTTCTGGTTAGAACTTGGAGCACCTGCATCCATAAGCAAAGTCCAGTCCAGAGCAAGCTATAAAACTACACCAGCTCAGTGTCAGACATCTTTCTCTTCATTAGGTTGGGTTCTGGTCAGCTCAGCCCTAGCCATCCCAGTTACGTCATGGGTACCAGCTGCAAGTTTGGGACTCACCCTCCTCCCTTCACTTCAGACCAGCCAACACCTTTCTCAGTTTCTTCAGTTCCCATAGGTTCGGGAGGCCACTCATCTCATTGTGTTGTAGGAACAACAAGGTTCTTAACCCTGTTGCACAGAGCCAATTATCACAATGGGTTGAAGTGGTAAAGGAAAGAATTTATTGAATATTGATACCGAAGGAAACAGGAAGAATAGCTTCTCAAAAAAAGGTCTGTCTCCCCCAGCTGGGAAATAGTTAGGGTTTTTAAAGTGAATTGAGCTAAGGGGTAAGAGGGTTTGAGGAATGCTGAGAATGCGTTATCCGGATGAGTTGTTGTTTTCTTGTGACCTCTCTGTAATTTTTCTGGCCAGTGATGAAAAAAAAAAAGCTGTTCTTGGTCAGGAGAAAGTGTCCTTCAAATTCCTCACACCTGCCTAGAAAGGTTAACTGTACAAGGAGGGTAGAGTATGGGATGGCCACCCCCAGACCTCTTGGTCTGTAAGAGATGTCTCTGTTTCTTCTTTATCTTGGCTCCAGCCTCAGTGTCTCCTGTCTCAGGGTCACCTCCCTCCATAAATTGCAATTATCAGCTACAAATGAGCAGTGTGTTTAAGCCAGATGTCCAAAGGAATGTGTGAGAAGAATAACCTAAAGTAACTATCCTATTTACGTAGAAGGAAGGAGGGGGCGAATGAAAAAGAGAGAGTTAATCATTGTGGTTAATATCTACTCTAATCATAGCTGTTAGTTTGTTACATTTCTGCAATTTTTCAGCAAAAAGGCTTCTGTACCCTTCAACACTTGCACTTCAGATCAGCCAGCCCTTCCACTCATCCGCTAGCATCCGTGGGCTACGTCAAAGAGTACCAAACTCAAACCGCTTCTTCATTGCTGCACTTTCCTAACTTTCACCCATCAAGTGGACCCAGGTTGTAACAAACATGTTACTGACCAGCTCCCTTTAACTTCCAGTCCTGGAAAGGGTTTCTCTAATGGGCCATGACTTTCCTGCTTCACTGTACCCAAAGCCAAACTGCTTGCTTGCAATTTTAAAAGCCAATCTTTCTTTCTCTGTCTCTGCTGGTCCTTACTTCAAATCTTCTTCTATTCTCTCAACAGATCCGGGTGGGTTACCATGCTTTTCAAATGGAAATTTTCCTGACTCAGTTCTGGGTGGGGCTCTGGTTTTCTACACAAACTTCCAACATTTTGACACACAGCTCTGGAAACAAAAGCCTGTGTTTCTTCGGGGCAAATTCTATTTCCCCTTTGAACATATCCAATCAAGTATTGGCTGAAGGCAGACTTACACACTCTCAGTTATCCATACCCTGTTATTCATTTCTAACATACAGCTAGATAAAATAACATTCAATATCCATACTATATTCAGATAAACACATAATCCAAAACACATACAATCAAACCAAACACTGCCATCAGAGTTAGATCCGACTCTAAGCAACCCCTCCTTGGGTTTTTGAGGTGGTATCACTATGGAAGTAGATTGCCAAATCAAATCTTCCTTCTGAGGAGTGGCTGGTGGGTTTGGACCACCAGCTTTCTGGTTAGCAGTTAAATGCCTTAGAAACTACCCCACCAAAGCTCCTTCAGTTTCGACTCTTTACCTTGGCAATCTCCCCATTCTATGCATATGGCCTTGGGCCTCTGGCTGGGTGTAACCTCAGGCCTCCAATCAATCATCTCCTTCAATTGGCCTAGCTCTTGCCTCAGGCCTTTTCCTCTCAGCATGATATCTTTATATTCTACCATTCCAGGTGATAACAACCAAAGTAACCATCTAAGAATCAAGTTTCATTTCCTAGGCCCCTTCCTTCTTTCTCTTACAAAGTCACATGCTTCCACAAGTCTGGAGCCATTGCAACAAATCCCACTCCTGACACCAACTGCAAAAAGGGCATAGGGATGGCATCTTCTGACCTCCAACCTCACAAGGGGGAAATAGAGTCACCATCAACAACTCGGAGCTTATTCCTATGAGGCCAGACATGCTGCCACCCTCCAGCCTTTTCACCAATGCTGACACCAACAGTCCTGTTGAAGGGCCAGAGAAACCTTTTTGCTGAAAAATTGCAGAAATGTAACAAACTAACAGCTATGGTTAAATTGGGAGCTCTGGTGTCGTAGTGCCTAAGGCATTGTGACTGCTAACCAGAAGACTGGGGGTTCAAACCCACCAGCCACTCCTCAGAAGGAAGGCTGGGCAATCTACTTCCGTAGTGATGCTGCCTTGGAAACCCAAGGAGGGGTAACTATGAGTCAGATTTGACTCCACAACAGTGGGTTTGGTTTTGGTTTAGATGGTTAAAGTAGATATTAACCACAATGATTAACTCTGTTTTTTCTTTGCCCTCTCCTTCTGTCTACGTAAGTAGGATAGTTTCTTCAGGTTGTTCTCCTCACACATTCCTTTGGGCATCAGGCTTAAACTCACTGCCCATTTGTAGATGATAACTGTAGTTTATGGAGCAAGATGATCCTGAGAAAGTAGATACTGAGCCTGAAACAACCAAGATAAAGGAGAAAACAGAGACATCCTTGGAGAATGAGAGGCCTGAGGGTACCCACTCCCACACTCTCCCCTCCTTGTAGAATTAATCTTTCTAGGCAGATGTGAGGAACTTGAAAGACACTTTCTCCTGACCAAGGGCAGCTTTTTTTATCACTGACCAGAATAGCAGGGAGGTCATAAGGCAACAACTCATTGCAGTAACAAGAAGAAAGCATTCTCAGCATTCCTCAAACCCTCCCACCCCTTAGCTCAATTCCCTTTAAAAATCCTAGCCATTTCCCAGCTCAGGGATACAGACCTTTTTTGAGAAGTGATTCTCTTCTGTTTCCTTGGGTAGCAATACTCAATAAATTCTTTTGCTTTCTCGCTTTGCATGACAGTGGGCGAGAACCTTGTTCCTACAACTGGGACTCACTACTTCTGTGCTGTGTTCAATAATACCTTGCAATGGCCATGCAGAGCCCACAGACGATACTCACAATTATGGGGTTTATTGGGGGAAGTAACAGGTTACAATTCAGGTTCAGGAACCCTCTCAGGATACAATTCTTCGATCAAGACAGTCTCCCCTCTGCTATGCCCTCAGGTATCTCTCTCTGGCCCTTAGACTCTCAGCCTGGGCTCTCCCCTGCTCAGGCAAGTGTTACAAAGCTCTTTTAGCTCTGCTGATAGGTACACCTAGGTACAACCCACTCTTGCCTGTTCCACTGCTGACATCTCTCTGCCATGGGTGTCTCTGCTAGGCATCTCTCTGCTGGGTGTCTCTGTTGGGAAGTCCGGCATAGGGATCTTGGGTCCAAGGGCATGCTCCACTCTGCTCCACTCCACCTCTGGCTATTCTCTCTTGATTGCAATGAGATCCCCTTTTCTGCCTGTGATGGTTATGTTTTTGTGTCAACTTGGCTGGGCCTGGATGAGTGGCTGGGCAGCTGGTGGTAGTATTCCCCATGATGAGACTGGCAATCAGCTCCATGGTGGGATCTACCACAAGCAGCTGAGTAGCTGCTTTGGATCTGTGGTCTGCTTCCTGTATATAAGGAGAAGACTTGGGAATGGTCTCTAGCCTATGGCACGCTTGGACCCTACATGTAGCCGTGTCATGTCTCAGCAGCCTGCTATGCTCTGCTAATGTTGGGATTTAAAATGGACTTAAATTAATGGCCTGCCATGTGGTTTGGTAACATCAGGACTGTGCCTTGTTACTTGTCAACCTTGGGTTTGTCAGCCTCAGCCCCTAGCAGCTGTCTGAGTGAAGAAATGCCTCTAGCTCCAGTGGGCCAGGAGCAGGAGGCAAAGCTGGACCCCAAAGTTGAGGGGCTTTCACCTAGCCCCTAGAGCCCGGCACTTTGAACTTGGACTTAAAGCCTCCAAATTGTAAGAATAAACTCCTATTTGTGAAGGCCATCTCATTTGTGGTATATATTCTTGTCAGAGTAGCACTAGGTAACCAGAACACTGCCTCTACCAAAAAAACCAAACTCACTGCCGTCAAGTTGATTTCGACTCATAGTGACCCCTCCTTGGGTTCCCGAGGCGGTATCACTATGGAAGTAGATTACCCAACTTTCCTTCCAAGGAGCGGCTGGTAGGTTTGAACTGCCAACCTTAAACCCAGCAGCATAGCAAAATGAACCAATCTTCACTTTAGAGTTCCATATACTTATTTGCGTGGTCCCACCCAGTAATTTGGGAGTTCTGGTGGTGTAGTGCCTAAGGGATGTGACTGCTAATCAGAAGTCTGGAGGTTCAAACCCATCAGCCACTCCTCAGAAGAAAGGTTGGGCAACCTACTGCCATAGTGATACTACCTCAGAAACCCAAGGAGGGGCCGCTATGAGTCAGATCCCACTCGACTGCAGTGAGTTAGGTTTGTTTGAGTTACCCAGTAATCTGGTGAGAGTCACAAAGACCATGTTAGCCATACCAAGTATTTCACTGCACCACATAGACTAATAAGCAACATGGTGATAAACAGAAAAGATTGAAATTGTCAAGAATTTTATTTTACTTGGATCCACAATTAATGCCCATGGAAGTACCAGTCAAGAAACCAAACAATGTAATACATTGAAAAAAATTGCTGCAAAAGACCTCTTTAAAGTGGTCAAAGCAAAAATGTCACTTTGAGGACTTAGGTGTGCCTGACCTAAGTCATGGTATTTTCGGTTGCCGCATATGCATGCAAGAGCTGGACAATGAAATATGAAAACCACAGAAGAATGAAAGCATTTGGATTAGGTGTTGGCAAAGAATAGTGAATATACCATGGACTGCCAGAAGAGCAACCAAATCTATCTTAGAAGAAGTACAGCCAGAATACTCCTAAGAAGTGAAGATGGTGAAACTTTGTCTCATGTAGTTTGGACATGTTATCAGGAGGGACCAGTCCCTGGAAAGGGACATCATACTTGGTAACGTAGAGGGTCAGTGAAAAAGAGGTGGACCCTCAATGAGATGGATTGATACAGAGGCTGTAACAATGGGCTCAAACATAGAAACAATTGTGAGGATGGCGGAGGACCAGGCAGTGTTTTGTTCTGTTGTACATAGAGTCACTATGAGGCAGAACTGACTTGATGGCATCTAACAACAACAGTTGTTAAAGTTTAAGTAAAATATGCTATTAAAATTTACATCACTTTTTTGGTACTTTGCTAATATGACTACCAGAAAATTTGAAATTATATTTGTAGCCATGTGGCTTGCATTAACATTTCTTTTGAACAGTGCTATTCTAGTGTGTGGTTTTTTTTTTTTTTTTTTTTACCTGCAGTGAGGAGAAGAGAGATAATGCATTTAGTTTTGGACATTTGAATTTTAGATCTGTCTCTCATGGTGTCTGAGTTGCAGAGGCGGTAGTACTAATGATAGCACAGCCCAGATCAGAACCCAGCCACTTTGCCCATAGCACCAGGTGGCTTCCTGTCAGAACAATGCTGCCACCTGGTGGTCACCCACATGACTGATGCACGTTCCCATAGCAGTTAGGCTCCCCTCAGTTGCAGAACTCTGCAGACGTTTACTCTCCAACCCTCTGCAGAGAGGCTAGAACTGGGAGGTTCCTTCTCCTCCTCCCAATGCTGCCCTGGGCCTTGGTTCAAATGACCGAGCTGTGAACAGGGCTGAGGGCAAGACCACATAGAGATGCCCAACGTCAAATGAGCTCCTTCCTAAGCAGCCTGATTTCACCAAGACCCAGCCTGCCAGGGGTGGAAAAATATAGTGATTTAGAGCACAGTCTGGGCTACAAGCATAAGTTTGAATCCCTGCTCTGCCCTGTTCTAGCTGTGTGCCCCTGGATAAGTCACTTCTCTGAGTCTCAGTTGCCCCACATATAAAATGTGTGTAATAACAGTACTTGCCTCAAAGGAATTGAATGAGATAATGCTTACAATTTGAGCCAACAAGTATGTACAGAGCACTAGGTATGCTCTATTCCAGATACTAGAATATAGACAAGTGCAGTAATCACAAAGTCCAGTGGTTCTCAAAGCATGTTCTCTAGATCATCAACATCTACTTACATTTCACAGGCCATAACTTAAGTTACATGGGCCACATATAGCTGCCAGGAAGGCTGGGAACTATAGTCTTTATTCTGGGCAGCCATATATCCAGTTAATTGAGTGACATTTACAATAGGAGATGGAAACATATTGGGGAACAATTCTCTCTGCTACATTAAGTGATTCTGATTTAACTAGCCTTGGGGATCTAGTTGACACTTGTATGCCTCCCTATCTCATTAAGCTCTTTTATTCCCTCTTTGAGCAGATCTCTCAGAAAACTAATTTATATTCAAGTATGGCTCTCTATAAGGAGTTCTGGTGGTGTAGTGCCTAAGGCAATTGACTGCTAACCAGAAGGTTGGCAGTTCAAACCCACCAACTACACCACGGAAGGAAGACTGGACAAGCTACTTCCATAAAGACTTACCACCTTGGAAACCCAAAGGGGGTCACTATGAGTCAGAATCGACTCAATGGCAGTGAGGTTTTTTTTTGGTTAAACTTCTCTATAACTCCTGCTTACTGTTCTAATTCCACCTCTTTAGGACTACACGTATGATTACTTCCTCTTCCCAAAGACAGAATTTAGCTATTTGAATTCTATCATAAATCTTTTCTTTGGAGCATGTAAGGTCAATGGGGCACCCCTGTAGCCATCTATTGGAGAGAGGTTTTGCTGATACCACATTAAGAGATTGAGAATGGTCTTGATAGTATCCTTTCTCTGAACCACAACTGGAGGCTAGAAATGGCTGACAAGGGTGGTGTGTAGTGCTCTACCTCGGGCAGAACTCAGAGGAAGCTATGTAGAAACATGTTCTGTGCCAATGTTCCTGTAATCTTGTTTCTCTGTTCTGTCATTTCCTCAGATTTATCATGCAGTTCAGTGATTTTTTATTTGCCATTTAACATATCCATTAAGTATTTAATTTCAAGGGAACTCTGGTGGCATAGTGCCTAAGGCATTTGACTGCTAATCAGAAGCCTGGCTGTTCAAACCCACCAGCCAGTCCTCAGAAGGAAGATTGTGCAATCTACTTCCGTAGAGATACAGGCTCAGAAACCCAAGGAGGGGTCACTATGAGTGGAATCGACTTGATGGCAGTGAGTTTGTGTTTTTGGTATTTAATTTCAAAGATACACATTTTTATTTCTCCTGAGAGGATTTGCTTTGGTGTTTACGAAAAGCTAGGGGGCACTCCCACCTGCAATCACATTAGCCCAAGAACTGGATGATTTCTCACTCAAGGTGAATGCCAAGTTCTGCTTCCTCACCTTGGGGCTGAGCGTCAGGGTGAAGACAGAGCCAAAGTTTAGCACTGACTCCTACGTTTACTCTCAAGGCCACCCCTACCTTTCTTTGCTTACAGCGTTCTGCTCCTTGATCTATTTTAACTTGAAGTTCTTTTTTTCAATTATTAGCATGAATTCATTTTAACGTTCCACTTTATATTGTACAGTGCCTGTTTTACTTATTTTTCTGTTCAATAATTCATACACATTTTGTTTTATGATATTAGTTTCAATTCCTTAATGTAACAGCACTTTTTCCTACCTAGGTTCCCCATTTCCATTCCTCTTTCTTACCTGTCCCTTCCTGCTATCTGGGCTCTGTTATGAGGTAAATTATGCCCTTTTGGTCTCCTATGGTTGTTTTGAGGAGTACTTTCCTCAGGAATGTTGTAGTTCATTTTCTAGGTCTGTCTTTTGTTTGGCAAGTCCGTTTTCTTTCCTATCTCTGTCTCTTTAATGTCCTTGGTGATTCCCCTACTTCTTGGCATCCCAGGAGCTCATGTTTGCCATGTTTAATTTACCCAGAATCTAGAAAGGCCACTAGTTGCTGTTTTTTTCTTTTTTAATGCATTTTATTGAAATATAATTTATGTACGGTGAAATACACAAAACTAAAGTGACATGGGTCAATGTGCTTTTTTTTTTTTTGCAGTGTTCCCTCCTCTCCCCTTCCACCCCTGGCAACCAACAAAGAAAGTTTCCCTCCATATGTAAACCTTTCCTTGGCTCTCCTATTCCTCCATCTTATTGGAAGTCTCCATTCTATTTTTTTCTTAAATAATTCATCAAATAAATCTTTATCAAGCCCCCTACTCTGTGCAGAAAGAGCTCTGGTGATGCAATGCCTAAGGCATTTGACTGCTATCCAGACAGTTGGCAGTTCAAACCCACCAACCTCTCCAGGAAGATGGGGCAATCTACTTCCATAAAGATTTGCTGCCTCAGAAAACCAACGGTGGTTGCCATGAGTTGAAATAGACTCAATGGCAGTGGTTCTGATTTTTGGTTTACTCTGTGCAGAAGGAGCTCTGGTGGGATAGTGGATAAAGGCATTTGGCTGCTAACCAGAAGGTTCAACCCCACCAGCTGCTCTGTGGGAGGAAGATGAGGCAATCTATTTTCGTAAAGATTTACAGCCTTGAAAACTCAATCGGGATCACTATGAGTTGGAATCAAGTTGATGGCAGTGGGTTTATTCTGTGCAAAGTCTGGGCTGGGTGCTGGAATGGCAGATGTTGAACAAGACATACATCCTCTGCTTTCAGATTTTTTTCCATTGATTAGTGGAGAAAATAGGCTATTACAATAGAGAGTGACCAGTAGTACCACACAGGAAGAAGGGGTTCTCTGGGAATTCAGAGGAGAGTTACCTTGAGGACCACCCAAGAAGGCATCTTTGAAAGAGATGAAAAACTGACTCTTGGGTAAGAGCAAAAGACAGTGCTGCCAAGTGAGGGGGAAGCAGATACTGAATGAGCTAAGCTCAAGGGGAAGCATGGGCAAGAGGTTGGAGGCATGAGAGAGCATGGAGAATTGGAAATCTGAAAGGAAACACATTAGCCTTGGACAGAGTGAGAGGAGGGTCAAGGGTATAGCAGGGCCAGATCGGCAAAGGGCTTGGTAAAACAGACTGGTTTCTAGCCTGAAGACAAGAGGGTGGGGCAGTAATAAAACAGCAGCACAGTGACATAATACAAAAAAAATTGTTGTTGCAAAAATATATAAAACACATTTGCCAGTTTAACACTTTCATGTGTACAGTTTAGCAATATCAATCACATTAATCATGTTGTGCAGCCATCAACCATAATTGTTGCCAATTTTCCATCACTATGAACAGAAACTCAGTTTCTTCAATGATTCCTCCATCCTTGTAACCACTAACAAACTTTGATCTTGATACATTTCCTGTTCTGCATATTTCACGTCAGCAAGATCGATCATAACAATCTATTTGCCCTTTTGTGATCGACTTACTTCGCTCAGTATGATTTCAAGGTTCATCCACGTTGTAACATGTATCAGGACTTCATTTCTCTTTATGGCTGAGAAATATTCCAGTGTGTGTATGTACCATATTTTGCTTATCCATTTATCCATCCATCGATGGACTTGTCAGTTGTTTCCACATTTTGTGTTGTGAATAGTGCTGCAATCCAAGCAGTTTCAGATCACTGCTATTGTGTGATGTAGGGATAGCAAGGAGCCAGAGGGAAGACAGCAAAACTATAGGAAAGGAGACTGTTGCAGGAGTTCAGGACAGAGAAGATGTCTGCAAAACAGAAAGTGCAGTGCAGAGTAGAAAGGCTTTGAGAACTGGAGGGAACATCTCTAAGGTGCTGGGTTGGAATTGCAGAGTCATATTCATTGGCTTCAGGGTCACGCCAAGTGCTTCCAGGGTCTGCAGTCTCAGGTGGGCAACAGCCCACCTAGTCCTGTACTGTTTCAGGGGCCGATAGGCTATGCCAACCTGAGCTGCACTGTGATGGCTTGGGTTTACTTGTGAACAAGCCCCCCTCTCCCCTCCCCCCACCACTGCCACACACACACATACACACAGGGAACTGCTTTCAAAGACCTGGCTGATTGCATCCTGGTTACCGGGGAACAGCATCAGTTGCAGAGCCCAATCACAGGAAATAAAAAGAATGCTCCAGCAACCACCAGCATTCTCCCACCAGGATTCCAGCCAGCTGTCACTGATGCAGCTTGGCATGAGAAAGGAATTGGCGTTTAAGAATAGCAGCAGCTTCTTCAGTGCCAGGAACTGTGCTAAAACATTTTAGTCTTGTTTAATTCTTATGAGTCAGCCAGGCAGCCATTATTACAAGGAATTTTCAGTTTCACTAACTGGCTGAGATTAAGTAACTTGCCTAAGGTTATAGTGTGAACTTGTGGAACTGGGATTTTCACCTAGGCATGTCTGCCCTTCTCAGTCTGTGCACATCCTGCCTTAGAAACCAAACTGAAAGGGGAGCACCTCTATTTTTTTTTTAAATGACTTGATGGTTTAAGGGCAAGTTTTATGGAATGTGCCTCTAACTGGGTGTGGTGGTTATGTTTTTGTGTCAACTTGGCTGGGCCTGGTTGAGTGGTTGGGCAGCTAGATGTAGGATTCCCCATGATGAGACTGGTAATTAACTCCATGGTGGAATCTACTGGGAGCAGCTGAGTAGTGGCTTTAGGGAATATGGTTTGCTTCCTGTATGTAATGAGAAGCCTTGGGGTATGGTCTCTAGCCTATGGCACGCGTGGACCCTGCATGTAGCTGTGTTGTTGCTCAGCAGCCTGCTATGCTCTGCCGACCTTGGGACTTACAATGGACTTAAGTTAATGGCCTGCCGTTTGGTTTGGTAACATTGGCACACCTTTTTACTTGTCAACTTTGGGGCTTCTCAGCCTCAGCAGCCAGCAGCTGTCTGAGTGAAGAAACGCCTTAAGCTCCAAGGGGCTGGGAGCAGGAGGCAGAGCTGGACCCCAAGGTTGAGGGGCTTTCACCTAGCCCCTAGAGCTTGGCACTTTGAACTTGGACTTAAAGCCTCTAAACTGTAAGAATAAACTCCTGTTCGTTAAAGCCATCCCATTTGTGGTGTTTCTTGTCAGAGCGGCACTAGGTAACCAGAACATTGGGTGTTTTGGTTACCTAGTGCCACTCTGACAGGAATACACCACAAATGGAATAGCTTGAACAAACAGTTTATTCTCTTATAATTTCGGAGGCTTTAAGTCTAAGTTCACATTGCCGGGCTCTAGGGGCTGGGTGAAAGCCTCTCAACCTTGGGCTTCAGCTCTGCTTCCTGCTCCCAGCCCACTGAAGCTGGAGGCTTTTCTTCACTCAGACAGCTGCTGGCTGCTGAGAATGACAAGCCCAAGGATGACAAGTAAAAAGGCAGAGTCCCAATATTACCAAACCACATGGCAGGCCATTAATTCAAGTCCATTAAAAGTCCCAAGATTGGCAGGGCATAGCAGACTGCTGAACAATGACTCGGCTATATGCAGGGTTCAAGTGTGTCATAAGCTCGAGACCATTTCCAAAGATGCTTCTTATATACAGGAAGCAGACCATATCCCTAAGGCAGCTACTCCCAGTAGATTCCGCAATGGAGTTGATTACCAGTCTCATCATGGGGAATACTATATCCAGCTGTCCAGCCACCCAACCAGGCCCCAGCCAAGTTGACACCCAACCTTAACTACCCCTTGTCAACTTGGCACCTGTACAGATCTTCAATGGGTGGTATCTGTACAGGTCTCCTTCACTGGGTAGTCCCAGTCCCCTAGTTCCTGAGTGGCTACCTCACCCCCTTGGCCTGGAGGGCCCTGTTCCTCTACCTCTTGGGCATGGCAGCCCCGCCCCCCTCACTCAAGGGCAGTGGCTTTAACTCCAAACCACTGGCCTACACGAACGAGCAGCCCCACACTCCAGAACCAAGTTGGTGAAGGTCTGGCTCTTTGAAACCTAGGGGGCCGTGGTGGTTCTACTCCCACAGGCCATGGTCCTACCCTTGAGGCTGAGGCAGCTCTGCTTCCCATTTCCTCGGTCTCTCCGCTTCTGCCAATTAATGCCCAAGGGCAATCCACTCCGTAGGAAATCTCCCTGCCCAAAGGACACTTAGCTTTAATGCTCCGTGGGCTGGCAAACCGGCTACTCCATTTCATGCTGGTCTCTTCTACTAATTAATGCCCGAAGGCAACCCACTACACCAGGAAGCCACCTACCCAATGGCATCCAGCTTCCTCCTCCATGGGCTGCTAAGGCTGTTGCTGTCTCATACCAGTGTCTGGGCTTTGCTACTGCCATCTTTCATGCTGGTCTCTCTGCCAGTGTCTCTCTGCCAGTCTCTTGGCTCTGCTGCTGCCATCTCTCATGCCGCATGCCAGGGTCTCTCTGTTGGTGTCTCGGGTCAAGAATACACTCCACTCCTGTTTTCACATTTTAGTTATCTGCTGGAGCAGCACGCCATACCTGGTACCTGTTTTGGTTACTTAGTGCCACTCTAACAGGAATATACCACAAATGGAATAGCTTGAACAGGGTTTTTTTTCTCTCACAATTTTGGAGGCTTTAAGTCCGAGTTCAAATTGCCAGGCTCTAGGGGCTGGGTGAAAGCCTCTCAACCTTGGGCTTCAGCTCTGCTTCCTGCTCCCAGCCCACTGAAGCTGGAGGCTTTTCTTCACTCAGACAGCTACTGGTTGCTGAGAATGACAAGCCCAAGGATGACAAGTAAAAAGGCAGAGTCCCGATATTACCAAACCACATGGCAGGCCATTAATTCAAGTCCACTAAAAAAGTCCCAGGATTGGCAGAGCATGGCAGGCTGCTGAACAACTCGGCTATATGCAGGGTTCAAGTGTGTCATAAGCTAGAGAACATTCCCAAAGCTGCTTCTTATATATGAGAAGCAGATCACATCCCTAAAGAGCTACTCAGCTGCTTGTGGTAGATTCCACAAAGGAGTTGATAACCAGTCTCATCATGGGGACCACCACCACCAGCTGCCCAAACATTCAACCAGGTCAAGTTGAAACACAACCTTAACTACCACACTGTGTTATGGGTTTCTTTTGTTTAGAATGAAGCTATGGGTTTTTAGGAGTATCACATATGTAAAGTGCTCTCCTGATACCATTTTACCAGGTGGTACGTATCTTTCCACTAGTGATATCCACCCTAATAATTTGTTAAGGTAGTCTTTGCCAAGTTTCTCCACTAAAGTGTTTTCTCTCTTTCCATATTCTGTTCTTTGAAAGCACTAAGCAGCCCACACTCATATGGAGGATGTTAAGTTCCACTTTTTGGAGTGGGGGGTATCTTTTACTTCTAATTGTTTTGTATGAAAGATTTGCACCTTCTCCCTCATTTATTCAGTCATTTCTGTCAGTATAGGCTCATTTATACTTTGGTTTGCAATCACACCCTTCATTTTTAAGATGAACAGTTGACTTGTATAAGTTCACAGGTTAAATCGGTGGGAGCTATGTCTGAATCTCAGATCTCCAGGGCTTTTCCAAAGTGAAAAGCATAGTCATGGTTAAGAGCAGAGGTTTGTTAACATTTGTTGTGTTGTTATGTGCCTTCAAGTCGGACCCTACTCATAGTGACTCCTCCTTGGGTTTCCGAGGCAGTTATCACTACGGTAGATTGCCCAATTTTCCTTCCGAGGAGTGGCTGGTGGGTTTGAACCGTCAACCTTCTGGTTAGCAGTCAAGTGCCTTAGGTACTACGCTACCAGACCTCCTGTTTGTAAATATAGACAATGGAGAATTATTTGGCAATATGAAGGAATGAGAGATACATGTCACAACTTGGGTGAACCCTCAAACATGCCAAGTTAAAGAAACTAGACTCAAAAGACTACATTTTGCATTTATAGGAAATGTCTAGAATAGGCAAATCTAGAGACAGACAGTAGTTAGTAGTTGCCTAACAGGGAAAGCAGAAGGGGAGTTGACTGCTAATAGGGATGGATTTTTTTGGGGGAGGAGTGATAAAACTGTTCTAAATTGATTGTGGTATTGGTTGCACAACTGTGAACATATTAAATTAAAAACCACTGAATCATTCACTTTGAATAAGTGCATTTTATGGTATGTGAATTAATCTCAATAAAGCTTTTATTTTTAAAAAAGTGGTCAGTGAAGAAAACCAAAGATTCATGGAAACAATTAATCCTAGCGACTGGTACACCAAGCAATCCTCAGCCCAAACGACTGTGAGACCAGAACTAGATGGTGCCCGGCTATCACTGTCAAGCACATGGAGCAGGATCTATGTAGGAGATCCTGGATAGAGAGGGAGAACAACGTGGAGCAAAACTCATAATCATTTGGAGAAAAAAAAAAGGGGGGGGATGACACCAGGTTTGCTGATCTGATAGAACCTGGTGGAACCACTGAGACTATGGCTCCTAGCTGCCCTTCAGGTCTGGAATTGAACCCACACCTGTGGCTTCCAGCCAAACAAAAGACAGGCATATGAGTAGAACATTTACCTGAAGTAGATACACTCCTTGGAGAGAACAATCATGGGAGAAAGAAGGGCTGTTTATGCACAGGGAGACAGCTCAGGGGGCAGGAGTGCATGCAGGGATGGACACAGGGAAGAGGTAACTATCAGGAGGAAGTAGGAGGGGAGCTGTTGCATTGGGGTAAATTGTGGTCATGTCATGAGACAGAGTGTATGTGAACTGCTGTATGGAAAGAGAATTTGTAAATTTTCACCCAAATCACACACACAAAAAAGTGGTCAGAAGTCGGAATGGATACTTTCTCTTGGACACTGTGGCATTTGGCAAGTTCAAGTACTTTCTGTGCTGGATTTCCTATGGGGATGATAGCTCTTTTCTCATCAGGCTTATGAAGATTCAATGACAGGATTAAAATTCTTAGCAGGGTCTGGCATATAACAAGCACTGCTGTACCACACTAAACCACTTTCACCTCAGGACCTACTTGCTCATCTCCTCCACCTGAACTTTTCTCCCACAAAGAACCTGGCTTATTTCCTTGACAGTTTCTTTTCAAATATGCTGAGTAGTTTTACCACAGTGAAACAGCATGTCAGTGCTTTCCCCTCTACAATTTATCACTACCTTCCTCTCAGCTCTTCAGCCTGGGATATTCAGCATCTTCTCTCCACTGAGCCTGGCTAATCTTGGCTAATGTTCACCCATTAACCACTGTGTTGCTTTCAACAGGTTTAACTCAATCCTGTCCTAGGGCCTTTCCTCTTCTGGAATGGAATGCTACTGTCCACAAGTATGTGGGGGGTCTTTCCTAAGACATTCACATGGACCTATGGTATCTCTTACAGAACACTAAGTACCATCTGGTACTCTTAGTCTCCGGAGGTGATGTGAGCTTGCAGAAAGCAAGAACTTTGTCTTTTTCATTGCCGATGAAAATAGGGCTTGGTGTTTATTTGTGGAACGACTGAATCTCTATGTACTTTATGTACTGATGTGGCACAATCTCCAAGATCCGCCAAGTGAAAAAAAAGCAAGATTCCTAAGCGTGTGCTATCAGTTCTGCACAGAAGGTGTGGGGGGGAACACCCACCCACACATGTTTATATATGGAGCATGTCTGGAAGGCTCCTCTTCTGCTCAGGCTACACTTGGCTCAACAGTTCTCACCCTGCTCTGGCTCTTTAAGTGGTCCATTTTTGGAACCAACACCACCGTTTACAAAACAAGGTCTAAGGCCTTGCTCAGCTTTACATCACTGAGGCAACTTAATGCCACACCAGGAGCACTGTGGACAAACCCAACCATAGCACACTATCTCACCTCTCCTTACTTCCTCAGTCCAAACCAGGCTCAATCACCCCTCTAAATTCCTCTATAGGTTAATTACATCTACTGAAGCGGTACACTCTATTAAATACCTGCTGTTTTATCACTGCACCTATGACTTCCAGCCAGCCCCAGGCCCTGGCTAAACCTAGACAGGAGGAAAGAATCAAATACCCCCGTGGGACGGGGGTGGCTCCTACATGAAGGCAACATTAGTCGAAATCGTGTACATGAAAGTAGTTTATTAACAGAAAACAATAATTTGAGGAGTCCTGTTCACAGACGGCGACCACGGCGACCGCCCTTTCTGCGGGTGCTGTCAGAGGGGATGGGGGTGACATCCTCTGTTGGGGGGAAGAAAAAACATCATTGCCTGGAACTGAATGGGAAGGTCTCCAGGCCTCCCCAGCCCAGTGTTCTAACTGATAGGCAACGTACCCTCTCTTCCCCAAATGAATCTCCATACGGAACAGGTGAATGTAGAACTGTCCACCACCTGCTTTCTGAAAATTCCTGCTATCATCCAACCTCACTTTCCAGAGGGGGTAATTGAGGTTCAGTGAGGGTAAACGACTTCAGACTGATGAGTCAGTACATGTTGCTACCAATTGCAGAGAAAAAGAAAGAAGGCGCCATGACCACCTTCCTAGGAGTTGTAAGGAACCAAGATCTAATAGACATGAGGGTAACTGGTACTACACAAACGTAGCACCTGCTCTGGTATTTAGTGGGCGAGGACCAAGGATGCACAATATCTTACAATGCAGCAAACAGTCCATACAAAATGCCAAAAGCTACCCCCTAAAGAAAAACAATGTGTCTTTCCTTCAGATGCTGCCTCAGGCAGCATGGGGCAGATTGAGAAATGAAACTCCTCATGCTGATGGAAAGGGTAACACCCACATCAAGGGGCATCCAGGGAGAAATTTTAAGTCATACAATGTCCCCTGTAACCCCCAATAACAACCTAACTGCCAACAGTCATCAGACCAGGCCCTGTACCCACTAGAAATATCATTTCTTGGGTTAAGGCTTCAAAGCAAAACAAAGTATCAGTCGGAGAAAGGTACTTACCAATCCGCCCAATCTTCATTCCTGAACGGGCAAGGGCTCTCAGGGCAGACTGGGCCCCTGGTCCAGGGGTCTTGGTCCTAGGAAACAAAACTTTAAGTGAATAAAAAGCCCTTGGCCATTTTGGGCTGTTTCAATTCTTAAAGCCTGTACTCAAGTCTCTGGCGATTCCCCTTTCTCACGTATCAAAATCTTCTAGCTCAGGGGTCTGCAAACTTTTAGTTAAGGGCCAAATAATATATATTTTAGGTATCGTGTACCACTTATGGTTTTTGTCACATACTCAAACAATGTTTTTAAAATGACAAAATTATTAGCCTACAGACCATACAAAAACAAATGGCAGGCCAGTCTTAAAACTATAGAGGCAAAAATCCTCAATAAAATACTAGAGAACAAAATCCAACAGCATTTTAAGAGTCACACACCATGACAATGTGGGATTTATTCCACAAATGCAGGGATGGTTCAACATTAGAAAATCAATCACTGTAAACACCACATGAAAAGAACAAAGGAAAGCCGTATGATCATCTCTATGGATGCAAAAATAAAGCAAGTGATAAAGTTCAACACTTTTTCTTGAAGAAAACTCTAAAGAAGATTGGAGTAGAAGGGGAATTCCTGAATATGATTTAGGGCATATAAAAAGCCAACAAGCAACGTTATACTTAATGGAAAAAGACTTAAGTTTTCCCCTTGAAATCAGGAACAAGAGAAGGGTGCTTACTCCCTCTTGCCACTTCTATTCAAATCATAGCCAGAGGGATAAGACAAGAAAATGAAAGGTATCCAGACTGGAAAAGAAGTAAAATGATTTCTATTTGTAGATAACAGAAAAATCCCAAAAAGTCCAAGAAAACATTCAGAGCTAACAGAAGAATTTAGCAAAATTGCAGGGTCTCTGTCAATAAACAATGATCAGTTGGGTTTCTATACACCAGCAATTGAGAAACAAGAAACAGAAGTTAGGAAATCAATTCCATTAACAATACTATCTAAAAGCATAAAATGAATACATGAATACAAGGACATGAAGGACTTATACAATGAAAATTATAAATCACTGCTGAAAAAGAGTAGACTTAAATACATAAATGGAAGAATGTCCCATATTTATGGATTTTAAGACAAATTATTAACGTGTCAATACTACCCAAAGCCATCTATAAATGTAACGCAATCCTGACCAAAATTCCAATAGCCTTCTTTACAGAAATTGAAACAGTTCACATAATACTCAACTTTATATGGAAAAGCAAGAGGCCCCAAACAGCTAAAACAATGCTGAACGAGAAGAACAAGTAAGAGGACTCAACATTTCCTCATTTTAAAACATATTATACATTTACAGTAGGAGCTCTGGTGGCGTACTGCCTAACACATTTGACTGCTAAACAGAAGACTGGCAGTTCAAACCCACCAGCCACTCTTTGGAGTGTTGTTGTGTTATGTGCTGTCAAGTCGGACCCAACTCATAGCGACCCCTCCTTGGGTTTCAAAGGCAGTATCACTACGAAAGTGTATCACTCAATCTTCCCTCCTAGGAGTGGCTGGTGGAGTGCCAGCCTTCTGGTTAGCAGTCAAATGCTTGAGGCCTTGAAAACCCAAGGAGGGGTCGTTATGAGCTGGATCCGACGTGATGGCAGTGAGAGTTGAGTGGTACAGTTACAGTAATCAAAACCACCTGGTACTGATGTAACAGACACACAGACCAACGGAATAGATTTAAGAGTAGAGAAATAAACCTACACATCTATGGCCAACTGATCTTTGACAAGAGTGCTAAATCCATTCAATAGGGAAAGAAGAGGCTCTTCAATAAAATGTGCTAGGAAAACTAGATTTCCATTTGCAGAAAAATCCAACAGGATCCTTCACAAAATAAATTAAAAATGGATTGAAGACCTAAACATACAAAGCAAAATGATAAAATTCTTAGAAGAACTAGCAGGGGCAACGTTGTTAGGATTATCTAATATAAAGTACAAACAGCAGAAGGCAAAACAAATACATGAGACCTCATAAAAATTATGGGAAATCAGAACCCTTGCTGCTGGGAATGTAAAATGGTACAGATGCTACAGGAAACAGTGGTGGCGCCTCAGAAAATTTAAAAAGAGAATTACCGTATGACCCAGCAACTCCACTCTTTAGGTATATACTCAAGAGACTTCAAAGCTGACACCCATATATCAATATTCATCACAGCACTATTCACAATAGCCAAAAGGTGGAAACAAAGTTGAACTGGCACAGTAGCTGCTGAGGCTGCTTGTGTACAACAAAACACACCTCTTGGGATCTGGTTCCTTGACTTAGAAGTTTAGGATTACAGTTTCACAGGACACCCCAGTTAATTGGCAAAGTAACATGTTTAGTGCTTCTGTCCTATCTCCTAGTTTGCTGTGTAGCGTCTGGGGTCCTAAAAACCTGCAAAGGGCCATCCAAGGCACAATTGGTCTTTATTCACCTGGAACACAGGAAAGAGTACGGAGGATAAGGCATGTGTCATGAACTGCCACCACAAGCAACTGCCTCCTCTGCCATGAGACCGAAATAACTAGATGGTGTGCAGCTAGTATTACTGAACAGTTCAGTCAAAGATTCCACAAAAGATTTGTGATCAAAAGGAGGTATACAGAACTGAATTTAAAATTTTCACAGACTAGACTTTCTGGAGCTATGGAGGGTGGACAAACCCCTGATAATTTTAAACCTTAAACCAAAAACACCCCCTGGAGGCTTCTTAAAACCGACTTTACCTTAACTAGTAAGAAATGTCTGCCCTGAGCATTACACTCTTTTAAGAACTACATGTATGAAATCAAATTGATAACAGCAACTTGAAAGATTAAATGGGAACGTTAAGGGGGCAGTAGGTTGATGTTAATGAGGAAATCAGAAAAGGAGAGTAAGAATAGTTACACGATACAAGATATAATCAATGCCACTAAATCATACATATACAAACTACTGAACTGGTACTCTACTGTGTCTATCCTCAACAATAAAAATAAAGAAAATTTAAAGAAAAAACAAACGGCAAGCCAGATTTAGCCCTCAGGCCAGTTTGCCCTGCTTTGCCTGCAACCTGTTTAAGGCATTGTCTCTTCCTATCACATGCTGCGATTCTAAAAATTCTTTTGTGCCATCTATTTCCACTTTCTCTATCTACCGTAGACCAAGATACCACTCTCCCCTGGACCACTTCAGAACTTCCTACTTGCTATGTTCCCCACCCAGTAGTCATCTTAAAAAGCAAACAAAAAATCTAATCAAGTCACCACTACTGAAAAATTTTCATGCTTCTCACCTCTCTTTGGGCTAAAGCCCAAATCCTTACAAGATCCTGTAGGACCCTGCCTCTTCCCATCTCTGACCATACCTTATGCCACTCTTTCCCTCAGAAGGACCAAGTTTACTCCTACCTCAAGACCTTTTCTTTGGAGGTGTCTAGCTAGGATATTCTTCCTCCTTCCTTCACTGAACTGACTCCTGGCTCTTCATTAAGGTCTAACTTTAAAATTACACTGTATCACTGATAGCATTCCTGACCAATGCTATACTTTTGCTTCCTGGTACTTGCCACAAATAGAAACCACATGTTCTGTGCTTTAAGTTGTTTAAAGTCTGACTCTCCCACCAGCTCAGGTACCACACAAAAAGTAGAGGCGATCATCTTTTTCCCCTCTTCCAGTTACTTGAGCACAGTAACTGGTATGCAGTGAATACTCAATAAACACACTAAGTTGCTTGGAGGGTAGGAGAAAATTATTAAATATGTAAATGTCTAAAATGTCTTGTGTAAGGTTGTAACAAAAAACAAAAAGTTAAATCTGGGTACTCTAGCGTCCAAGCCACCCAGCTCATACCGATTTCCTCCTGTGGCACGGAGTTTGATGTGTAGGGCAGTGATGCCCAGCTCCTTGCACCTCTGTGCCACATCCTGGGCAGCCAACATGGCGGCATACGGTGAAGATTCATCTCGGTCAGCTTTCACCTTCATCCCACCAGTCACACGGCAGATGGTTTCCCTGAGGACAAAAGCAGTTCTTTCTTTCTTGTTCAACACAGATCAACACTTATTATGTCCTAATGAGGAAAGAGAACTATAATGCAAGTAGGACAAGAGTGCCTACTATGCCTAAGGCATCTCTGACTGCTAACCAGAAGGTTGGTGGTTCAAACCCACCAGCCACTCTATAGAAGGAAGACTGGCCAATATATTTCCATAAAGATTTACTGCTTTGGAATCCCAAAGGGGGTTGCTACGAGTCAGAATTGACCCGATGGCAGTGCGGGTTTTTTTTTTTTTTTTTAAACTGCCTATTAACTAACTGTTCAACACTGGGACTATAAGTGAGCAAGACCACATGGGCTCTGCCCTCATGGGGTCCACAGTATAGTGAAGTTGAGAAAACTAACGCAGCTAAGCTCTATATTATCACTTCATATTAATTTTTCCATTTAATTGTCAAATTCCTTTATAAGGGAGGCACTAAAATATTTGTGATTTAGATGACCAAGCACAACGTTTATTTCTTAGTCTGCCTGGTTGCCAACAGCAAAAAGAGAAACACCTCCCTCACATAAGGAGCTCTGATGGCATAGTGCCTAAGGCACCTAACTGCTAACCAGAAGGTTGGCAGTTCAAACCTACCAGCCGCCCCTTGGAAGGATTGGGCAATCTCTTCTGTAGCGATACTGTCTCAGAAACTCAAGAAGGGGTCGCTGTGAGTCGGATCCGACTTGACGGCAGTGAGTTTGGTTTGGTTTTGGTTTCCCTCACATAAACCTCCTTATCTGGACAAAATAGTAATTCTTTCAGGAGAATACCCTAAACTTCCACTGAATCCTAGGGTCCTTTCTTCACCTAGGCCCTTGCCCGCTGAGCCTGTGACTCTCCACCCAGGTACTTACTTGCCAGAGAGATCAGTGACATGGACGAAAGTGTCATTGAAGGATGCAAAAATGTGGCAGACACCAAAGACATTCTCTCCTTCAGCCACCTGAGGTCCAAGGCTGATGACTTGCTCTTCCTTCTTTTCCTTCCCCTTGCGAGGTGCCATGTCTGAGTGGAAGGAAAACTCCAACGTCAACAACAAAAGGTTTTCAGAACTTCTTTTTCCTAGCTATTAAAGGAAACCCCAAGTTTTGCTCCTGGGTCTGTCTCCCTTCACCTAGGACTGTTAAATAATCACTCATATCTGCCTAACTCAAACCTCTTTTCTCCCAGCACTCAAAAGATTTCAATTTGCTGGCTAAAAAGGGGGGAGTATCCTTCTTTTCTCCAGCAAGCACTAAAAGCATAGCTCATAGCACCTACAGGATAGAAGCTTAGGGACCTAGTCCAAAAAACCCAGAACAAAACCCAAATTCACTGTCATTGACTTGATTCTCACTCATAGCGGCCCCCCTGCCTTGGGTTTCTAAGGCTATATCTTTACAGTAGACTGTCTCACCTTTCTTCCGTGGAGCAGCTGGTGGGTTCAAAACATGAACCTTTTGGTTAGCACCCAAATGCCTTAACCATTATATCACCAGAGTGCTTTAGGAATCTAGTAGCAGACCTCAACCCAAGTAGCTTCAAATTATTACCCAAAAGGTCTCCCAACCATAGAAAACATATGGCTTAGATCTCTGGAGACCACCGAATACAACCAACACCTCTGTAAACCTGGGCAAGTCAATTTTGGGTCTTATGTTTCCCCACATGCAAAACAGAGTTGGACAGACATGTTTGCCATGGCGCGCTCTACCAACTACTCTCCTCCCTAAGACACACCATTATTCTCATTTTACAGATGGGAAACTAAAAGCTGAGAAATGTTTTGATTTGTTCAGGTGACTCAAGAAGTCAGCTGCAGAGCAGAAAGATCAAAACCAAGGTAGGGACTAGGTCCCCACACCTCACAACACATCCAATGCTAAAAATGCTTCCGTGTTTTCTGGCCCCCACAGTATTTACATGGTTGTACACCTTCAAAAAGCACGTAGAATCCCAAGGCCAATATTATGTATCCATGTACTGAGAGAAGCTGTTCTGAAGACCCTTTATTTGACAAAATGCCCACTGCCTGTTGAATTCTACACCAACTATCAGCTTAAAATCCAAGCGTTCCTGATCAACATAACCCTCGAGACCCATTGCTTCCTGATTCTTGATCTTCACCTGATCCATACAAAAATCATTCCATCCTCTAGCAAGACATCTCCTGACAAGATTACTCCACAGTTTTTTGAATTGAAGCTCTTCAACTTTTACTAGCACCAAGTATACAGTATTAAAGCATGTCCTCCAGAAGGCCACCAGAAAAGACTCACCCCAGAAACAAAATGTACATACGAATAGCTCTAATCTGACACAGTGTCTATGAACAATCAGTGTCACAAGACTGAGGAAAGGGAGACATTAGTTGACTGGAGAGAGGAAAAGTAGTTGAGAACGTGGAAGGCTTTCTGACTCAACCCAGGATCAAGCATCAAAACAACTTCCTAAAATTTCAGAAAACAGAAGAGGTGAATAAAGTTGTCCAACTACCTGCAGATGGAAAAGATAAAAGACAGGAGGGACCCTACTTTGGCAAGAAGCAACTGGGATTTTAAAAGCCTGCAAGCAGCCATCTAGATGCAACGATGGGTCTCTCCCTGTCCAGCGCAAACAATGAAGAAAATAAAAGATTCATGGAAAGAATTAATCCTAGGAACTGGTACACCATGCGATCCGCAGCCTATATTGACTATGAGACCAGAAGAACTAGATGGTGCCCGGCTGCTAAAGTCGACCACTCAGAGGGGGATCTATATAGGAGACCCTGGATAGTGAAGGAGAACAATGTGGAACAAAACTCAAAAGCATTTGTTAAAAAAAAAAAAGGGGGGGGGAACCAGGTTTGCTGGTTTGATAGAGCCTGGTGGAACCACAGACTATAGCCCCTAGCTGCCCTGCAGGTCTAGAATTGAAGCCAAACCTGTGGCTTCCAGCCAAGCAAAAGACAGGCATAGGAGTTGAACATTTACCTGAGGAAAATACACTCCTTGGAGAGAACAATCATGAGAGAAAGAAGAGCTGTTTATGCACAGGGAGACAGCTCAGGGGGCAGGAGTGCATGCAGGGATGGACACAGGGAAGAGGTGACTGTCGGGAGGAAGTGAGAGGGAAGGTATTGCATTGTGGTGAACTGTGGTCAATGTAATGAGACAAAGTATATGTGAACTGCTGTATGGAAAGTGAATTTGCTCTGTAAATTTTCACCCAAATCACAATAAACAAACAAACAAACGAATGAATTAAAAAAAAAAAAAAAGACAGGAGGGCCTGTTGTCGTTGTTGTTATGTGCCACTGAGTTGGACCTGACTCATAACGACACCTCCTTGGGTTTCTGAGGCAGTATCACTACGGAAGTAGATTGCCCCATCTTCCTTCCGAGGAGTGGCTGTGGGTTTGAACCACCAGCCTTTTGGTTAGCAGTCAAGTGCCTCAGGCACTAAGCTACCAGAGCTCCTACCATGGGCTTAGGAAAGCCCTTACTTCACATGTTCCAGTATCTTGCCAGTGCCTTCTTGGCATTGTTTAGTCAGTGCCTGATATACAAAGCAGTCAAAGTACTAGATCTTACTAAATGTACAAAATTACTTGTCTATATTTTCAAATTAGACTAATGGGCACAATGTAGTGGGATAAGGGCTGTTAAGGAAGATGCCATGGAGATTTACAGGAGAGAAGGCCTACATTCTTTCTGGAGAAACCCAGGAAGACTTATGTAAATGTAGTCTGTGTCCTGATGTACCAACATGAGTTCCATCATGGTGGTTACTTAATAGATACTTATTTTCCCCCATCCCAATGTTGCTTGAGGTGAGGATGACAATAACGGTCACCTGAGGGGAGGATAGATAAACGCATAGAAGGAGCTCAGGAAACCCTGGTTTGCAGCCACTACCCCAATTTCTGACTGAGAGGCCTGCCCTCAGCGGGCAGGTAAACGTGGTCCACTCTGCAACAGCTAAAAGCATCCAGATTTAGGAAGCACCGAACACAGGGCAGAGGTTTTTCCTGCATTTCCTCCTTGAAATCCTTACAACCACCTGTGATTGGTACTCCTATTAGTCTCATCTTTCAGACTAGTAAACAAATTTGGGATTAAGCCCTGGCCTAAGGTCCCCCATATAAAATGGTGAAGCAGATGTGGGAGCCCAGATCTTCTAAGGTCTCCGCTCCTCCCCACATGTTGTGCGGCCGCCCAAATGTGGCCGAACGCAGGGACAGGGCAGGGCCTGCACTCACCCCAACTTCAAGCTGCATTCCTGAAGCAAGGCCACATCCCTTCCAAAGGGCGCGAGTTTAAGTCTGGGTGGACCGAGAACCCGGGTCTAGATCCGCCGGCTTCACCCATCCTACTCGGCACCCAGGTCATGACAAGACCCCAGCCCAGCGTTCCCGGCGCCCCCGACCCCCCCTGCCATAAGATGCTGCCCGATTGTCCCCACCAAGGCCTCATACCTGCGCGTCGTCTCCAGACTCCGCCACCGGAAAGAGAGGATGCAATAAGGCGGGGCGACGGGTCACAGCCACGCTCCCGGAAGTGCTACCTCTGAGGTCATAGGGCGCCTCGCTGCCTCCCGGAAGATGCTGCCTTTAACGTTTCCAAAGGGCTTAAGATTTCATCTTCGATAAAGACAGGTGATTTGCAGGATAGCGAAAGGAAGCAAAGGTGCGAGGAATGTCACTGCGAACAGGTAGACCTGTGCGACTGCATGAAGCGGCTAATCCTGCTGGGTGAGCTAGGGCTGTGTTCCAAGATGGCGGTAGCTACGGCTAGACGAACTTCCGCTGTCCTGACCCCGGGCCTTGGCATCCTGGAGCCTGCACCGTCCCTCGTGGTACGGAGGAAGTAACAACAAAGCAGCCGTAATCTCGTGCTTTCACTTATTAGATACTGGGCTCTGTGCTAGATGGTAGTCATAAAAATAAAAATATTCATTATATAGTAAGAAGCTCTGGTGGCGCAGTGGTGAAGCTCTCCGCTGCTAACTGAAAGGTCGGCAGTTCGAGCCCGCCACCGCTCAGCGGGAGAAAGATGTGGCATTGTGTGTCCATAAAGATTTGTTGTTATAAGGCGGCGTCCAGTCGGTTCCGACTCATAGCGATCCTGTGTACAACAGAACCAACGAAACGTTGCCCGGTTCTGCGCCATCCTCACAGTCTCGTTTCTGTGATTGAGCCCATCGTTGAAGCCATTGTGCCAATCCATTCTTTAAAAAAAAAAACAAAACCTCACTGCTGTCCAGTCGATCCGACTCATAGTGCCCCCTCTTGGGTTTCTGAGGCGGTATCACTACGGAACTAGATTGAACAGGGGTGGCTGGTTAGCGGTCAAGTCCCTTAGGCACTACGCCACCAGAGCTCCCCCAATCCATCTTGTTGAGGGTTTTCCCCTTTTTCTCTGAACCTCTGCTTTACGCAGCAGGATATCCTTCTCCAGGGAATGGTCCCTTCTGACAGCATGACCAAAGTAAGTGAGACGAAGTCTGGCAATTCACGCATCTAAGGAGCATTCGGCTGTACCTCTTCCCAGACAGTCCTGTTACTTCTTCTGTAAAGATTCAACCTTGTAAACCCTGTAGGGCAGTTCTACTCCGTCCTACAGGGTCGCTATGAGTTGGAGTTGACTGCATGGACAATGGGTTTGGTTTTAGTTTTTATTGTATACAAGCCTGAGCTAAGCGATTACGTGTTATTTGTTCGTTTACTCCTTACAGCATTATCAAATAGATACTGTTTAATTAATCTACTTTTAGATAAGCGATAGTAAGTAACTTGTCTGAGATCACACTGTTGTAGCAGATAGGGAATTCTGACTCCAAAGCCTCTACACTTCACTGTGCCCCTCTAATAACAACAATCTGGACCTTGAAGGGTTGGGAGAATGTGCAGATGGAGATGTAGAAAAAGGGAAGAAATGTTCCTAGCTGAGTTTAGCAAACAGTATATAGAAAAATGAGAGAGAGAGAGAGAGAGAAGCTCTGGTGGCGTTACACATCGCTGAATACATCACTGAATGACAAATACATTGCTGAATGATGGAATTTAGTTTAGGGACTTAAGCGTAATTTAGGGAAGAACTCTTTATATAGTTCCTCTTTCCCATTTACTAAAGTTATTAATTACAGAACATCCATAAAATATAAACATGCAAAAAAGGAGAATAAAAAGAAGCAAAAAAACATTCTTTATTATACCATACCACTTTATCAAATTGGAGAGCGTTGTTCCAATCTACCCACCACCAGCCACTCCTTGGAAGGAGGGTTGGGCAATCCACTTCCGTATGATACCACCTCGGAAACCCAAGAAAGTGTCACCATGAGTTGGATCAACTCTACGGCAGTGAGTTTGTTTTTTTGATTTTTTCTTTCCAGAGATGACTTTCTATATCTATATCCATGTTCTTATCTTTACCTATATAACATACAGTCTTAGATAAATGAAATTATGTTGTATATGCAACTTGGTAACTTTTTTTCCCTCTCAACATTGTGGCTGTCTCTCCATAGCCAGCAGTAGAGAACTACAACATCTTTTTTAAAATTTGGCTATTATTTTGAATATGAAGTACATTCACAGAAATGAAAATCTATAATAAGTGGTTACCAAAAACTGTGCAACGAATGTTCCTGTGTACCCTGTACCTAGCGACCCATTCCTCTTCCCTGCAGACAGCCAGTGATACCTTTATCACACCATTTTTGAAGGCTACATGATATTCCTTTGTAGAGATATACCATAATTTATTTAACCAGTTCTTGACTGATGGACATTTAGATTACTTCTGGAGTTTGCACATATAACCAAGACTGTAAAAACATTTGGTTTAGTCTCTCCTTAGGGTAAAACTGTCCTCCAGAAAGTTCATATCAATTTTTATTCTGCTACACTGAGCAATCAAAAATATCTTTTTGTTGTATTGCATTTCTTTAATGATTACTGAGATCAAGTAACTCTGTAGATTAACCATTTGCATCTCTTCTGTGAATTATCTGTTTATATTCTTTGAAAGAGAGGCCTTTTTTGTTTTCAGGTAGTGAGCTCCCCAGTACAGCATATATGTTAGCAGAGAGTGGACTGTTGTGAAGTAAGCTCTTGTTTTGATAAAGGTTGTATTAAAACAAAACAAAACAGTGGCCAAAGACAAACCCACGGGCCTCTGAACCTCAGTGACAGAAGGCTTCCTGGAGGGAGCAGAGCTTGATCTTAAAGATGAAGGCAGCTCACATAATCACTTCAGGACAAATTTTTCCACAGGGAAGTCGCATCTCCATTGTCAAAGTCACTGCCTTCAAATTCTGCTTTGATCATTTAATCGACATGTTTATTGCTTCTTCAAATAGTTTAGTTTTAATGGTTAAGGCAGTGATTTCTAGAGTCAGACTACTTGGATTCAAATTCCGGTTTTGCCACTTGTAGCAGTGGGTTCTTGAGTAAAATTTATAACCTCTTTGGACTTCATTCTTCTAATCTGTAAAAATGATCAATAACAGTATTTTTAAATGTGTGTGTGTGTGTATACACACACACACACACACACAGGAGCTCTGATAGCATAATGCCTAAAGCACTTGACTGTTAACCAGAAGGCTGGCAGTTCAAACCCACCAGCCACTTCTCGGAAGGAAGGTTGGGCAGTCTACTTCTGTAGTGATACCACCTCGGAAACCCAAGGAGGGGTTGCTATGAGTCGGGTCTGACTTGATGGCACTTAAAAACAACAACAACATATATATATTATATATGTAACATATATACATATAATATACATATATATATATGTATATTATATGTATATTCTACTCTGTTCCAGGCACTGGGATACAATAATAATGGAATTTAATTTGAAAGTAGAGTAGGAATTAGATGAAGATATAAAGTTCTGTGCAGGGAGAACAGCATATGCAAAGGTCCTGAGGTAGGAGTGTACTTGGAGAGTTCAAAACATTAAAAAAATAGCCAGTATGGTTGGGATGTTGTGAGTGAGGGAAGAATGATGGGAGATCAGGCTGGAGGCATGGCAGGAGCCACCTCCTACAGGGCCTTACACACTTTAGTGAGTTAGGAGGAATTTGGGACTGAAAGGAAAAAGATATGTCCACAAGAAAGGAGAACAGCTGGATGCAGGGATCGGTGCCCCCTAGCCAGGAGATCTTGCAGAGCCAAGGAAAACAAACACCAGAAGGGAAAGAGGAAAAGGCAGAGGCTCATATGTACCTTCATGATGTCCTTCTGCACCAAGGTGGGGAATCTTTGGGTGGGAAATCCAGAGCTCTGGAGAAAAGATGCAGCTGGGGGTCCTTGTAATCACATATTTTATCTTATTTGTGGCCAGCAGTGCTTAAACACAATTTTGTGGGTTATGTAAAGCAGGCAGGCTCTAAGTGACTAAAAATCTGTTTATTTGGGCTTTTTTTTTTTTTAAACAATTGAGTTTGGCACCAGTAGAATTTGTTTTGTTTTGTTTTGTTTTTGTTTTGACTAATGGGCTTCAGTTTGTTATGATGGAGTAAACACCCTGGAGCCAATACACGGAGGCCCCCTTTGGCTCATTAATATGAAACATCTCTTGCTTTGGCTATATTCCTCACCCTACTCACACCCCACGTACTAACAACACCGTGCTTATTATCACCTCTCATAGTTCATTTATTCATTCAAGGAATATTTAGTGAGCATTTAGTATGTATATAGGACTGTTCTAGGGGATACATCAGTGACCAAAACAGACAACAAGCCCTACCTTCTTGGAGTTTAGAACTGCAAAGTGAGGGATAGGCCAGACATAAAAACTAAGCAACTTCTCTATTATGTTAGAAGCTGGTCAGTGCTATGGAAAGAAGAATGAGTAGAGTAGAGTAAGGGATTTTGGGGTCAGAGTAAAGAGAGCAGATTGTAGGAGTCAGTGGTAGCCTTGTCGAGAGATTTAAGCACAGATGGAAAATTATTATAGGCAAAGGGAATAGCATGTGTAAAGGCCCAACTGTGGGCACACAACTGGTATATTTTAGGAAGAGCAAAGAGGTCATTGTGGCTGGAGTGGAGTAGTAAGATAGGAATAGGAGATGAGGACATGATGATGAGAGGTGATGGGTGGTGGAGGCAGATTAGGTAGGTTGTTTAGGTTGTTGTAATGACTTTAGCCTTTAATCTGAATGGAACTATTGGATAATTTTGAGCAGAGGAGTGACAGCATCTGATTTCTTTTTCAGCAGGATTACTGTGGATCTTTGTAGAGAGCAGACTCTCAGGGGTGGGAGCTTTGGGAGGCAAAAGTAGAAGCCGTGAATTGAGTAAGAAGCTTTGATAATAAGTCAGTTGAGAGATATTGGTATTAGACTACTGCAGTGTAGTAAATTACTTAGTATGGCTTTTCTACCCATAAGTCATTGTAAACTCAGTGGTGGAATGAGCAACTGAGGAGCTGATTGTAAAT
>NW_006921697.1:5390327-5416185 GCF_000298275.1 Orycteropus afer afer
GCTGGAGGGAGGCAGCATGTCTGGCCTTGCAGTAATAGGCCTTGGGTTACTGCTGGTAATCCTGCCTTCCCCTTGTAGGGTTAGAGGAGGTCAGAACATGTGGCCTCCTTGTCGTTTTTGTAACTACCAATACCAGATATTGGTAGCATCAGTTGAGGTAGAAAGAAGTGGCCAAAATCTGGGTGCATTTTGAAAGCAGATGCAACAGATCTCCTACTAGATTATACCTATTTTGTGAGAGAGAGAGTTGCCAGAGTAACTTAAAGGACGGGAACTCTGGTGGTGTAGTGCCTAAGGCATTTGACTGCTAACTAGAAGGCAGGTTCAAACCCACCAGCCACTCCTTGGAAGGAAAATTGGGCAATCTACTTCCCTAGAGATACCACTTTGGAAACCCAAGGAGGAGTCGCTATGAGTTGAATCAACTCAAGGGCAGTGAGTTTGTTTTTTTTGTTTTTGGTAACTGAAAGGATGGGATAGGGAAGACTGAGGGTGAAGTAGGTTGTTCTGGGGGAAGATCAGATATTCAGTGTGAGGCTGCGATTGTAATGTTGTTTTCCAGTGGGACAGTTGAGGAGGTTGTTGGAATATGAGTCTGGAATTGAGGAGAGCATTTGGGCTGGCAGTGTACATTTTGGAATCTCCAGCATATAGATGGTATTTAAAGTCATGAGATAGGTTTAGATCACCAAAGGACTGAAGCTTTGCTGAGTAGAGGTCCAGGGACTGAGTTTGAGAACCTCCAACATCAAGAGCATAAGGATAAGAGAGGGAGATAGCCAAGGAAAAAATAGTGAACAGTGAGGTGGGAAGATAAACCTAACAAAGGGGTGTCCCAGAAGCCACTGAAGAAAGAGAATCTAGGGAGAGGTGTGGGCAGCTGTGTCAGTGTTTCTGAGAGGTCAAGTAAGATGGGGTACAGAGTGACCACTGGAGGTAGCAGCACAGAGGGCATTGGGGACCTTGATGAGAGTATTGGCAGTTGGGTGTGGGGTGAGCTGGTTCTCAGGGAATGGAAGGCATGAGATTGATGGTTTATGGAGGAGATGTAAATCAAAACCAAACCCACTGCCATTGGGTTGAGTCCAACTCATCGTGACCCTATAGAACAGAGTAGAACTACCCCATAGGGTTTCCAAGGCTGTAAATCTTTATGAAAGAATACTGCCTCATCTTTCTCCAGCAGAGTGGTTGGTGGGTTTGAACCACTGACCTTTTGGTTAGCAGTCAAATGCTTTAAGTACTACACCACCAGAGTTCCTTGGAGAAGTTGCAGATACGGTTAATGATCATGAGAGTGAATGGCTGAGATAGGGTGGAGGACAAGATTGCTGGAGAAGAGGAGGTCAAGGGGAACCACAGGCCAGGATATTAGAAGTATCATCCACATGAATGTTGTAAAACAAGAGCAAACTGATTAAGGCTGCAGTAAGTCGGGTCTAAAGCCTTCAGGGGAGGAAGGGATCACTGTGCTGTGAAGGAGGAGTGGGTGCTGTGGTGTGATGACATGAGATTCAAAGCTTGTGTCTTATGTGGAGGAAGGAGTGAGAATGGCCTGAAACTGGCAGCAAGGAGCAGGGAGGACAACATCTTCACATCCAAATGTGTAAGAATGAATATGTAGGAGGCCTTCAGGAGAGGCAAAATCATAGGGGAGAGCCAGGTTTCCAGCTAGGACAAGACAGGAATATTCAGAGAAAAACTGAGGATAGGGAAATTCTGCTCTTGATGTTCTGGAATCCCTGAGGACAACAGAAGCTTTGAGGAGTTGAGGAGGGGGGTGAAAGAAGAGAAAGGTTGTCTAGATCCCCATGGGGCCTAGAGTTCAGGAGACTTGCATACCCTGGGCCTGGGAGAGGGGTGAGGCGATAAAGGTCATAATATTAGTGATTTAACATAGTTGTTGTTCAGTAAATAGCCTTTAATCAAACTTATGACATCCCAGGCCCTGTACAAACCATGTTGCATATATCGTCTCAATGAATCCACTGAATAACCCTGTGAGGTTTAGACTTTTATCATCCCCACTTTACAGCTGAGGAAACAAGTAAACAGTCAATAGCCATAAATGGTGGAGCCAGGATCTGAGCCTAGACAATCTGACTCCAGAGCCCAATTAACCTTGGATCCACGCTTTTTGTACATATCAGTTGATTGAATGAATGAAGAGCAGGGAATTGACCTTGAGCAACCAGAACGCAGACGGTTTCCTCAAAGCCCAGCCTGGAAGGCTCCTTATTTCCTATTTTTAACAATAGATCCTACTTTAGTTTGCCCATAGACTCTCTCTCTCCTCCCCTTGGAGGGAAGTTTTACAAATGGGAGAGAGTGGATGCTGGGGAAAAAAGCTGGGATCCAGAGAGAGTGAGTTATTTCACCACAGCCTGGAATCAGAGACCAACTGCAGACCTGTTGGTTCTGGGACTTGGGAGTGGGGCCTTCTCAGAAGTGTTAGCCCCTGTCTTTTGTTATCTAGTGCTACTGTAATAGAAATAACCACAAGAGAGTGGGCTTAATAAACAGAAATTGATTTTCTCACAGTTTAGGAGGCTAGAGGTCTGAATTCAGGGCACTGGCTCTAGGGGAAGGCTTTCTCTGTTGGCTCTGGGGGAAGGTCTTTGTCTCTGTAGCTTCTGACCTCCTTCCCCAGGTGATCGTCATGTGGTGTGGCATGTTGTCTTTCCCCAACTCTTCTTTCTGCTTGCTTGGGCTTAGTCTGCTCTTTTTATATCTCAAAAGAGATTGATTTAAGACACATTCTATACCCATCCTGCTTTATCATTAGTCTAACAAAGAAAACTCATTTCCAGATGGGATTATAACCACAGGTATAGGGGTTAGGATTTACAACAACACATGTTTGGAGAAACACAATTCAATCCATAACAGACTCTGTAAGGTATATAGGTCAATCCAGGAAACTACTGTGTCCCTGTGATTCTCATTCCTGAGAGAGACAAGATGGGTTCTGAGCCCCCGAACCGTACCAGCTGTGACCTGCTTATCTAAGTGGCAAACAAGGGAGGAAGCAGCACATTGTGTGTGTTGGAGGTCAGGCCAGGTACACACCCTTCAAGAGCTGCAAAGAGTCTGGAGTAGCACAGCTGAAGCAACACCCTGCACCTCTTCCTAGAAGCCCTTAGTCTCTGTTTTCCTGGGCCATGGTTTGCCTGCCTCTGATGTTTACAGGTCTCACTCTTAGTCTGAAAGCGTCTCATCAGGGCCCATGTAAGGGTCCAGTACCCTTTTAGCACTTACTGTACAAAGGTACATGATTAGGCCTGCTTGGAATAGGAACCATGGGATAAGGAATGGGGTTGAGTGGGGATATGGGGCAACAGAGGGCAGGTCTAGCTTGGTCAGGGACCTCTTTGGGGAGGTACCATTAAGTAGAGGCCCAGAGTATGAGTAGAGAGGTCAGCCAGGGCAGGGAGAAGAGAGTAGGGGAGAATTTCCAGGCTGAAGAAACAGTCCGTAGGAAGATCTTAGGGCAAAGGAAAGTTTGGCTCATTGGGGATTCAGGACAAGTCCTTTATGGCTGGATGGAAAGGAGAGAGCTGTGGGGATGAGCGCAAAGATTTGAGGGCAGAACTTGTAAGCCAGGGTTCAGAGTTAGGACTTTACATTGGTGGGTGAGAGGCTCATGAGGCTAAGAACTCCCACTGGTATCCCCTCTGTTTGCTCCTAAGCCGAGGTCTGCCCAGGGGAAGGGCCGGACAGGGTCCCAGGGAGCTGCTCTACTCACCGTGGGAGAAGGAGACTGGAGGATGTTCTCTCCCAAATCGCCACTAGATGGCGCCTGATCTCCACGTTGCAGGCTGATGAATGGGCTTGGTAAGTCTGGGGAAAGAGTGTGGTTTCTGAGCCCTGAAGTTGGTTGGATAGTTGGAGTGTGTGTATGTGTGTAAGTAAATCCACACTTGGGCACCTTGGAGCCTCTGACTTGCAAGGCCTTTCTGAAATGACTTTAATCAGGACATCCCACCCAGGACTTGGTGATTTGTGATGAAATGAGGGCTTGCTTGTACACAGTCCCTTTCTGCCTCATCACATCCTCAGAAAATCAGAATTATTATCTTTGTTTTACAGAGCAGGAAATGGAGGCAGGAGAAGGTCGAGGATGTGCCGAAGGTCACTTAGCTGATTCAGAGCGAAATAAGTGTTAAACGAGTGCAACCGGGCCTTCTAGATCCAGATCCAGGGTTTGGTGCACTTTGCCACACAGCAGGGCTTACATGTGAAGGACCTGGTCTGAGTCACCTCAGAAGAAAGAACAGGACCTAGTGGGTAGATGATAGCAGAATATGGATCTTACATCATTTTTTTATTTAGCACATTTGTTGAGTACCTACTTACTTGTGAAGGACCTGCTCTGAGTCACCTCAAAAGAAAAACAGGACCCAGTGGGTTGATGATAGCAGGATATGGATCTTACATCATTTTTTAAAAAATTTAGTGCATTTGTTGAGTACCTACTATGTGTCAGGCACTGTGCCAGACGCTGGTGAGGATAGGTCAGTGGATAATGTAGACATGGGAGCTCTGGTAGCATAGTGCGTAATACATTTGACTGCTAACCAGAAGGCTGGCGGTTCAAACCCACCAGCCATTCCTCATCGGGTCCTACTTGATGGCACATAACAACAACAACAATGTAGACATGGGTCCCTTTCCTTATCAAACTCATTGCTGTCAAGTTGATCCCAACTCATAGTGACCCCTCCTTGGGTTTCTGAGGCAGTATCTACAGAAGTAGATTGCCCAATCTAATGAGAGGGATGGTGGCTTAGACTATGATGGCAGTGATAGTAATGGAGAGCAGTATCAAAATTTGAGAGACATCTTGGGAGTAGAAACTATAGAACTATCAGCTGGATTGGATGCAAGTGTAAGGAGAATTCCCAGATTCCTGACTTGAGCAATGGGTGGATGGTGTCCCATTTACTAAAGTGAAGAATCCTGGGGGAGGTCATGATTGGGAGGGGAGGTCCATCTATGGCCCTGTCGTTTTTAGAGCTACCTGTGTGACATCCCAGCAGAAAGATGGGACAGGCAATTGTAGCTCATTGGAAAGATTGGGGCTGCCAATGTCAATTCAGGAGTATCTAGATTGTGTTTAATGTCAAGGGACTGGGTGGGATCACTTGAGACAGCCCAGGTAATTCCACAGCAGGAGATAGTGAGGACTCTATCACTGCAGGTATGCAAAGAGAGGCCAGTTGGATGCCAGTCCTGGCTGCTAGAGAGAGAGGTCTTTCTAAGAGAAGGTAGACCAAAATGGCCTCTGAGGATGCTCATTTCCCACTGCTAAAGACTAGGACTCGGGTGGCCCTGGGCCAGTATGAAGAGTTGGACACAGTGACTCTGTTACTTTGTCTGGTTACATCCTCTTTTCCTGGTAGCACCCTTCCCCCACTACCATCTGTCAGGGGCCCAGAGACTCAGACCCTCAGGTGGTGCATGGGGTGGGGATAGCCCCAGGGATGGGCTGTAATTTCAGCTGGGGGCAGGGCTCTTGAGTTTCCAATGTCAGTGCCACCTGGTGTGAGGTTCCTCTTTCTGGCATCTTTAGAGTGGTGCCCACTCCCAGGATATTTCTGTTGACAGTTCCCCCTTCCCCCAACTTTAGCCACTCAGCATCTCTTGGAGGAAGGCCAGGTCCAGGGAGCTGCGTTCCCACCTGGAAAGTCATTGGGTCAGGTGGTACAGCATCCCTGGGGGTAAAGGTGGGTAATTGGTGGGGGCTGCCAAGCTTAATTAGTGGTTGTGAAGCCCTGGAACCCAAGCAGCGTCTGAGAGGCCCCCAGACTTTCATCTTCAAAACCTCCCCACCAGCCTGGATGAAAGGGCCAGGGAGGGACCAGGTATTAATAGTAATTATTAGTTTCACTAATAAGGAGAAGAAATGGGATTATCACTAAGCTCAACTAGTCCTCCCCTCTTTGTCTTTCTCTTCTCCTTGCAGGCTCCGTCTCCTTTTCCTTTGCCTCCTTTTCCCTCTCTCGTCCTACCTGTTTTCTCTTCTCTAGGCCTTGTCACTCTGTCTGTCCTTGTGTTAAGGCCTTGGGGATGTCTGTGGCATGAGAACATTCAGGCATCCCTGTGTTTGTGTGGGTTGCAGAGGGAGAGTGGGAGTAGATGTAAGGGTGGAGGGTGAATATGTCGGATGAGTCTGTGTTCATATTCATCTACCATTTTGCAAATAGATATTGAACACATGCTCAGTCCAGCATTGGGTTAGGCTTCAAGTTCAGTGCTGAACAGGACAGACGTGGGTCCTGCCCTTAAGAGCTGCCATTCCGGTGGGAAGACAGACTATAAGCAGTAAACTGGGAAGTATGAGGTCACAGATTTTGATGCATATCATGAAAGGACTAAACAGCAGATATGATAGCAGGTTATGTGGGTGGCTACTTTAGACTAGGAGACCTCCCTTAAGAAGTGACCTGTGACCTGAGACCTGAATGGAAGAAAGACCCAGTGATGAGAGAAGGTTGGGAAAAAAGCTCCCGGCAGGCAGAATGGCAGTCACAAAAATCCTGAGTGAGAAAGAGTTTGGCATGTTTGAGGAAGTGGAAGGAAGAAAAGGTGGCTGGAGGAGAAAGTATCTCCCTCATATACCCCAAAGGCTGATTTGCAGGAGCTGCCACATTCATGGGAAGCATGATTGTGAGCAGCATCAGTCTGCATCTGCTGCTGGCTGGAGGAACCTAGGACGGGGGAGCTAAAATGGCCTGCAGAGTGAAGAGTGTGGGCTCTGGAGCCAGACTGTTTAGACTGAAGAAGGGACAAGAAGAGTGGCTTCATAAACATGTGACCTGTGCAGTCACACAGGGCTCTGTGCTTGGTTTAATCCTCTGCTGTCACTGTCTTGAAATTCTTACTAATTTCTGAACAAGGGTTCTGCATTTTCGTTTTCACTGGACCTACAAATTATGAAGCCAGTCTTGGTTGGGGAAGTTGGCAAAAGAATTGGGTATGTGTGTTTAAAAATATGAAGACCACATGGCTTGTGTTTGTTGAATGAATTAATCCATGCATGCATATGGACTTGCTTATCTATGAGTCTGTCTGAGGACTACAGTGGCCTTGACCAAAGGCTGCTGCCTTTTGGAAAGGACTTACACATAGACATGGCCTGAAGTCCTGCAGTGCCTGACACTTTTTCCAGGCTTCACTGCCTGAGGGGACTAGGAGCTCTGTGCACCAGGCCTAAAGCAACACCATGAACAGGTGGATGAGGCCGGGCTTTGGCAAACACGGTGACTGCTCCACCCAAATGGAGGTGGCCCTGTCTTGCCTGAGACCTGAGACTTTGGATGTGACTAAGTAGACTTGGGGCAGGTGACTTGCTTCTCTGGTCCTCTGTTTCCTCCTCGTGTATAAAATGGAGATCACTGCTTCATATGATTGTTGAGAGGATTAAATGAAGTAATGAGAGGAAAGCTCTTGGCAGAATCAGAGCTTGGTAAATATTTGCAGTAATAATAATTATCATATGATCTCTGGAGACTGGTGTAAATATTTGCTTTGCCACTAAATATCTGCATAATCATGAACAAGTCATTGAATATTCCTGGGTGTCAGTTTCCTCTTCTGTTAAACGGGGATGATGACAATCTAACCCATGTCTCACCAAGATGGTTGGGATAATCTAACACAATCACCACTATGGAACCTCTTTGTAAACTGATACGTAGATACAAGTTGTGTTCACGTTCCCATCCGCCATCTTCCCCAACGTGGTCAGTCTTTCTCCAAATCTGCCCACCTAAAGAGAAAAGGATCCCTTGGTTGACAGAGCGTAGAATGCAGTCCTTGGATTCCCAGCCCTGAGTTGCCATTACACTGGAAAGTCAGCCTGGAAGTGAATTTCAATTTCAAGGTCCTTCATTGGGCAAGGAAGAACAAGGTCCAGAGGTTGGAGGGGAAGTAGAGAGGATGAGCTGAGGGGGAGGATTAAGGAGCTAGAGCCAAAATCCCCAGTGGCCTTGCTTCCTGCCTCACTCTGGGGCAGGAAGCAGCCGGAAAGCTGCAAGAATTAGTCTCTGACAATAAGCCGGACGACAGCCTAGGGTGAGCAAAGCCCCCACTTCATCTCCCTCATATACCCCAAAGGCTGATTTGCAGAAGCTGCCATAATTCTTGGGAAGCCCTGAGCAGTATCAATCAGCCTGCATCTGCTGCTGGCTGGAGGAACCCAGGATGGGGGAGCTAAAATGGCCTGCAGAGTAAAGAGTGTGGGCTCTGGAGCCAGACTGTTTGGACTGAAATTTAGACTCAGGCACCAACCAGCTCTTTGATCTCAGGGCTCCTTAGTTACTGCATGCCTCAATTGCTTTATCTGGAGCACAGGGGTAATAGTCATGCCTTCTTGTACTATTGGGAGAATTGTGTGTTTTAAAGATACATAAAGCTCTTAGCAAAGCCAGACACATAGTACCTGCTTTAGAAAGGCAAGTTACATATTTAAAAAAATTTTTTATTGTGATTTGGGTGAAAGTTTACAGAGCAAATTCATTTTCCATATTGCAGTTCATACACATTTTGTCTCTTGACTTTGCAATTCATTTCTTCCCCGTAGTTACCCCTTCCCTGTGTCCTTCTATCCCATGCACTCAAACTGTCTCCCTGTGCAAACACTGCCTGAGAAAGGCTAGTTATATTCTTTTAAAATATAAGGCCACCCAGCAAGATGTGTCAAGAGTTTTTCAGATCTCCTGGTGGTTGAATTCAAAGCCTTTCCTTGTATTTTGCTGCATGTCTTGGTTGACAGCATTTATTTATTTGTTTGTTTATTTAACAAAAAATTATGGAGTTAAAAAAATAGAGTATATTTATGGCACAAGAGGGCGGCAGTTGGGGTAAGGGTTAGGACCTGATTGGTTTCTGCAGGGGCATTTGAGTGAGGGTTAACATTTATTCAGTACCAACTATGGGCTTAGATTATATACACTAAAATTCTCTCAACTTTGGAAATGAAATGTTACCCCAGTTTAACAGAGGAGAGAGCCGAGGTAAAGTACTGATACAAGATCACATAGCTAATAAGTAGCGGCCCTGGGATTTGAATCTAGCCCTGCCTCACTGCACAGTTTGTATTTTTGAAGTCTAGACTTTAGGTCTACTTTCCTGGCCCACGCCCCCTCCCTCCTGTCCTGACTTTGGCAGAGCCAGCTCCCTAGAGGCCAAAGATCAAGATGTTTTCTGTTCCTCTCTGTAGTAGGATCTTTGTCATTTCCCCCGGTTCTCCTGATCATGTGGAACAACCTCGGGGCTTCCCCTGGAGGGAAAACCCAACCTGGAAGCAGTTTGTGGAAAATGTGGCTGTGGGTGACTCCTGATGCTTGTCTCCTCATCTGCAGAGTGTCTGGGTGCCTGGGAATGGGGCAGGATGGGGGACTCCTGAATGGGCGCTGAGCCCAGTAACTCCCCAGGAGCCTAGATCCAGTCTCCCTCTCACTCTGTGATATGAGGTAAGTTATAGACCTCTCTGGGCCTCAGTTTCCCCACCTGTAAAAGTGTTGGCACTGGGCCCTCTGCATGTCAGTTAGGTTGGGGTTTTATATGCTGTTTTAGATATTTAGTGGTGCTGTAGCAGAAATGCCTCAAGTGGGTGGCTTTAACCAATAGAAATGAATTTTCCCATGGTTTGGGAGATTAGAAGTCTGAACCCAGGGTGTCAGTTCTTGACTGACATAGGGGAAGGCTATGTCTCTCTGTTGCCTCTGGAGGAAGGTCTTTGTACTTCTGGTTTTGGGCTGTCTTCATGTGGCTTGGCATCTCTCTTTCCCCATCTCTGACCTGCTTACTTACTTAATGTCTTTTATATTTCAAAAGACATTAACTCAAGATATACCCTATACTAATCCTGCCTCATTAATATAACAAAGACAACCCATTCCCAACAGGAATTACACAGGTACAGAGGTTAGGATTTACAACACATTTTTTGGGGGAACACAGTTCAATGCATAACATTCTACCCTTTGACCCTCCAAAATTCATATCCTTGCCACATGCAAAACACATTGACCCCATCATATCATCTCAAAAGTTTTAAATCTACTTCAAGTCTAAAATCTCATCTTCTGAATCATCTAAATCAAATATGAGTGAGACTTTAAGTGTATGCCACCCTGGGGCAAAGTTCCTCTTCATCTGTGAACCTGTGAAATCTAGATTGCAAATTATCTGTTTCCAAAGTACAATGGTAAAACAGACACAATGTAGATATTTCCATTATAAATGGGAAAAATTGAAGGAAAGAAGGGATGGTGGTTTACCCTCCTTTCCCCTCCCACCCCTGGTAATCATCAAAGAATATTTCCTTTTGTGTGAAAACTTTTTCTTGACTTTTCACAATAGTGGTTTCATACAATATTTGTCCTTTTGTTATTGACTAATTTCACTCAGTATAATTTCCTCTAGGTTCACCCATGTTAGGAGATGTTTCACAGATTTATTGTTGTTCTTTAATGTTGAATAGTATTCCATTGTGTGTATGTACCATAGATTGTTTATCCATTCATCTGTTGATGGACATTTAGGCTTTTCCATCTTTCTGCTGTTATGAGTAGTGCTGTGACGAACAAGGGTGTGTACATGTCTGTTGGTGTTCCAGCTCTTATTTCTCTGGGATACATACCTTGTAGTTGGATTGCTGGATCATATGGTATTTCTATTGCCAGCTTTTAAAGAAGTGTCATATCATTTTCCATAGTGGTTGCACCATTTTACAGTCCCCCCAGCAGTGTATGAGGGTTCCAATCTCTCTACACCTTTGCCAGCATTTGTTGTTCCCTGTTTTTGTGAACTTCACTGTTAGTGCTGGAATAAGATTGTTTTGATTTGCATCTCTTTAATGGCAGCCACTCTTGGAAGGAAGATGGGGCAATCTACTTCCATAGTGATAACTCCTCGGAAACCCGAGGAGGGGTCACTATGAGTCGGTCGACTTGGTATGAGGGAGCTCTGGTAGCATAGTGCCTAAGGCATTTGACTGCTAACCAGAAGGCTGGTGGTTCAAACCCATCAGCCACTCCTTGGAAGGACGGTTGGGCAATCCTACTTCCATAGTGATACTGCCTCGGAAACCCAAGGATGGGTCGCTATGAGTTGGGTCCGACTCAGTAGCACATAACAACAACAACAACAATAGCTGATGATCATGAGCATTTCTTCTTGTGTTTGTTGGCTGTCTGAATATCTTTCTTGGTGAAGTATCACTTCATGTCCTTTGCCCATTGTTTAATTGGATTATTTGTCTTTGTTCTTGAGGTGTTGAAGTTTTCTGTAAATTTTAGAGATTTGCTTCTTATATGTCATTGTGAAATTTTTTTTTCCCAATCTGTGAGTTTCTTTTTTACTCTTTCGGCGAAATCTTTTCATGCACATAAGTGTCTGATTTTTAGGAGGTCCTAGTCATCTATTTTGTCTTCTGGTATTTGTGTGTTTTAACTTATGTTTGATAGTGTATTTTTGCCATGTATTAGGTCCCCTAAGTTTGTTCCTATTTTTCCTTTAATGGTCTTTATAATTTTAGGCTTTACATTCAGGTCTTTGACCCAACTTTAGTTCATTTTTGTATATGGTATACAATTCTTTTTTTTTTTTTTTTCTTGAAAGGTTGGAGGATTGAACACAACAGCTGCTCTATGGGAGAAAACACCTGGCAATCTTCTCCCATAAAGATTTACAGTCTGTGAGACAGTTCCGTTCTGTCCTATAAGGTTTCTATGAGTTGGAATCAACTCAACAGCACACAGTGACGACAACTTAATGGTTATAATTGTGGTTGTGGAGGATTTATGTTTTTTAAGACATTAGACATATTAGAGAACAAGAGCTCTGTTTTGAAACAGCTGCACCATGAACAACACTTCCTGCGTCAGCCACCAGGGGTTCTCTGGTTGAAATGTAGTCAAGCTTTCATATAGTGCCACAAGTTGCCATCAGGTCAGCTCCAACTCATGGTAACTTCATGTGTGTCAGAGCAGAACAGTGCACTAAGGTATTTTCAATGGCTGTGACCTGTTAGAGTAGATCTCCAGGCCTTTCTTCTGAGGCATCAATGGGTAGACTCGAACCTCCAACTTTTTGGTCAGTAGCTGAGTGCGTTAAATATTTGTACCATCCCAGGACTCCAAGCTTTGAAATACTTCTCACCAAATATACTAAGAACTTTTATTTCTCCTCTCTCAAAGTTCACAACTAGATTCAGTGGAACTTCTCATAAGTGTTTTAGATTAAATTTGGCCTCTTGTGGGTTCCACATGGGAACCCACTAGAACGTCACTGGGGCCTTTATAAAGGTGGCCAGCCTTCCTGTAAGCCAGACGTCTACATGAACTACCAGCGTACACCACCAGGAAGCTCTGCCTTGGCCCTGACCTGGCTTTAGGCCAGCCGAGTCACTAGTTCCCCTGCTAGACTCCCAGTGGCTGAGTTTCTTGCCTCGGAAATTGCTTCTCTCTGTTCTTTTTTAAAATTGTTTTTTATTTTTGCAGTGTTCTTTCCCCTCTCCTCCCACCCCTGGTGACCAACAAAGAAAATTTCCTTCCATATGTAAACCTTTCTTTGACTTATTACGATAATGAACTAATACAATATTTGTCCTTTTGTGACTGACTTATTTCACTCAGCATGATGTCCTCCAAGTTCGTCCACATTATGCAGTGTTTTGCAGATTCTACATTATTCTTTAGTGCTGCATAGTATTCCATTGTGTTTGTGTACCATTGTTTTGCTTATCCGTTCTTCTGTTGATGGGCACCTAGGTTTTTTCCATCTTTTTGCTATTGTAGATAGTGCTGCAGTGAACATGGGTATATATATGTGTGTGTGTGTATGTATGTGTGTATATATATATATCATCTCTTGTCCTGGCTCTCACTTCTTTAGGATATACACTAAGTAATGGAATTGCTGGATCAAATAGTATTTCTAATTCCAATTTTTAAAGGAATCACCATGTATATGGTATACAATTCATTTTAAGGTCATCTATTTCCTCTCACATTTTACTGTGAGTGGCAAGGAGATACCACATGGCCTCTTTAAGATCTTGCTTAGAAATTCATCACTTAGAAGTTCATCACTTAGAAGTTCATCCAAGTTCATCACTTACCAAACATTTGAACATAATTCAGACAAGTTCTTTGCCACAGCATTAAAAGCATTACCTTTCTTCTATTGTCCAGTCACATACTCATCATTTTCTTTTAAAGACTCACCAGAAGCACATTTAACATCCACATTTCTAGCAACATTCTGTCACTGGCACCATGGACTTTCTCTATAGCTCTCCTCACTTCCTTCTGAGCCCTCACCAGAATTGCCTTTGACGTCCATAATTCTACCAATAGTCTCTTCAAAACAATCTAGGCTTTTACTGTTAGGCACCTTAAAACTCTTCCCATTCCATCCTTTACCCATTACACAATTCCAAAACTACTTCCACATTTTAAGTATCTGTTAGAGCAGCACCCAATTCTTTCGGTACTGAATTCTATCTTAGTTGTTTAGTGCTGCTATAACAGAAATACCACAAAAGGGTGGCTTTAACAAACAAATTTATTTCCTCATGGCCTTGGAGGCTAGAAGTCCGAATTCAGGGTGCTGGCTCTAGGGGAAGGCTTTCTCTCTATGCAGGCTCTGGAGGAAGGTCCTTGTCTCTTTGAGCTTGTGCTTCTGGGTGGCCTACATGTGGCTCGGCATCGCTCTTCCCCCATCTCTGCCCTGCTTCCTTGTTTAATTTCTTTATATCTTAAAAGAGATTGACTCAAGATATTCCCTATACTAATCTTGCCTCATTAATATAACAAAGACAACCCATTCCTAAACTATAAGTGTAAAACCCAAACCCACTGCTCTCACGTTGATTCAGATGCATAGCAACCTTTTAGGTTAGAGTAGAACTGCCCCATAGGGTTTCCAAGGCTATAAATCTTTACAGAAGTGGACGGTCTCATCTTTCTCCTGCAGAGCTGCTGGTGGGTTTGAACTGTTGACCTTTTAGTTAGCAGCTGAATGCCTTTAATCACTGTACTGCCAGGGCACATATTATTGGGGGGGGGGGGACAGAATTCAACCCATAATATGTGCTGATGGACAATCCCCTGCCCACCTTTCCTCTTAGGCTGTTGTAAGGATAAAATAGAATGGTGGCTCTGAAACTGAATATAGAGCTGAGTAACTGAGGTAACACAGAGGCTGATTATTGTTGATTGAGGCCCTGAACACCCTCATCCATCCAGCTCTGGCTTCTTGCCTTACCCAGGCTCCTGCCTGTGCCCAAGCTCCACCCCCCTGTGGTCCTTTGTCAGGGAGGAGTCTGGCCAAGTGCTAACCAGTAGGATTCTGGGCCTGGCATGAGCATCCCAAAGCCAAGCAATCACAAACTGGATACAACACCTGTGGGGACTTCCTGCAGCCTCCCTAACATCCTGCTGTTGGCTCCTCAATTTCCTGACAGCCAGATGGAAAGGGAGTCTGGGATTTGGAAGAGGAGACCTATGGTCAACCAGGAGGTATCCTTTCAGCAAAACATAACACTTACTTTGTGTCTAACTTGGGAAGCCCTTTCTGTTCTCATCCCTCATTTTCCCCATTTGTACCTGAAGGGAACACATTCAGAAGGCCTTTGGGCTCTCCCAGCCCCAGGTGGTGGGCTTCTGACTTCTGCCCTCCCCAGGTCTCCAGGCTCCTATCTTGAGCAAATGGTGACCAGTTCTACCCTCAGGGGATTCCAGCTGGGGTTTTAATCACACTCCCCAGCTCCATCTGCTGCAGCAGCCCGCAGAAGCTCTCCAGAGTAGACAGAAACTAAGAAAGGGAGACAGGGCCTTGCTTCCCTCCCCAGGAGGATGCAGAGGCAGGAGTCTCATTTCCAGGGTCTGTGCGCATGGATGGAGAGTTGACAAACTGCAGGGATGGCGGGTGAGGCAGCTTCATGTGGAGAGGCCAGCCTGCTTGGTGCAGGGGGCATACCCACCCCTTCCCACCAGCTGGGCCAGATGGTGGGGGCAGCCGAGGTATGGACTCCTTGTTCTTCCCCTCCCCAAGATGTGTATGGGGAGAGGCCTTCCCCACATGCAGCCTTAGGGCCCATGAAACATTTCAATTTGGTGGAATCACAGTTGTAGGATTACAGAGCCTTAGTATGCACAGCATCCTAGAATTTTAGAAAAGCAAGTCATTGGATTGTAGGCTTCTAAGCTGTGTTATCCAGTACTGTAGATACTAGCCACATGTAGCTAATGAGTACTTGAAATGTGACTCATCTGAATTGAGATATGCTGTAAATATAAAATACACTATGTATTTTGAAGACGTAATACAAATGAAAGAGTTTAAAACCTCTCATTAATAATTTCTTTATGCTAATTACAGATTGAAGTAATAGATTGTATACATTGGGTTAAGGTACCACATATTATTCAAATTAATTTCACCTGTTTCTTTTTACTTTTCAAAATGTAGCTACTAGAAAATTTAAAATTGTATTTGTGCCTTGCATTTTATGTCTATGGGCAGAGCTCTTCTAGAGCCTTAGATTTGTAATATTTAAAAATCTCAGAATCATGAAATTGTCTATTTAAATTTTTAGGTTATTAGAACTGTGACATTTCAGAATCTTAAAGAAATAATTTTAGAACCAGATTCCTAGAACTTTACATCACTGAGAAGAATCCCGGCCCATCTCTCACCCAAAGCAGGGATCCCTGTAGCCCACACTGGGGCCAGCACTGACCCAGCCTCTGCCTGCCTCTTTCCTTCCCCATGGAGAACTCACTGCCCTTAAGGCTACAGAGGTAGCACCTTCTGGGGACTTTAGGACAAGTCTGCATTCCCTTTCCCATGAAAGGTTGGAATCTTGGCTTCTGTCTCTTTTTCTCCTGAGCTGCTCTTCATGCTTCAGGGCCCACCCCAACACGTCCCAATATGTGAGATCCTTGGATGCAGCAGGGATCCTCAGCCCCATCTTTCTTCTCCATCTTTCTGCAGAACTGTTCCTGGGATACCAGTAACAGAACAGGGTCCTTCTAGCTTCTCTCGTTTTGTTTTGTATTCTGCTGTTATGTTTATTGGTTGAGCAAACATATTTGTATTTACAATTTAAAATCCAAAAGGACAATGGGTATTGCTAATGTTTTTTTTTTTTAATTATTGTTGAAAATATACACAGCAAAACATATGCCATTTCTAACAATTTCTGAATGTATAATTCAGTGACACTGATTACATTCTTTAAGTTGCGCAACCATTCTCACTCTCCTTTTCCAATTTTTCTATTAATATAACCTCACTGTCTCTCAGGTTTCCTATCTAACCTTTAAAGTTGCTTTATCAATTTTATCCAGTATAGATAGTTCTTTAAAAGAGCACAATGCTCAAGGCAGGCAGGTTTTAGTACATAAGTTAAACTATTGTTCACCTTTTAAGAAGATTTCAGGGGATATTTTTGGTTTCAGGTTTAAAGATGATCTCAGGGTATTAGTTTTGGGGGTTCATTGAGCCTCAGTGGCTCCAGAAAGTTTGGAATCTATGAGAATTTGATTCTTTTATGTATTTTTCCCCCTTTTGATCAGGATTCTTCTGCTGAATCTTTGATCAAAACATTCAGTAATGGTAACCAGGCACCATCCAGTTCTTCTGGTCTTAAGGCAAGGGAGGCAATTGTTCATGGAGGCAATTGGTCACACATTCCCTATCCTCCTCCTATTCCTGACTCTCCTTCTTCCTCTGTTGCTCCAGGCAGCTTCTCCCATTTTGTAGATTATTCTCTCTCTCCATCTGGGTAACTGGTCTGTACTTCATGGCCCCTGGGTCCTGTCCTGCTCCCAGCTCCAGGAAGATGAATGATAGGTGACAGACTATAGATGTTGGCATGTGAGTGTTACAGGAATCAGGAGGTGAGTTTAGTGTGCACCAAATTTGTTTGGAAATGCTTTTTTCCCCATTAAAAGACTCTGGAGAGGAAGAAAGAAGAGGCTTTCTTATTGGCAGAGTCAGGAATTCCAAGGGAGAGGGCTAAGAGGCCTTGACTCAGAGGGCCTCAGAAGAGGAAACAGTCAGAGGAGACTTCCTGGAGGAGGTAGGGCTAGAACTGGACCTTGAATGATTGGGGGAGGGCTTAGAGCTGTGAAGAAGTGGAGGCAAAGGCATTCCAGGGCAGAAGGAATGCTGGACACACATGGCCCATCCCCAGGGCTCGAGGACTCAGGCTACCTGGAATGGAGAGGTCAGAGGGTGATAGGACTGGGAGAGTGAGGCAGCTGGCTGAGAGCAGTGAGCCTCTAGGGTATGTGTGTGTGTGTGTGTGTGTGTATTGTATGTATGTATGTGTGCCTTTGTGTCTTTAAGAGAAAGGGGGAGAACCTTGGTGAGCTCTAGGGGAATATTGGATAAAAGTGATAGTAGCAACTATGGCTACAACAGGCATTATGCTTAAGCAGTTTCCTAATATCTCATTTAATCCTCTCCACAATGCTATGAGGTAAGTACTGTTATCCCTTTCTACAGATAAACAAATGAAACCAAATACTTAAGCAGCAATAACAAGGACTGACCGTGGATTTGAACTCAAGACAGTTGGACTTCAAAGCTCTTAGGCACTGGGGGAGAAAGGAAGTCGGGGAGTGCTTTGGTATATGCAGTGTGTATATGTGAGTGAGTCCAACTGTGTGGTGTGGTGTATGTGTGTGTGCGTTAGCTCTGCTATTTCCTTACTCTTCCCTCCTCCACGCCCCAGCTCCATCTAAAGGCAGACCCAGCCCAGACAGGCTGGTATAAAGAGGGGGCCTTGGAATGGTAAGAATTTCTTTGCCTGTCAGAGCAGATCGCCCCAGACAAGCATCTGGCCAGTCCCAGAGCCAGCTTCTCACCAGGGTCAACACTGCCTTCCTCACCAGGCTGGAACATCCTCATAGGGGTCAGGAATGATGTCTAGACCAGGAAAGGCCTTGCCTTGCTGATGCCACCTCCTTCCCAGCTCCTATTGGTCAGGGCCCGAAGGTCCAATCCTAGATGGGCTAGTAGTCACTGGTATCTATCTGGGCAGGCCCCTTCCCTCCCCTCTCTGGGCTTCAGTGTCTCCATTTCTATAATGAAGCACATTGGATTCATTCAAGAATCACAAATTCGGATGCTAATGTGACAAGGAGGATAATGCAGATGAGCAAAGTGGTCTGGGTATGTGCTTACAGAATGGTGAGGACAGAGAACTGGGCATCAACCTCCAGACCCATGACCTTAATGATCACTTCCTGTTCCCAACTACTAGGAATATTTCTGGACTTGTGCAGAGACAAGGGGCCTTGGGCAAGCCACTCAACCTTTCAGCTTCCGTTTCTTTAGAAAATGAAAGTTGTAATGCCTTACACCCCCTCCCCCAGTATGATCATGAACTGGCAATCTACTTTAGAAAAATCAGCCATGAAAGCCTTATGAGCATAGTTCTCCTCTCTCATACATCGGGTTGCCATGAGTTGAAATTGACAGCAACTGTTTTATTCTCCCCCTTCTCCTTTTTTTAGTAAAGAAAGTTAGTCACAAGATGAAGATGTCAATAACCAAAAAAGCAAACCCACTGCCATCAAGTCGATTCCAGCTTATAGTGACCCTTTCAAAAAAAACAAAACAGTCAAATGCCTTAGGTACTACGCCACCAGAGGTCCTTCAGACAGAGTAGAACTAGCCTATAAGGTTAAGACTGTAAATCTTTAGGGAAGCAACCTGCCTCATCTGTTTCCCTTGGAGAAGCTGGGAGGTTTGAACCACCAACCTTCTGGTTAGCAGCCAAATGCTTTAACCATTACAGTGGAGGAGTAGATGAGAAATGGCCTGGGGAGTGAGGGCAAGGCTGGGGCAGAGCCCCTCTGAGCCTTTCACTCCCACTTCACCCAACTGGCCCAGTTTCAGGGGCCTTAGAGCATAGTATTGAGAATAGTCATTTAGAGACCATACTTGGTAGTGTTTTTCCTTTTGTCAGGTTGTTATAATTAACACAAAAACAAATTTAAATTTGTTTGTGGAAGCCTTTATCTTCTCTGTTGAAGATAGTTCCTCCTGCATCCATATCCTCTAGATCAAGTTGAACCCTCCAGGGACTTGAAAGATCATGGACTGGTGATCTGAAGATCTGTGTCTGTGTTTAGCACAATTCAGCTCTCTTGCAAGCTAAGAAGATCTCTAATCGATTGGCCAAACCTCCATTTTCTCATCTGTAAAACAGGCATGAAAACTGTCCACAGTGTCTACCATTCAGGGCTGCTGTGGGACCCCAGAATTATTGTACAGAACATGAAACTGCTTTATAAAAGCTGGAAACGTTCTTTATAAAGCTGGAAACATGACAGGGATTGTGCTAGGTGAATCTGAAGCCCACTCTTCCTCTGGCAGCAGTCCTAGGGAATGAGTGATAGGCCATGGAAGGTGTGACAAGCATCATTAGGCTTTGCCTGAAACATGAAACTTTGCTTCTGAAATGGGACTGCTTTGGGAACTATTTGGAAGCACTCTCCAAAGAGCAACATCCTTCACGAAAAGTGGGTGTGTGCCGCCAAGGAAGAAGACATAGAACCTAGATTGTATTTGGGGGCTTATGGCCCTTGGGGGACCAGGAGGTGGGTTAGTAGTGACAAGAACTCAGGCTTTTAGTTGGGTAGACCTAGATTTGAAACCTCTTCTGTGACTCTTGTCTGTGTGACCTTGGGGAAGTTGCTTTCCCTCTCTGAACTTCATGATCTCTGGGTTGCTGAATTAACAAACAAAGTGGGTGGCAAACACTAGAGTAATAACCAACTGTTGTTAATTGCTCCCATCCCAAAGCTTCTGGTTTCCAGAACCTTTCATATCCATTGTCCATCTGAAGTGTGGATGACCTATCCATTTTACAGTTTTCCTGCCAGAAAGCAGTTTCTACCCGTGAAGGGCTCACAGTAGTGTGTGTGTGTGTGTGTGTGTGTGTGTGAGAGAGAGAGAGAGAAAGAGGGAGAGAGAGAGAGTGAGCAAGAGCAGTGTTACACCAGCCCTGTGGTCAATGTTGTAATTATGGTGACCATGTTCTCCAAACCACAGATCAGGTCATGTGGACTGTCAGAGGCTATTTTCTGCCTCCACTGAAGTCCAAACATGAAATCCACATGTAGTTTACACATTCATTGAGTCACCTTCTATTTTTTCAAAGACGTAAGTGATATGAAGTTTGAATTGTCCCTACAAATCCCACTATATTCTAAGAAAATCACTAGAGCCATGACCTAGAGCCCTGGTAGGAACAGAAGGCTTCTAGGAGGAGTTGCTGCTTAAGTGGGGCCTTGAAGGCTGAATAGGAGTTTTTCAGAAAAAGAAAGAGGTAGTACCTGAATGCTGTTGAGACAGGCCTGCTTTGTACAGCCGACTTACCCCCTTCCTGCTCTAGAAAATGCTGGGAACTGGTGATGCTTGCTAAAGTAGCAAACTTTTAAAGTTACTTTTTACTTTCATTGTTCCAAACTCGAAAAACCAAACTTACTTCCATTGAGTCTATTCCGACTCATGGCGACCCTCATTGGTTTCCAAGGCTGTAAATATTTACAGAAGCAGATTGCCCCATCTTTCTTGCTGTGGAGCAGCTGGTGAGGTTGAACCAGAGACTTTTGGTTAGCAGCCAAATGCCTTAACCAGTACACCACCAGAGCTCCTCTTTACTATTCCAAAGACCCATTCTATTTCACTGGGAAATAAAATTGTTACAGACCATTGTAACAATATGGTTACATTGCATTTTATCTTCCCTTGCATTTACATGTCTGTGCCCCACAGTAGACTGTTAATTCCTTGAGGCCAGGGGGCCCCACATCTTTCTTGCTCAAGTATCTTCTTCCACTCTGATGGTGTGAGGAAGAATATAAGAGAGGTACTACTAAATGTTGAATGAATGAATGAAGCACCATTGGTGGGCATTTTGTACGTAGATAATGTTTTTCTGCTTGCTGAAAGTTAAGAGCATTTAAAACATTCCCTGATGAAGATCAAAGACTGCAGCCTTCAGTGTGGATTACCTCTCAACACAAAGAAAACCAAAATCCTCACAAATGGACCACTAAACAACATAATGATAAATGAAGGAAGAATAATTGAAGTTGCCAAGGACTGATTTCACTTTATTCTGATCCACAATCAACACCTATGGAGGCAGCAGTCAAGAAATTAAACGATGTATTACATTGGGCAGATCTGTTGCATAAGACCTTTAAAGTGTTAAAAAGCAAAGATGTCGCTTTGAGGGCTAAGATACACCTGACCCAAGCCACAGTATTGTCAATCACCTCATATGCTTGCACAAGTTGGACAATGAATAAGGAAGATGGAAGAAGAATTGATGCATTTGAATTATAGTATTGACGAAGAATATTGAATATCTCATGTACTGCCATAAGAATGAACAAATATGTCTTGGAAGTACAGCCAAAATCCTTCTTAGAAGTGAGGATAGTGAGACTTCTTTTACATATTTTGGTCATGTCAGGAGGGACCATTCCCTGGAAAAGGACATCATGCTTGGTAACATAGTGGGTTAGAGAAAAAGAGGGAAGACCCTTAATGAGATGGATTGACACAGTGGCTGCAATGATGGCCTCAAATGTAGCATTGATTATGAGGATGGCACAGAACCAGGCAGTGTTTTGTTCTGTTGTACGTAGGGTCACTATGAGTCAACCAATTTGACAGCACCTACCAACAACAACCACATTTTCTATTTTGTCATGGATCTATTTAATTTCATCTGTTCAGTCAGCAAATATGCTTGGTTATCTACAGTGTAACTGGCACTGTGTCTCAGTGGGGTGGGGAGAACAGCACTGTGGCTCAGCAGCATCTGAGACAAACATGGCCTTGCCCATACAGAGCTTATATTCTAGAAGAACAGACAGACATCTGACAAGTAACTGTGGGTAATGGAGTTATTTCTGGGATGAAGAGAGGGATATGAAGTATATACCAGAAGGCCTGTTCTCAATTAGATGTCTAGGAAAAGCCCCAAGGAGGAAGTGAAGTTTAACCTGAGACCCCAAAGGATCAAAATTAATCATGTAGCTAACATTTATATAGTGCTTATTATGTAACAGGTACCCACATCAAGTGCTTTACATATTTTTACTCATTTAATTCTCACAATAGCCAGATGCAATAGATACTGTTGTTATCCTCACTTTAGGGATGAGGAAACTGAGCATGGAAAGGTTAAATAACTGGCCCAAAGTCACACAACTTGTAAATGACAGAGCCAGGATTCAAAACCAGGCTGTTTGGCTCCATACACTTAACAAGGAATTAATCAGATAAAGGGCAGGATGAAGTTACCCTTTAGGACAAGGAAGAGATGAGCCTGGACAACAAGGCTGAGAATTTTATCCTCAGATCAATGGGAATCATTGATGGTTTTAAGTAGAAAATAGGCATGATAAGATTACATTAGAGGGTGCAAAGCTGGAGGGAGAGAAAGCAGTTAGGCTGTTAACTTGGGCCAGGACAGAGATGATGGTAGCTTAGACTACAGCGGCAGTGATGAAGGTGAAGAGATGTGGTTGGGGTATAAAAATAAAAAACAGAGGCAAAACCAGTGGGACTCACTTGTAAATGGGATATGACAACAAGGGGGAGGCACAAGGTTTCTGGACCAGACATGTGGATTGTGCACACCTAAGGAGGAGGGAAGAAGTAGGTTTGGGGGAAAGACAATGATTTTAGCTTTTGACTTGGTGACTCAGAGGTGATCCTGTGACGGCCAAGTAGAGTGGCAAGTGGACAGTGGGGAGGCTGCTTGGGCTGAGGAGAGGGGGAAAGAAGGACCAAAACCTCTGGAAGAGGTGAGTGGGTCCTGAGAGGATGGAGGAGTTGGGCATTTAAAGGGCAGTCTTCCTTAGAACCTCCTGGGGTGTGGTTAGAATTGTAGATGTTCAGCTTCACCTGTACCCATTGAGGCCAATTCCTTGGGTAAGGCCTGGGTCTCTACTTACAGGCTTTTTGGTGACAGTGAACTGGGTGGCTTTGGGTCCAGCTCAGTGAACAGCAACTTTGAAGACATGAGAAGAGTAGGAAGACCGGTCAGAGGTGGGCAGTTGTCCCACCTCATGGCTCTTCCCTCAGTCCTGATATACAACTTCATTGGTGAGATGCTGGCTCTAGTTAAGTTCAGGCAGTCCCACCCTTCCTCTCCACATCTCTGTCTCTTGCTGAGAGTCTTCTCATCCCTCCAGGACCTCAGGATGATGTTTAATCCACGGAGGCACTCTAACAAGGTCATCCACTCCTAACCCTTCTCTCTAGTTTTCTAGGTCACTCTTTACTTCTTGCCTCCCCCACCTCACCTCCAGCTGCCACACTCAATTTTTCCTAAACCTTTTCCATGTGGCAGTTGAACCACATGGCTGTTCCTTCTGTTGAGAATGTCTTTTTCCTTACTCTAAGCCCACCCAATCTTTGGGCTGCTTTCCCCAAAAGCCCCCTCAGACTATTCTCCTCTTCCTCATGGACAGGAAAACAGAAGCAGAAGGACAAGTGTGTGCCTTCAGGAGGCCCTCAGTACAGCAAGCATCTAGACACAGGGAGGTACATGTCATCTCCACAAAAGCCTAGGTATTTCCTGAGGTTGCAGACTCTCTTTCAATCCTGGATAGCCTTACCAGGAACACAGTGCCTGGCACTGATGATGCTCACAGGCTCTCATGTGGATGGAATGATCTTCTAAAGCAAATAATAACATGACTAAGACTTTAAAGGCTTGTTTAATATGCCCAAGAACCAGGCCATCTGTAAAGTCTTTAGATCATTGACCATAGAAGCACAGATTCCCAAGGAGAACTTGCTGATTTTTGTAACTAAACTGGTAGAGTGGCTAGAATGTGGGCTAGGGAGTCATAACCTGTTTTGAAAAATGGCTTGCCCTTTGGGCTTTGAAAAATGGGCCATTCCTGTGAGGCTTAGCCCTATCTGACTATACCTTATCCAAAGGTGCCACATAGACATATCTGGTAGTTAGGAGCCTGGGATCCATCCCCAACTTGCTTAGCATCTCTCCCTCTCCCTGTGCAGTCCTCAGCATCTTTCTCCCTTAGAGACATGAGTGGGCTGACCATAATCCCCTTCTGCCCAGTACAAGGAGGGCACCCTTTGGTGGCAGTGGGGTGAGTTCATCAAATCTTCACTTGCCAAGCTTAGCCTATCTATCTCCTTTGCTTTGCCCTGGTATATTTCTTTGAGCTTTGCTCCTGCAGTTAGATAATCTTCGGTGTTTTAGGGACCTTAGGAATCCAATCCAGTTTTCCAAATTTGTCCTGGCCTTCCCCCAGACTCACAAAATCAGGATCTGCAGGGGAGGAGTCTAGAGAGCTGAATAATTAACAACTTTTTTAAGGGATTCACTAGTCCAAGCCCCATGGAAGGTGAAAAAACACTCAGCTTGCAGCAGTCAGATCTGAGTGCCAGTTTGACTCCCAGCTATGTAAGAGACACCCAGAAACTGCTTGGATTTTCTGGACATTGTCTTCATCTGTTTAATGGTGACAACCATTGTTACCTCACCTAACTGGCAGGATCCTTGAGGTGGTTGAAATAACACCAGGAGGTAGGAAACTGAGGCTCAGTGGGAGAAGAGATCTGCCTGCACAAGGTCATCCCTCTTCATCTGCCTGTTATGTGTCAAGTGTTGGGGATTCGGCTGGGAACAACTTGTTGGAGGAAGATGACATTCTAATAAACAATGAAACCAGTAAATGAATCCCATAATCAGGGTAAAGGAAATAAAGGGGGATGCCAGACTCTGGGCAAAGATGGGGGGAGGGGAGAAGGCCTGCCCAGTAAGGGTCACTCCGGCAGAAACCTAGTTGGTTGGGAGCCTCCGAGGAAGCCCTAGGGGGTTGTCACAGCCTGGTGATGGCAGAGTCTGGAGGCCCCTTTGGGCCCAGCTGGGGCGCTCTCAGGGCCCTTGGAGGAACGGCGGGTGCGGGTCTTTGTTTCCCTCCTCTCTGCCGCCACTCCCGACCCCCCAGCGCTGCTCCCTCTCTGATCCCGAATAACTTGTTGGTTTCCCTGGGGCTTTGTTTCTCCGAGGTCACTGCCTCCAGGACTCCCGGCAGCCACCCTGGGCCCTCGTGGGTCCAGCATCTGACACCCCCTCCGGCCCCCCGCCCCCTACCCTCTCCGAGATAGGGGTCAAAGGCAGCCGCGTCACGTGGTCGCTGAGCAGCACCGAATCGGCCGGGAGAGCCGAGGGAGAATCCGGGTGGAAGCTGAGAAATCCAGTCCCGACAGCAGCGCCCAGTCCCGCCCTAGCCCCCGCCCCGGGGCGCTCGCCGCACGCCCGCCGGCCTCCGGGGCCTTGGGAGCCGATCTCTGGCCAGCACCCACGCGCCATCACGGTATCGAACTAGACTCCCAGCGGCTGCGGTTCGGGAGGTAGGCGCCGGGGCCGGGAGGGGGCCTACGGGGAAACGGGCTGGGGGCCCAGGGCGAGCGGGTACGCCCCAGAGAGGAGTGGGGTACGGTGCCCCAACTTCCAGTCACTGGGGAGAACCCCCTGCCGTGGGATGAGGGGTGAGGCTGCGAGCTGCCCCAGCGCAGTGCTGGAGGCCGGGACTGGGGGCTGGGCACCGGGGAGGGAGGGGGATGGGGGAGAAAAGGAACGGGAGGCGGAGCAGGCGGCGGTGGCTGCGGCGTGGAGCGGGGGTGGGAGCGGCGGGAGGCGGCTGGGAAGGGGTTAACCCCAGCCCGGGCCAGAGCCCAGGCGGCGCGCGCACGGCCTGGGAGACCCAGGCGTCCGGAGACTGGTCGAGAGCGCTTCCTCTCCCGGGTGGTGCCCCAGCCGCGGCAG
>NW_006921697.1:5416285-5431161 GCF_000298275.1 Orycteropus afer afer
TCTATTGTTACCAGGAGTTTGGACAATTTTCTCCTGCTCAGTCTTGCCCCTGGGCCTCGACATCACCAGGGGTCGGTACTTTTCACGGGTGGCTCCAACTTGCTTGGATGCAACAGGCCCCTTTGTTGCAAAGGCATTATTTGATCCGTAAACCCCACAGCAGCAGCCGGAGCCCCACACCCCAGGACCAGGACTCCCAGAAACGCTCTGCGTGCCCGCTTGCAAGCCCCAAAGCGCACAGGCCCGCCCCGGGCCACCAAGGAGTCCCCTGTGCCTCTGGGGGCGCCCGGGGCCCTTCGGCCTTGCCCCAGGGCCACCTCCGGGAGCCCGCGTGCGTGCGAGCGGGGCAGGTGCGCGGGCCCAGGGCGCCCCGCGTCCGTTTCGGGGGGCGGGGAGGGGGTGGGGACGAGGCCTGAGGAGCCGGCCCCGGGCGGCGCGGGGAGCGAGCCGGGCGTGCAGGCCGCGAGGGGCCCGAGCGGCTGCCGGCGCAAGTTTGGTGCTGGCAGCGCCGGGCGGGCGGGTGGAGTCTACCCGGCCCCGCGGGCGGGGATGGGAGGACAAAAGGGTGGGGGGCCGCACGGGGGCCGGGGGCAGGCCGGGGTTCGGGCGAGGGCAGAGCGGCAGCTGTAGGTCACGGATAATGTCACTCACGAGGAATGCCCCCTCCCCCTCTCCTGCTCCCGAACAGGGGAAACTTTTGTCTGGCTAAGGAGGGGGTTAGAGGCCGGGTCCCAGCTTTGGCAAGGGTAAGGCAGCCGGACCGGTTTTCTCCAGGCTCTGAGCGGCCTGGTCTCTTAACTTCCCTCCCCCTCAGGTTCTTGGGAGCCGCGAATCCCCCTGTTGATCCCTGCTCTTTACTGCTCTAGGATGGGGTGCCTATGGGACGTGTAGGCTCCGAGACGAGCCGGGAATCGAGGGGCTGGCAGGCTGGATCTTTCCCAGATCTGAATACCCTGGCATACGGGACCCGGGGGATACAGAGTCCCACACCCCCTCACATCCCAATGCCCCTAACATCGGAGGGCCTCCAAAATGGCCTGGGGGAAGCGTTGTCCCTGGTCTGAGATACAGACACTGCTGGGTGTCTTGTCACTTCCCAGCTTTGTGACCTAGGGCTGATTCCTTGCCTTCTCTGAGCCTCAGTTTCTTCACCTGTGACATGGGAAAAATATACTGTCTGACAGAGCCTGTCTGTAGCTCAGTAAATGATGGCATTTACATTCAGCAGGGTGCTGTGGTAGCGTAGTGCCTAAGGCACTTGACTGCTAACCAGAAGGCTGGCGGTTCAAACCCACCAGTCACTCCTCGGAAGGAAGATGGGGCAATCTACTTCCATAGTGATACTGCCTTGGAAACCCAAGGAGGGGTCACTATGAGTGGGGTCTGACTTGACAGCACATAACAACAACAACAACAACACGTTCAACAAGTATTTATCATGTGTTTACCATGACCAGGTACTAGGCTAATTGCTTTAATACATTATGTCATTTAAGCTTTCCACATTATTACTAACCACATTTTAGAGAAGGGGAAACTGAAGCACAGAATTGTAAAGCCCAAGATCAAACAAGTATGAAGTGATGGAACTGAAATTTAACACCCTCACCCCCCAGCTTGTGTCTCAACCACAGGAGTCTACAGGGTCCAGCTGTGATTGAACTCACAGTTTTATTTTCAGTTGAAATTATGAGGACACCTGCATCAACCCCATTGCCCCCCAGATGATACTCCCTTCTGCCTGATACTGGCTCCTGGTGAGGTTTTGTGCCTAGCTTTTGTCACTGTGGGCAGCTGGGGAAGGAGAGGTGGGCAGGTGAAATTTGGACCTGAAGCTCTGTGATAATCCAAGTTCAGGTACCAACTGGGTCCATGGCAGAATACTCTCCAAGTGTGGGTGCAGGGTCCATCTTTCTGGCTCCGACTAGAGACAGCTGGTAGCACCCAAAGGACAGCAAAGCATTCTGTCCCTATTCAGACCAGGTCACTTTTGAATCAGCATGGGGCAGAGATAGGGCAGAGAAGTGGAGCCCTTGGGCAGATGAGAAACCCAAGACCAAGGGTTTTACATCCCAAGACTGCTCTTCCCCTGAGTTGGCCATCAGCAGGGTCATCATTGCTGAACTAAGGGGCTGCTGGTCTTGGTCTGGTCAGTGGTCCCATCCCTGGGTGATCCAGCCCAAGAGGTCCTTGAGGACAGTAATGGGGTGTGGAATTTGAGCAATGTCAAGACTACAGAATCCTAATGGAAAATGCATGTGAATATGGAATCCCTGAGCCTAGCACAGCGTCGAGCACACTGTAGGTCCTCAGTCAATACCCTGTGAGTGAATGTACAGGGTGGCCCAAGCTTCCAGTGCCCTTTGCACCTGGGCTGTCCCAGTCTTTCAGTGGGGGTGATCGACTCTAATTGGGGTCCTGGAGTAATTATTTTAAAATGGGAAACAAATTATTGTTTAATAAATGGCATCTTAAACCATGGCCTGGGATGGGAAAGATAATGAAAGAAGTTCCTGATGGAAGAAGTTTTTGCCCTACTGTCCTAATTGCTTCTAGGGCTGTATCTGTCACTTACAGGGTCTGTCGGTTTTTCCTGGGCCCTAGGAGTAGAGGACCCTTCTGGGCTGTCAGCTTATAAAAATTAGAGTAGAAATTCTACTACTTAGCTGGCCTTTTGAGGGGACTCAGAAAAGTAGGAAGGAGCCCTTGTGGTGCAATGGTTAAGCACTTGGCTGCTAACCAAAATGTTGGTAGTTTGAATTTACCCAGTGGTTTCACAGGTGAAACATCTGGCAATCTGCTTCTGTAAAGATTATAGCCTAGAAAATCCTATGGGGTGGTTTTACTCTGTCACAGGGGGTCACTATGAGTCAGAATTGACTCAGTGACACCTGACCACAACAAAGACAGAAGTAGATTACGAGGAAACGGCTAGAAGGCTGAATGAGGTTCTGAGGCATGGGGCCATCTGTCCTCAGGGCAGGAGGAGACAACTGTGGGAGAATCAATAGATGAAGGAAAGGAGGGAGCCAACGGCAAGAGAAGATGTACGTACAGTGAGGTCCCTGTCATAATTGGTATGTAAGAAACAAACACTTTTATAGTCACAAGTGGTCGAGAGTGTTAAAGAATGGGCTGGGGGCTGACCTAGGGGTCACCTGAGAAACTCTGCATCTCAGAAACTTGGAAATGAGCTCTGGTCTTAGCAGCCCAAAGCTCTCTCTGCCCTAGGCTTTGGACCTTCTTGACCCATCTTCCTTGTTTAGGACCAAAGCCAGGCCTTTAAGTCCCTAAAGATTAGTCTGACTTCTGCTGGCTTGGAATTTGGTTTGGGGTATGGCTTGAAATAATCTGGGCTGTTTGGAGGACTTGGACATTCTTGACTTGAAATGGAATGTTAGGGTAATTTGTTAAATATGTATGGAAAATGTCTATGGGCCGCGGTGGCAGGGGGAGCAAAGTGGGGGTGAGGTGCTATGGTTTCTGACTTGGAGAGGCTGCTGATCTGAAGGTGGAGAAAAGACAAGGGTCCAAGTGATGGCTGTGAGGCAGGAGGTGAGCAATGATGGGTGGGCTTGCAAACGTCAGTGAAAGTGGAAAGCACTTCTGATTGTTAAGGTCAGCGGGGCTTCTGGGGGAGGAAGTGTTTGAGAGGATGCAGGCTATGTGAAGGGGGCAACAGGAGTCAGGATGGGCTGTGGGGATCTGCATTGTCCTACTGAGGAGTTTGGATTTTATTCTGTAGTTGGAGGAGAGGACAGAGGGTTGTAAGCAGCTCGTTGAGTCGATTCTTGTTATTGTGCCTTGTGCCAGGCGCTGTGCTGGGCTCTTTACAGACACCCATTGAAATCATACAATACCCCTGCAAAGAAACTGGTGGGGGTGGTAACCCCCACCCATTTGCAGATAGGGGCATAGAAGTTTAATCAGTTACAGAGCTGGAGTTTGAACCCAGGCCTGCCTGTCCCTAGGCCTAAGCTGTTTCTGCCCTATTGTGCTATTCCTCTTAGAGGTCATTTGGCAATATTGAGCCCAGAGATGATGCTTATGCTGGTCAGTAAAGAGCTGACCAAGGTCTGACTCAGGCAGTAGGATGGAGAGAGAGGAGGAAGCTGCAGGACTTTGTTTGCAGCTGCCTTGGGGTTGGGTAATCAAAGGTGGCCTAAGGTTTGTGGAAGGAGCTTTAGGGGTAGTGCCACTGGTTTCCAAACCCTAAAGGGCTCTCTCCATGCAGACAACCTCAAAGGTAGCAGCTCCCGGGAAGCTGATAGGGAAGTAAGCTGCTTAGGAAAGAGGTGAGGTCCTCCTGTTCCTGAAGGTATGCAGAGAGTCTTGTGAGTTGGCAATAGTGCAGTAGGGTCAGGCTTAGGTGACCTCTCTCAGTTCCCCTTTCAGCTGAGAACCTCAGCATTTGATGGTGCCAGCCCACTTCCCCACCCTGATTTTCTCACAACCTTTCTGAGCTGCACCTTCCTGCACATTTTGGGAAGTTCCACACACGCTTGGCCTGCAGTGCCCTGCCTGGGAGCCTCCCTGACCTCTGGAATATGCTCGGCCCAGGTGACCTTTGAGGGGCCTCTTGGGGATGTTGGGATAAGTGGTCAGAGCTTGTGTTGCTGGGGACTGTGGTTTCACAATGGAGTCTAACCTTCTGCTTCCATTTCCTAGTCTGTAAAATGAGGTCAGACTCTCTCTAAATGTGAGGAAATAAGGCTTAGTTGGGCTGAGCCAGTAGGGGTGGAATGGGGGAAAGCTGGTGGGTTTGTGAGTTTGTAAGTAAGGAGTAGTAGGCAGGCATAGGGGAGACAGGGTTGTCTCTTTCCTTTCCACAGTATAGAGGCTAAAGGAGGGGCTCCTGGTCTTTGGGATCCATTGGCAAAGGAGTTTTCCCTGCCTGTGGGGCTCTATAAAGCTCTGCTCACTTGGTTGGCTACCATCTTGGAGCTGGGCACCACTGCCTGTTTCCTACTCGGGTCAAAATCCAAAGCATAGGAGATTTGGTTGTGACACAACACATACACTGCTCGTGTTTCCCTTAGCCATGATTTAACTGTTTTAAACTGGTTCTAAGCCCTGCTTAAGAAGGCTCATTTAGAGGTAGAAACTGAGGCCCAGAGAGGTGGTGTAGTTTGTTCATGGAGTGGTGGAGCCTGACAGGATTTCTTATTGGTTATGTTATTTTCCTTAAGGTCAAGGTGCTTAAGTTCCATAGTCTCAGCCTTCTTCCCTAGTGGCTGTGTTGAGTGGGGTCTAAAGCTTGCACAGACAAGTTGGCCTGGCTGGAAGGTCCTGCTAGGCTGTCGGGCCCCATGCCTGCCATTAGGAGGAGGGACTCTATCCTCAGATTAAATGTGCTAGGACCTGGAGCCTCTGTGGCCTGGGAATGGGGAGAGGATGGTGGCAGGAAGAGATGACCTGGGTTGGGTCTTGGGGCAATTGACCAGGAGAGATACAGGTAGAGCACAAATTGGGCTTAGGCTGTGGAGCTAGCTAGTTTGGGTTCAAATCCCTGCCTGGCCACTTCCTATTTGTGGGACCTTGGATAAACTGTTTAGTTTCTTCATCTGTACAAAAAGGGGATAATAATTGTACCTATCTCCAGGCCAGAATTAAGGCATGTGAGGGTCCTAAACACTGGTAATCTGTGATCCCCCTCTCTTCTGCTTACACATGTACTTGAATATCTTATGTGAGTTATATATGTATGTGGGGAGCTCAGATGGCGTAGTGCCTAAGGCACTTGACTGCTAACCAGAAGGCTGGCAGTTCAAACCCACCAGCCATTCCTTGGAAGGAAGGTTGGGCAATCTACTTCCATCATGATACCACCTTGGAAACCAAAGGAGGGGTCACCATGAGTTGGACCCAACTTGATGGCAGTGAGTTTGGTTTTTTTTGGGTGTGTGTGTGTGCCTTAGCTATGCATGATGTAACTTCTTAAATGTGACTATACTATTAGCAATTGAACACGGACGTGGTTTATGCCATTTTAGTGAAATGAGAGGAACTGGATTATAAAATTTTTAGTGGATGCAGGGTACTAAGGTTTTTACTATATGTCATATTTTCTACAAAAAGAATATTCAATATTCTACAACAACAAAAATGAATCAGTGAATGTTTCAATAATCAATGTAAACTCCTTTTACTCTCCTACAGTGAAAAATTATTTTCACCAATTTTGCTTTCAACGGCTCATACTTAGTTTTGATGCTTGTTTCATAATAAATGTTATAATTATAAATGAACAAATGAAAAGATGTCATAAAAGATAAATTAATGATTAGAAAACAAATATTAACAACATATTGCTATATTTTATTTTTAGATAAATCTTTCATCTCTTAACATATTATAATTAAAAACATTTCTATTCTTTCCTCTTGCAAATTCTTCTATGGTTTCGTCACAATTAAGCTTCTGAACAATACTGCTCCCATACATAATAAAATAATGAATTGAGACTTTGTTGAATCATTGTTATACACTGAAGGGTTTTGAATCTTTTTAGGATGAAAATGAGCATTCTGTTGTACTGTTTGTGATCATTAAAGTTAGGAATATGCGTTCAACAGTTTATACACATTTTGTTTTATGACATTAATTGTAATCCCACATCATAACAGTTATCTTCTACTTCCTGCCTAAATATGTTTTAAGACTACCCATTGGTGAGTAAAAACCAAAACCAAACACACTGCCATCAAGTCAGACCTGACTGATAGCAACCCCTCCTTGGGTTTCTGAGGAATGTTTAGAGTAACTGAACAATAGGGAAAATAAATCAACTGCTTCTGGACAACAATCTACTGTGCCAAGTCCTATAAGATTAAGTGAACACATAGCACATAGTATAAAAATGGCATAATCATTAAGTTCTGAAGTTTTCTGTTGCATGCCTTTATAATGTCCTGACATATTGGCAGCATTGTCATAGTACTGGTCTCTGCACTTAGAAAAATCAGTTTTGCAAACTTCACATAAGTAGTGAAGTACTTGATTTGCAATTTCTTCACCAGTATGACTTTTTAAGCTAGTAAATGTGATAAATCATTTGACAGGTTTTCCATGTGTTGGAGATATGTATCTTAAAACAATACTTAGCTAGTCTGTATGAGAAAGATTAGGAGTGGAATCTACAGGCAAACTGAAATAACTGAGCTATACTTACTTCACTGAAATTTAGTTGATTGAACTTTATCATTTATTAAATTTATCAATTCTTTGTACGTTGTTTTAGACATATACGATGGGTTGCCCTTTCCTGTGTTACCATATTTTGAGATGTGACCTACTAAAAATGGATCAAACTTAGCAACAAGTTCAAGTAAATCCCCCAAAGTTCCATTTTGTAGGGACACAAACTCTTCATTTCTGCCTCAAAAAGATAGTAAATATTCAGCGATTGTTATAATAACAGCAACAATGCATCACAAAATGGCTTTCCAATACTGACAGTCTTCATTAATTTCTATTTCCAGTTCATGAGTTAAGCCAAAACTATGTCTTTGGTTTAAATATGTTAACACATAATCTCTGTGAGTGGAACTGTTTTATCATGTTCAAGTTGTACTAGTTGCTAAATCCATCTGTAGTAAATTGACAATCAAATGATGTATTGCAAACAAAACAATATACAGAGCTGATTGTTGAAGAATACAGTAGCCGCTACCTCTTAGAATTTTCACCATTAGCTTTGTACCCTAGAGATTTATTTTGGCTCTAGAACCTTGTTTGTTTACCTCCAGAATTTTTTTTTTCCATATTTATTTATTTATTGATTGATTGATTGATTGATTGTGATTTGGGTGAAGATTTACAGAGCAAATTCACTTTCCATACAGCAGTTCACATATACCTTGTCTCATGTCATGGACATGTCTCATGTCATGGACAGTTTACCTCCAGAAATTTTTGACAAAAATTTTCAAATGATCCAATGTCATGTTGACAATCACTTTACCCTCCTTCAGTCCGGTAATTTACATCATTAGAAGAAAAGTTATTCTACAAAGCAGGATCTGTATTTCTGTTATTTATGAAGTCTGCAGATGCAACAGTTTCAGATTCTAAAATAGTTTCACTTTCTATGCCATTACTAATTTTTTTACTACAGCAAGTTATGGATGCAGAATTTGGAACAAATTCTGTTACATTCGTATTGCTGTTAGTAATTTCAGCACTATGAGTACTAATACAATATTTATACCTGTTAAACTCGAATGTTCAGTGGAAGACATCTCTTGTCATTCATTATGTTTTAAAAAAGAAGTTAATTTTGGAGTTGTCTTTGTTGTTGTTATGTGCCGTTGAGTCAGACCCGACTCATAGCGACCCCTCCTTGGGTTTCTGAGGTGGTAGCACTATGGAAGTAGATTGCCCAACCTTCCTTCCGAGGAGTGGCTGGTGAGTTTGAACCGCCAGACTTCTGGTTAGCAGTCAAGTGCCTTAGGCACTACACTACCAGAGCTCCTTTATCTTCTGCAAGCTTTCATTTTTTTGTGCTCCACTTAATTTTTGCATTTCATTTTGTCTGGATATGAAGTGAGATCACTTTTTAAATTTGGTTCTACTATAGCAAAAACTTTTGAATAATTGAAAATGAAATTTATAAAACAAGTAAAATTTATATTTGGATTGGGATATTAATGCAAAAATCTGTATATGAAAATCAATAAGTAAAAAAAAAATTGATTTTGCACCTGTAATTTTGTTCTTCAAGTCTGAGATAGTCAAAAGAAACTACTTACCAGGCAGTCAGAAGTAATTTCATTCTTTTAATGATGTTTTAGTGATGTTTGTTGGTGGGTCCTTTACAGATCTCTATGTATGTTTTTTGTCTTGAAATAATCCTTAAAAACTCACATGCTCACTTTTCATCCTTTGATGCTGTGTCTTCACAGTTCATTAGACTATTGCTGATACCCATTGAGGGTGAGAGGGATAGCACAGAGCGTGACATAAGTACAAGGGTATGCTCAATCTGAAGGTGTGTTTTGGTTTGCTTTGCACAGGAACAGCTACATCATGAGTATGACATGATTATAGTATTACTGTGCATTCTTATATATTCAGTTAGAGAACTGAATGTGAGGTCATACACAATTGGTCCAAAATGAAAAGGAAAATGTAATTGTTATCATCTAAGAACTTTATAAAATGCTATCAGTTTCATTTAGTGCCTCACCATTTCCCTTCCACTGTTGGGACTTGCTTTTGCTTGTGTCCTGCTAGGCATCAATGGGTCTTTGCTTTGGACAACTGGTGCCCCTGTTTTGTTGATGCCCCTACCATTTGTTTACCTTGCTTATTGGGTAATCCATCCCTGGCTATCTCACAACATTTAGAAAGAGTGCAGTGACAATTGACATAACATACTACACAAAAACATTGTTCTACATTAGCTATTTGTGAGTTGTTGTTGTTGTCATATGCCGTGGAGTCAGACCTGACTCATAGCGACCCTTTCTTGGGTTTCCGAGGCTGTATCACTATGGAAGTAGATTACCCAAACTTCCTTCCAAGAGTGGCTGGTGGGTTTGAACTGCCGGCTTTCTGGTTAGCAGTCAAGTAGCAACTTAAAAAAGAAAAAAACTCCCTGCTATTGAGTCAGATCCAACTCATAGCGACCTCTCCTTGGGTTTCCAAGGTGGTAGGTATCTCTACAGTAGATTGTCCAATCTTCCTTCTGAGGAATGGCTGGTGGGTTTGAACCACCAGTCTTCTGGTTAGCAGTCACTAACCAGAATTAGTGACCAGGTGTAGTGCCTAAGTGCTACTTAGGCACTACACCATCAGTAGCAACTGGGGTCTTAAAATCTTGCAAGCAGCCATCTAGATGCAACAATTAGTCTCTTCTCATCTGGAGCAAAGAGGAATGAAGAAAACCAAAGATGTATAGAAATAATTAGTCCAAGAGACTAGCAGACCATGCGAACCTCAACCATGGACCAAAAGAACTGGATGGTGGCCAGCTACCACTGGCAACCACTGGGAAAGGGATCAGTGCAGGAGATCCTGGATAGAATGGGAGTTTAGTCCCAAAACTCAAAATCATTAAAATAAAAAAAAAAGGACCAGGCTTACTGGTTTGATAGAGCCTGGTGAAACCTTGAGACTATGGCCCCTAGTAACCCTTCAGGCCGGGAATTGAATTCACTCCCGTGATGTCCAGCCAAAAATAAACAGGCATATAGGGTGAACATTTACATTGGAAGGTCAGTATTTGTAGAGGGAGATAGCTCAGGGGGCAGGAATGCATAGGAAAGAAGGACACAGGGGAGAGGTAACTAGAGGGAGGAAGTGGGAAGATAGCTTTTATATTTCATCAGTACCATGAAACAAAATGCGTATGAACTGCTGTTTGGAAAATGAATTTGCTCTGTAAACTTTCACCCAAATCACAATAAAATTTTTTCAAAAAAGGAATGTAGCGAACGTGCTTCACCAAGAGCTCCATCCATGTTAGTTATGATTATTATCATAGTTAATAATACTGTTATTATCTAAGGAGCTCATGTAAAAAGCCCTGGTGATGCAACAGTTAAACGCTCAGTTGCTAACCCCTAAATTGGCAGTCTGAAACCACCCCATGGCTCTGCAGCAGAAAGACCTGGTGATCTGTTTCTGTAAAAGATAGAGCCTAGAAAAATTTTGGGGGCATTTCTACTCTGTCACATGGGGTCACTGTGAATTGAAAATCAACTTGATGGCACCCAACAACAATAAAAAAAAAAAAAAGATGTTCATTTAATCCTCACAGCAGCAGTAGAAAGTGGGTATTATTATTTTCTTCCCCTTTGAAAAAGATTTTTTATTGTGGTAAAATATATATTCAAAACATTTCAGCCTTTTTTTTAATGTGTACAATTCAGTGACATTAATTACATTCACCACATTGTGCAACCATATCTATTTCCAAACTTTTTTCTATCACCTTTAGCAGAAACTCAGTACACCTTAAGCAATAATTCCATTTCTCTGTCCCATCCTCCTCTGGAAACCACTAATAAACTTTTGTCTCTATACATTTACCTATTCTATATATAGAATAAGGAGCTCTGGTGGCACTGTGGTTAAATCGTTGGGCAGCTAACCAAAAGATTGATAGTTTGAACCCAGCAGCTGTTCCTCAGGAAAAAAGATGTGTCAGTCTGTTTCAGCCTTGGAAACTTCATGGGGCAGTTTTACTCTGTCCTGTAGGGTTGCTATGAGTATTTCTTTTTGTGTCTGATTTATTTCACGCAGCATAATATTTTCAAGGTTCATCTATGTGGCAGCAGTTATCAGAACTTCATTTCGCTTTATGGCTGAAGAATCTATTGTATGAATATACCACATTTTGTTTATCTATTCATTTGTTGGGAGGTCTGGTAGCATAGTACCTAAGGCACTTGACTGCTAACCAGGAGGCTGATGGTTCAAACCCACCAGCCACTCCTCAGGAGGAAGGTTGGGCAATCTACTTCTGTAGTGATACTGCCTCGGAAACCCAAGGAGGGGTCGCTATGAGTGGGGTCTGACTTGACAGCACACAACAACAAAATTAATTTGTTGATGGGAAATGGGTTGTTTCTACCTTTTGGTTATTGTGAATAATGCTGCAATGAACGTTGATTACAAGTATTTGTTTTGAGTCTCTGCTTTCAAGCCTTTTGGATATATACCTAGGAGTAGAGTTGGTAGTCAAGTGTTCATTCTATGTTTAACTTCTGAGGAACAGCCAAACTGTTTTCCACAGTGCCTGCATCATTTTACATTCCCCCCACCAGCAATATCTGAGGGTTCTAACTTTTCTACTTCCTTGCCAACAGGTATTATTTTCCATTTTTCTGATAATAGCCATCTTGGTGGGTGTGAAGTAGTATCTCGTTGTTTTGATTTGCGTTTCCCTAATGTGTAATGCTGTCGAGCATCTTTTCATGTGTTTATCAGCCATTTGTAGATCTTCTGTAGTGAAATGTCTATTCAAGTCCTTTGTCTGTGTTTGATTTATTGTTGTGTCGTAGAAATTGTTTATATATTCTGGATATTTAAACCTTTTCAGACATAGGGTTCCCAAAGACTGTCCCCTTTTAGCAGATGTGGCAAACAAGGCTAAGAGAAGTGGACAGCTCAGCCTGGGTAGTGTAGACTCAGGGGATCAAGGTCAGGGCTGCTGATCTCTGAGGGGCTCCTCTGATGGGAGGACATGACTTGCTTTGTAAGGCACCAGAAGGCGAGTCTGATGCTTGTGTCGGGGAAGACTGATTTCAACCCAGTGTAATGGGGAAACTTTAAAAAGCAGAACTGCCAAGATAAAAGAATGAGCTCCTATTTCTGGAGCGGTGGAGCAGAATCCGGGAGCCCACAGTGATGTTGTGGTAAGGGTTCTGGCCAAGTCCCTGCTTGAAGTATTTGGCTCTGAGGGAGGGGCTTGGATTCACCTTATCCCCTGCTGACCAAGGATTGGCCTGTCTGGGCAGCTCTTGCGGTGGCAGTAGGTGGAGGTTTGTTGTAGTCATCGTTCAGTGGCAGCCACCTTTGGTTCATACCACCAGCCTTGCAAATAGCTACCTGCCCAGGCAGAGGCTAGGTGAGGAGAAATGCATGTCATCATCTCAGGGCCTTTACCAGTGATGTGCCCTCTGTCTCCTTGTACCTGGGTAACCCCTGCTAGGGCTTTTTGGGAGTCTAAGCATCTCTTATTCAGGGAAGCACGCCATGATCCACCCACAAGTTAAATCAATGGTTCTTAAAGCTGGCCTCTGGACCAGCAGCTTTAACATCACCTGGGAACTTGTTAGAATTGCAAATTATCTAGTCCCATTCCAGGCCTACTAAATTGGAAACTCTGAGGGTGGGGCCATTAATGTGTGTTTTAACAAGTCTTACAGGGGATTCTGATGCTGGCAGAAGTTTGAAACAACTGGGGTAGGTCATTAAAAAAAAAAACAAAAACACTGATGCCTCTCTCCTGGGCTCTCCTGTTTTCATCATGTGGAGATACCCAGCCAGGGTGGATTACCCAATAAGCAAGGTAAGCACGAGCTTACTTGTGCTTACTTACTAACCTGTAGTGCACAGTTTCACGTGCATTTCACTACATCTGTGAAACTGCACTACAGATTAGTAAGTAAACACAAGTAAGCCTGTGCTTATCTTGCTTACTGGGCGCTCTGTCGCTGTCAGAGATTGTAAATTTGAAGAAGCTTTGATTCTGTAGGAAAGTGCTATGGGTTTGGGAGAAGGAAAGATGTCAGCCATACATGGAAGCAGAATCTTTGATGTGGTGAAAAACATGTGAAATTACAGATTAGTAAGTAAGAACAAGTAGGCCTGTGCTTACCTTGCTTCCTGGGTAATCCAACACTGTACTTAGCAAATGTTGGGATCCAGAGCAAAGCCTAGTCTCTTTTATCCTGCCTTCAAGTAGCCGACAACTCCCTGTCCTCTGGAAATAGTCTTGTGACGCAATGATGTGGCACAGCAAACCCCATCATGATTTGAGGGAACATTACTGGGGCAACATGATGAAGGTGTGATGGTGGAGGGGACTGAAAGGGTGGGGAGTTTGAGCATGGTTAGGATGAGGAATCTCTGGGTGCTTTTGGTGGCAGGCTGTGGGCTGCGGCAAGGCAGAGAGCATAGGTCCTGCTTCAGAGAACGGTTGGTTGCTGCTGGTGTGTATGTGTGTGATTACAAGACCGGACATGGTCTGAGAAGGCTGAAGTGTAGTGGTTTTAAGTGTCTCAATAATTTTAATAGTGATGATCATAATTGCTGCTAACATTGATTGAGAGCTTACTACATGTGCGTGCTAGGTACTTTCTATATAATCTCATTTGGAATAATCCCCAGAACAAGCCTATAAGGCACAGCTGTCCCCATTTTATAGATGGGAATACTGAGGTCACATAGCTAGAAGGTGTTAGATCTAGGAGTTTTATATAGGAAATACTTAGGAGCATGCTCTCATTGGAAGAGTGCCAGGAATTGTCTTGGAGTGTTTGTGCAGTAGGCACAACTTAGATGGGTTTTCTAAAAGTGCAAAAAAAAAAAAAAAAAAAAAAATTCCATAGAATGAGTGAATCAGGCTTTGGAGGAGGGCTGATGGAGATTGTGTTGGGGCCACCACTGCAGATATTGTTATTTTCCTGTTTTATGGAAAGGCTATCTGAGGCTCAAACTCAGTGACGAGTTCAAGGTCCCACAGCCAGGATGAGAGAGGAAACTAGAGAAATAAAAGTGGGCTCCTCTAGTTGTAACAGGAGGGTGTGGGGGTAAAGATTAGAGAGCCCCCCATCCACGCTGCCTGTTTATTCCTGCCTCAGTGTCCCCAGGAGCCTAAGGTCTTCCCTGACACAGGTAGGAAACCATTTCACAATTGGGGAGCTGAGGCCTAGAGAGGGGCAGGGACTCACCCATGGCCACACTGGGGTCCATGTCACATCAGGATCAGAACCCAGAGCTACCCCTGCCCCCCCAGCAGGGAAGGATTTGTTCCCCAAAACTACACCCCCTACTAATAGCCATCTTCATCATCTGGGAGCTGTAGCCCTCAGGGTGGCCTGGAGCAATGCTGGGGGCAGAGATGGATGGGTGTGCCCTGGGGAGAGAGCTGCCAAGGAGGGTGGGGCAACTTCCAAGAGGAAGAACACCAAAAAGCCCAAACCCCAGACGGAAACCAAATGTATTTTCTCAGTCTTGAGAGGATATTTGGAACAATGGAGGTGGGATGGGGGAAGTTGGACTATAAAAAGGGCTTCTTGAAAAAAAAAAAAGGTAGAGTCTTTAAGTTTGACTTTTGTTTTTCTGAAGGATGTTTATGTAACTTCTTGAGGGAGGGCAGGATCCCAGAATTTTGTTCCTGAGGTTTGTCAGGGGCCTTTTTTTTT
>NW_006921697.1:5431261-5448101 GCF_000298275.1 Orycteropus afer afer
AACTCAGTGCTTTGGAGCTGGGAAGAAATTGGTCAGGTCCAATCTCCCCATTTTACTTTTGGGGAAACTGAGGCTGAGCGATGCCTCCTCAAGGCGTCTCCTTGAGGAAGTTGCATGGTGAAGCAGTAGAGCAATTGGAATCAGAACCTAGGTTTTCTAATATCTTGTCAGGGACTATTATTCCTGATTTACCACCCTTCTTCCTCACCTAGTCAGGCTTGTATGGAAGCTGGGCAGGGGCTGTGGATGGGTCCCCCTTGGTGGTGCCTCCAATTTGCTGGACCTGGTGATTTATGTGATGGGGAGAAGGCTGAGATGTGTGCTTGGTGCATTGTCTGCCCAGCAGCTGGGAGCTGTGAGTCACCCCCAGTGGCTACAGAGGCTTGGGCTGATGTGTGTTGTGATTCATACTATTCTCCCAGCCCTGAATGGATGACTAGGCCTGAGCGTTGATCAGAGGTATGTCTACGGAAAACAGCGCCTATGGCAAGCACTGAAATTGTGCCCCTGTGTAAACATCTCACACCCATATTTTATATAACTTTACCATAATGTTGTTGTTGTTATGTGTCATTGAGTTGGACCCGACTCATAGTGAGCCCTCCTTCGGTTTCTGAGGCAGTATCACTATGGAAGTAGATTGCCCCATCTTTCTTCCGAGGAGTGGCTGGTGGGTTTGAACCGCCATCCTTCTGGTTAGCAGTCAAGTGCCTTAGGCACTACGCTACCAGATCGCCGTAATATCAGCTCAAAAAACCAAGTCAAATTCGTTAATCCTTTACTTACACATTATGGCACTACATGAAAATTGCAACTGTGTCTTCTTCGCTTTCACTGAGAGAATTGGTCTGTGATTTGTGCTCAAAGTCTTTGTTTTGTTTTGTTTTCTCTTTCTATACTTAGCAGTGCAAGATTACACAGTCTGTCTTGACCTATGGGTGTTAGTTTTAATTTGCTGATGGATCTCCCACAACTGGTGATGGAAACTGCCATGGTTAATAGAAACTGCTCAGAGGTGCCTCCCCTCCAGCCCCCATTCAGGTGGCAGCCAGGTTACATGTCATACTTGCCATACCTTAGATATGCCACTGGCCCTGATTCGTGCCCACACGGACCAAGACTTCTGCTGGTTTAGGCTCGGATTTTGCAGATGTGAGGGGGCACAGTGAGTCTGGGGGCATCTCCTCCTTCTGCTATCTCCTGTCTCTTGCATATCAGTATCTGGACCCATCCTGTTTCCACCAATGCAGGGGTCTGTGAGCCTTGAAATCTTGTGTAACAGTTTATAGGCATTTGTGGGCATGAATTTTCTGCAAAGAGAGTTTGTAGGCTTCGTGGCTCATGGCCCTTGAAATGCTGATAGGAGGTCAGGGGGCTGCTTGCATACATGGAGGCTTGAGAGAATATTGTTGAAGAGGCAGTATGGTTCAAGTAGCAAGTAGCCTGGTAACAGCGTACCATCAGTGTTCATTAAGAATGTGGCCTCTGGAGGCCGACTGCTGGGTCTAAGCCAGCTCCCTCCGCTTAGGAGCTGAGTGACCTTGGGTAAGTTACTTTGCCTCTCTGTGCTTCAGTTTCCTGATCTGTAAATTGGGGATAATAGAAGTATTTATTGTATGGTGTCATACTTAGGCTTTAAAGTGAGATAATACATATGAAGGACTTATCCCAGTGCCTGGTACAAAGTAGTCACTTGAAAGTTTTTTATTGTTAATGTTCCAAGTCTGTTGCTGGTTTGCTCTGTGATCCTGGTAAATGCCTTATCAGGGGGTCTTAGTGACCTCCAGCTCTGCAGTCTTTTCTGGGCTTTCCAGGAGCCTCAGGGCCAGGCTGGAGGGCAGGGCTGGGCAGGAATGGGAGGGGGCCCTCTCTACATTCCAGAACTCCCCAAGCCAGGCCCTTCCTGGTACCACCTCCATGTGTGGCTTTGTCCTGAGGCTGAGTTATGTAACCAGCCTGGGCCTGACCAGGCAGGACACGATTCTCAACCCTGTTTTGTCCCTCTATTGTCTCTTTCTCTCTCTTCCTCCTGTGGAGTGATTGCATTAGCTGACCTCTTCCCCAAGCTGCAGGGGTGAAATTGGACCTGTGCTATTCTGCTATCTGATTGATTTACTCCAGAGATTGGCTGGGTGGACAGCCCTTCTTCCTGCTACCTGGGGACAGAACAGAGCTGATGCTTTTGTTCTTGCTGCAGTATGAGACAGTATCTCCCTTTAGGGGCAAAGGTGGGCTTTGGCCAGGGCCCTTGGTCTAGGCTTCCAGGCCCCAAGGCTGCTGACCCATGGTGCCTGTGTTCCAGTGGGTATGCCTCACTCTGTACCCATGATTCATTTACTACCCAGGAGTGCCCTCCCCATCCTTACAGACCAGTGCCAGTGCTACATGTCCCAGGAAGTCTTTCCTGAAAACTCATCTGCAGGGAAGTCAGCTTTCATTGAACTCTACAGTGTGTTCTCTATCCCTTTTAAGAAAACAGAGGTCCCAAACTAGTGGCCCACAGGCAGAATTTACTTGGCATGCTAACCAGAAGGCTGGTGGTTCAAACCCACCAACCATCTTCAAAAGGGAGACTGGGCAATCTACTTCTATAGAGATACTGCCTTGGAAACCCAAGGAGGGGTCGCTGTGAGTCAGAATCAACTTGATGGCAGTGAGTTTGGTTTTTGGTATTGGTGCCACATATCAAGCTAGTTGCCAGTAGGAGATTTTACATAAAAATCTGACTTTTGGCTTCACTTCAAAAATGGGAAGATTGGAACACCCTGAGCCTACATTCCCCAGTGGCCACTGCTGCCCTCTTCAGATGGGGCACGTATTCTCCACTTTGCCCTATCCCCACCCAGCTACCTCCTGCGCTTACAGGATTTTCTAGTCCTCTATAGGCCTTGAATTTGCAACCCTGCCCATAAAGCATGGAGTATTTTTCTCTCCTGCATTATGGTGTGTCTGTGTCTGTCTTCTCTGTGGGCTCTTTGAGGACAGAGTGTGTAGGGGAGGGCAGGGGGAGGTTTGATTCATCTGTGTCCATCACACTAGCATGTTCTGGTACAGGGCCATACACACAACAGGAGCATAATAAATGCTCCCTGTGTGATTAAAGGCACGACAGTGATGCATCCCAGCCAGCTGTGAAGTTTCCATTTAATAGAGGCTCCTGGATCAGCCTGCCCTGTGGCCCTCGAATCCTCCTTCCAGATAAGCTGCAGCTGCTTAGCCACTGACCCAGGAAGCGTCTTAAGCTGCAGATAAACAGTTGGTGTAAGTGCTGCTTCCATCCTGAGAGAGATCACGAAGGAGAGGGGCATTTCACCTGCAGGTGCCCCAGGTTTTTCCCACCCAGGGGGTTTGGAGGAGCTGGCTGAGGGAGGGGAGCTGGGATTAGCAGCCTTCAGAGGGCATCAGGTCCAGACCCCTGTGTCTCAGCAGAGAGGGGAGGGGTTGTGTAGGTCAGTTCTGGTGTTTACTACACTGGGCTTCCCCTGCTCTGGGCAGGTCAGGACCTGGCCTGGGTGACCTATCAGAGATGGAAGCCAATTGCCACAAACTGAGGAGGCTGAGACTTCAAGTGCAGACCTGAATAGGCCCTCTACAGATGGATTAACTAAGGCACACAGAAGGGAAGGAGCCCTCCCGATGTCACACAGTGAGTGAGTAGAGAACTGGCCTGGACTCCAGGTCTTTTGACTCCCAAGTAAAGCCATGTTCCTCTGTCCCCACCTCCCTCTTGATGGTAAGTGCCACATCACAGCAGGGACAATGTTCTGATTGTGACGCCCTAGAGGCTAGGGCTTGGAAAAGTGAAGCCACCATCAGTCACTGCCACCCTGGAGGCACTAAACCGGTCGGGTGTGCAAATTACCCCTCCAACATCCTCATCCCAATTTTTTGTTCTTCCTTAAACTATCTCAGATGGGCCCGCTGCCCTGTGGCCATTTCTGCCGGGCACTGGTTTTCATGCACTTGATTCTGAGAACAAAGCTTCCTTCTGACAGTCTTCCTATTGACAACAGGAAAAGGGCAGGCGTGGCACTGGGCCTCCTCCTCCACCTCCCCTCACGAGGAGCATGGAGTTGGTCTTTGTAAGATGCCAGACCCTGGCAGCACTGTGGAGCAGTGAGGGAAGAGCAGCTGCCAAGCCACGTCCCCTCTGTCCCACCTCTCAGACCCAGAAGTTCTCCTCCCTCAGTGACCAAAAGGCATCAGAGAGGGACAAATGTCCATTTGTCCAAGCAGTCTACAGTTGCCCCATGACAGGATCCCTCAGGGGTTTCAGTGGAAACAGCTATGGTATCAGCCCTCAGGTAATTCTGTCATCCTAGGAGTTGCAGAAACCAAAATGTGTTCAGACTGAGGTAGGTCATAGTCCCTCATTCAACACATTTTTCATTAAGCACCTACTTTGTTTCAGGCCCTTTTGTCTAAGCATTGGGACACAGTTGTGAACAAAACAGACCAATTTCCTGCTTTGGACTTGGGGCTGGCATTGGGATATAATCAACAAACCAACAGACACATCCATTTGTCAGGTGGCAAGAAGTACCAGGAAGAAAAATAAAACTAAAGAGGAATAGAGGGAGTGTCTTGAGGGAGTTAGTCTTCCATATCTGGTGGTTGTGGAAGGTCTCTCTGGTGAGGAGACAGCAGACTCTGGAAGACAGGGAGCCATGGAATATCAGGGGGAAGAACATTCCAGGCAGAAGGAACACCAATGCAAAAGATCTGAGGCAGGCAGGTACACGGTGTGTTTGAGGAAGACTAGGGAGGCTGGTGTGGCCAGGGCAGGAAGAATAACAGTGAGCATGGTAGGAGATGGGGCCAGAGGGGTGGGATGGGTGGTATAGATAGGTAGGGTCTTCAGGAACATTTTGCTGTTGTCTAATTGAAGGGGAAGCTGCTGGAGGGTTTTGATCTAGGAGTGATTTGTTTTGACCTACATTCTAGAAGGATCACTTGGGTACTACTGCCTGGAGAAGAGACTGGAGGGTGGGAGCAGGAGGATGGGCTGTGAGCTGCTGCAGCCACACAGGTAAGAGAGGACGTTCTATGGGGGTGATGGCGGGAATGGCAGCCACTTGTCGGATCCTATTTTGCAGGATGAGCTGCCAGAGTTTGCTGATGGATTAGATGTGCAGTGTAAGAGTAAGAGGGTGTCATCAGCAAGGTTTCTGGCCCGAGGGATCAAAGGATTGGGTTGCCATTTATTTACTGAGATGGGAAAACTGGAAGACAAACAGGTTTTGGGGTAGAAGTCGAGATTTCAGATGAGATGTGGTAAGGGGGAAGCATACACTGGAAGTACTACATGGTGGAGATTGGCCCTGGGCCCTGCGTTTTCCAGTTGCTGTACAGATGATTTCTGCAGAAGTGTGTGTGGGGGGTACTCTGCAGGACCCTCCTCAATCCTGAGAATCTGTTCTGTAAGAACAAATATTTCCTGGTCCCTTCATGTTTGTTCTTCTCTTTTCAGATCTTGCCCTGCTTTCCTCTTCCTTCTGGACAGAGGAAGAAGGCAAATTCTAAGGACTTATTGTCATGGGGGTGGTCCCAGCTTTTCTGCCTGGCAGAGTTCTTCCAGGAATGGGGCAGGGTGGAGGTGGTGGTAGACGGGAGAACCCTGGAAGGGGAGGCCAGAAGCCGCAGGCCTTGCCTTAGCTCTGCTACCAATAGGAGTTTCCCCTTCTAAACTGAGAAGTGTGAGCTGACCCTGGCGTTTGAGGTTGGGAGGGAGCATTTAATGACAGTGGTTAAGAACCTAGGCTTAGAGCTAGGCAGGAGGTACAAATCCTTGCTCTGCTGTTTGGCTGTGAGACCCTGGGCAACTGACATACCATCTCTGAGCCTCCGTTTCTCATCTATGAAAATAGACCAATCGTAGTACCTGCTTCACAGGTTAAAGAAGATACTATATATAAAGCACTTAGCAAAGGCCCTGGCATATGGCACATCCAGTTAACAGAGGTTATTAATAAAGTGACTTACACAGTTGGTCAGGTTAAGGAGTTTGCCCCGTGGGGTAGGAGCCTTGGGAGGTTATTAAGCAGGAGCATGTTATGAATGTGATCTAAGGGGGCAGCTGTGTGTGTAGGGGCTTGAGCTGAGCCCTCTCTACAAATCCCTGAGCTCCCGCAGGACCCCTTGTCTTGACGTCCCAGTGGCCAGCCTCAGGGAAATGAGAATGAGCGACTTTCAGGAGCAGGTGTTGTTGAGGGGACTTAAGTTACATGTAGGGCTCTGGACTAGGCTGGCAGGGAGAGCCCTGGAGTGGCATTCTGATGAGATTTTTTGATGTGACCTTAGTTCCTGGTCTGGGTGCAGGTTGGGCGGGTCCACTCCAGTGGAGCAGTGAAGAAGCTGACAATGGGCAGAATGTGGCCCCCTTGGGACTCACACTTCACTGGCTCCCTGGCACACCAGCTGGGCCTGTGCTTCTGCAAGCCTGTTTTCCAGCACTTGAGCCATGCCAGGACAGCCAAGGACATTTCAGAGTTCCCCAGGGCTCACAGCCAACCAGTCACCAGGCATGGCTTGTTTTTCCAGAGCCCAAGGGTTTTTAGGGATGGAGGGGACTCTGGAGATCTGGGGATTTTTTTTTTTTTTCTAACAGCAGGGTATACTGAGGTCCAGAGAGAACAGGGCACCTGACCAAGGTCCCACAGGGCTGCCTCGTATGGGTCACTTCCCTTCGTTCCCATAACCCTGGCCTATTGCCCAGGCGATTATAACAACCTCCCTCTTGTGGGCTCCCCAAGAGCTTTGTTTGTCCTTCTGCTATCACAGTCTTACCATAGCATACCACGCACACACACTCTTTGAGTGCGTCTGGTCTCCTGTCCCCCTCCAGTGAAAATACTTGTGGCTGATTCTTCAGACAGAACAGTGCAGCACAGGGATGTCGGGCTCAGGATCTGGAGCCAGACTGACCTCAGTTTGCACTCCAGCTCTGCCGCTTCCTAGCATGGTGACCTTGGGCAAGTATCTTGGGCAAGATACTTAACATTTCTGAGCCTCAGTTGTTGTTGTTAGCTGCCTTTGAGTTGGCCTCTGACTCATGGTGAATCTATGCATAATGGAATGAAATACTGTCCCATGATCAGTTTCGAGTCAGACCATTGTGATCCCTGGCAGATTTTCAGAAGTAAAACTCCCTCACTGCTGTCGAGTCAATTTGACTCATAGGGACCCCTCCTTGGGTTTCCAAGGCAGTATCTCTATGGAAGTAGATTGCTCAGTCTTCCTTCTGAGGAGTGGCTGGTGGGTTTGAACTGCCAGCCTTCTGGTTAGCAGTCATGTGCCTTAGGCACTATGCCACCAGAGCTCCTTTCGGAAGTAGGTTTTTAGAATTTTCTTACTAGTCTGTCTTAGTCTGGAAGCTTCATTGAAACCCGTTCAGCTTCATAGCATCATGCAGGCTTCCACCGACAGATGAGTGATGGCTGTGGATGAAGTACATTGGCTAAGCATTAAACCTGAGTCTCCCACATACCAAAAAGAAAAACAAACTCACTGCTGTGGAGTCGGATCCAACTCATAACGGCCCCTCCTTGGGTTTCCGAGGTGGTATCACTACAGAAGTATATTGCCCAGTCTCCCACATGGAAGGCAGAAATTCTACCTCTGAGCCACTAATTAAAAAAAAAAAAAAAAAAATCAGTTGACCTTATGTATGGCAGAGTAGAATTGTGTTCCATAGGGTTTTCAGTGACTGATTTTTTGAATGCAGATTGCCAGGCCTTTCAGGGTACTTCTGGGTGAATTTAAACTACCAACCTTTCTGTTAGCAGCTGAGTACATTAACTGGTTGCATCACTCAGAGACTTCTAACCATCATTTAGCAGTACTTAATTTACAGGAATGTTGTGATGATCACATGAGATAATATGTGAGGTACTAGGATACAATAGCTGGTATATAATAAATTCTCAAAAATGGTCATTGTTGTTTAAAAGGCCTATAAATGCTGGTTGGACTGAAAAGTAGGGCTTGAAGGAGAAGACAAAGCCCTGGGCAAGGAGATAGAAGGTTTGGGTTTCAGGTTCACTGTCAAACACTGACTCACTGTGCTCTTTTAGGGAGTCAGTTATCCCCTGAGAACCTCACTTTCCTCAATTGAGAAGGGGAAAAGAAATCCCTGCTCTGCTGTTATAAAGTTGTTGTGTGATGCAAAGAAATGTCTGTGAGAAAGCTTTGCCTCTGTATAGTGCTTTAAAAATGATCAAGTGGTGGCTGTGGTGTGAAGATGGCAATGAAGACATTGTAACCACAGCAGTGGACAACTGGCTTGGCTAGAGGCTGGTTTATCTGTGGAATGCTCGGACACCCACATGGACTTCCCCACCCCTCCCTGCCTGCTCCCTGCCATCCAGGAGCCAGCCTTTAACATTAACCTCACCATGACGTACTTGAAAATAGAAAATGTGGGAGGTGAAAAGATGCGGCGGCATCTTCTAGGCCCCGGTGGGTTTTGGGTTATCTGTTCTGATGCCATGGAATGTAGGAATTAAGAGCCACATAGACACTGGTTCAAACATGACCTTAAATACTTCCCAACTGGGAGCTTTTGCCAGTTGCTTAACTTCCATGAGCCTCAGTTTCCACATTTGTGAAATGAGGCCCCAATGAGGTAGAGGCAAAGCATTTGGCAAAGGGCCACATAGATAGAGTCATTGTGTAATGTGCTTTAGCCTGGAACATAGTGATTTATGGGCTTACCATTGGTGGGGAGTTGGGGTCATTGTGCCCATTTCTGGGATTGGGCTGCAGAGAGGATTCCCTGCAGAAACACCCAGCTTAGAGATAGGAGAGGACTTGGAATCATCTAGTCTGACCCTCAGTGCTGTTCTCATTTTATAGATGAACAATGCAAGGCTCACAAGGAGCAGGCAGTTGCTGAGGTCACTGGCAGGTTAGTGCAGGGCCGGGCTGGGCTGAGGCAAGTGAGGCACCGAGGACACACAGTTTAAGCAGGTGCACACTCTCGGGTGCTAGCCCTGCCCTTGGACAACCCTGAGTGTGCCTCACTTGCCTGATCTAGGACTAGAACTCAGATCTTCTGACCCTGTGTACTGTTCCCCCAGCTCTGGGAGTATAGGGACACCTGAGAGACACCTTCCAGAGTCTTGGCGGGCCACCCTGGGCCCCTTTAAAAGGAGCTTGTGTTAAGTAGGTCACCTGGTGCTTTTTACTGTTTTTCTCTACTCACTAGCCATCTGTGTTTTAGAGAAAGCATGGCCCTCCCACCCACCTCCTGCCCCTTCCCCTGGCCAGCTGCATCTCCTTGTAAGCCTGTTGAGCCCTTTCACACCCATGGTGTGTTGGCAGCAGGCTCCTATTCTGATGACAAGCGCCAGCAGAGTCTGATGGGACGAGGCCACTTTCATGTGGGTCCTCACGGGGCCTTCTTGGTCTCAGCAGGCCCTGTGTTGGGCCCACTAGGCCTCTAAGAGATTAGGGGGCTTCTGCGGCTCCAAATACCTCAAAGCTTTTCCCTTCCTCTCTGTCGCCCCAGCGCACCTGGCCCCCTTTGTTCTGACCACCAGGCCTGGAGGCTGTTCAGTTTCCTGCCGGCTTTGGTGTCTTCCAGGATGGCTGTGATAGGGAGTCCATCTGGGCCAGTCTCCCTATCACTCTGGCTGAGCCTCAGAGTGACTTCTTAAGAGTAGCCAAGGCTGCTAATCCCTGGCAGGGGCTTCCTGGTATTTACGGGTGACTGGCAGGATCCTAGGCTACCCTCATAGTGTGACATGAGGGGCTTGGAAAGTCTGCCTGTTCTCCATGTCTAAGCCCCACACGCACAAACACACCATCTTTGTTAATACTGCTGCTCCAGGGCCTGACTCAGCCAGTAGCAAGTTGCCTTTTTTCTCCCTGGAGTCCTCTAAATAGGCAAAATACCTTTTCAGCTGGATGCTTTTAAGCGTTTGCCACTGAGAGGAAAACCCAGACTGACCAGTTAGCACCGAATAGATTTTGTCTCATGGCTACTCCATTTTGTCAGAGTAGAACTGTGTGCTAAAGCGTTTTTTCTTTCTTTTAAAGTTTTGTTTTTTTGTTGAGAATATACACATACCAATTCAACTGTTTCTACAGGTAAAATTCAGTAACATTGATTATATTCTTTGAGTTGTGGCAAGCATTCTCACCTTTTCTGAGATGTTCCTCCTCAATTAACATAATCTTTCAGGTTGCTATTGTCAATTTGATCCCGTGTTCTTAGGAGCTCTGGTGGCGTAGTGCCTAAGGCATTTGACTGCTAACCAGAAGGCTGGTGGTTCAAACCCAACAGCCACTCCTCAGAAGGAAGATGGGGCAATCTACTTCTGTAGTGATACTGCCTAGGAAACCCAAGGAGGGGTCGCTATGAGTTGGGGCCAACTCGACAGCACACAACAACACAGCAACAACATACCTCTGTCTCGGAAGGAAGGTTGGGCATTCCTACTTCCGTAGTGATACTGCCTCGGAAATCCAAGGAGGGGTCTCTATGAGTCGGGGCCGACTTGATGGCAAATAACAACAACAACATACCTCTGTCAGTCACCTTCTTCCTGGCAGGAGGTGGAGCAATGGGAAGGTCTGGCAGCTGAGCTGGGGTTGGGGGTAGGGGCCAAAGCCAATCTCACATACAAGTAGGCCACCAACTGGCTGTGATAAGGGCTGTCAACCTTCTTCTCAGGACAGATGGGAAAACTGAGGGCTGGAAGGGGAAAGGACCTTGCTTAAGGTCACATAGGGACAAAGAGAGCTGAGCAGAGCTGGGACCAGAACCTGGTTATTCTTTGCTGCCAACAAAGGTTCCATTCACTCTTGCTGCCATATTTCTTCAGAGGGACAGAAGGGCCCCTCTGCATAAGGGTCAGGGACTTGCTTTTTCCTTTTTAAGGGAAAGCACCTCCTGGCAGGGGTCTTTGCCTGCAAGTGGATCCCTGAATGGGAGCAACATCCAGGGAAGACATCCCCTTCAAAAGGCCAGGGAGATGGGGGCTGATGGCTTCTAATGAGAGATGTGGCGAGTGTGGGGGTTGGAGGCCTCTGGGAATGTGGTTGGTGGCTCAGGGTGCCCTAGGGCCACCTCCCTCTTCCCCTTCCTCCCTGATTCCCTCCCTCCTGGGGAGGGGATTAGGCCAATAGTAATGCCATTTCTCCTGGCTCTGGGATCAGGTGCAGCCGTGCTAAGTGAGGAGTGTGGAGCCACTAAGAGGATGCGGCTGAAGTGAAGAGGAACCAAGTGGCTGCTGCCTGGAGCTCTGGTGGGTCTTGTCATTCTCTGCTGGTTCCCCCAGTCTGACCTTGCCTTCCCATACCCTCTCACCCTGTCCGTAGTCCCCTTTCTCATGTCCAGGCTTTCCTGTCTGCCTGAATGTGTGTATTTGTGGGGTGGGTATGTGCCAACAAGGCTTAGAGCATGACTGGCCCATGACTGGTGCTGGGTCCTATCTACCGTCAGTATCAGAAGCAGGTTCCTCGGGTGTCCCAACTCTGAAGCTGTCCCAGGGAGATATTCCAAGGCTGACCTGGCAGATCCCTATTGGAGGAAGACAAGAGAGAGGGGGAGGGATGAGAAGGGAGGCTCGGTTTCTGTTGGGGCTTATCCTTACAGCTAGGAAAGTTCCCAGATTCACCTGCAGCTGACAGATCTGAGGGGTAAAGATTTATTGCTGGGCTATGAGGGAAGCTGGAATGGATACTCAGATGTTCCGTTTGTGGCTTAGGTCCTGTCTAGACCATGAGAGCAAAGGAGCCCTTAGAGAATGTTTCTGACTTCTTAACTTGGCTTTTGGTGAGAGGAGATCACAGCTTTCCTAAACTTACACTAAACATTTCTTACATCTGGAGAGAGAGTCCACGGCAGCCGTTCATGAGATTCCCAAAGGGTCCTGCAACCCCCAACGAGTCACAGACTTCTTATCTAGCTCAGAGCCCTCATTGTGCGGGTGAGGACACAGAGGCTCAGCGAAGGGAAGGGACTTGCCCAGAGGCACACAGGGAGATGCTGGGACAGGCCCTGAGCTCTTGTCTCTATTTCCCTGTCTCCCATCAGCATCCTCCTTCATGGGCTGGAGAGTCCTGGCTAACTCAAGAGCTACTGCCCTGTTCTCCCAAGTGTTCAGAGCCTAGGGAGGGGCTGAGTGCTGATGTGGGCTCCAGGCCTGCATGGATATTGGCTTCTGCATTCATAAATGGAGGCCCTTGAACATGCCTGCTCCTTGGAATCTCTCAGGGGCATCTGGATCAAGGAGTGGGCATGTGGGAGGTTAGGGGCTGTGATGGCCAGCACTTCCCAGCTCCTCTGCAGGGGAGAAGTTCAGGGCATAATCCTGTTGTTTCTACCTCATTGGGAACGAATGATGAATAAATGGGGTAATGATTGAGAGAGTTTTATTTAGAGCCTAGCACATAGCAAACCTGAGAGGCATGCCAGTCGCCATTCTCCCTCACATTGTCTCTGTTGGCGAGCTCTGCTACTTCTGCCTCTGATCCTGCCTCTCTCTCCTCTTCGTGAGGGTGACGTCTCCTGTAGCATGGGGATAGCCCTGCTTTCTACGTGGGTCCCTGCCTACCTGGGATGACAGAGGCCTTTTGGGGTAGAAAGAGGTGAGAACCCTCTGGCTGAGATATCCTGCCTTTCTGGGGGACCTGTGGTACCCACTGTACTAGGGCAGACTTTCCCAGGAGTTTGGATTCACGAATCGCTGGAGAAGCTGCGTCAGCCTGCATTTATGTGGGTTCCTGATGGGCCTTGGGCAGCCCTGAGGCTGGTCACTTGCAGGAAGCCTTTCTCCTAGTTGTGCTCTGGGCCACAGAGCTGACTCAGGACCAGAGTGGAATGCTGGGTGGAGAAACTGGATAGGAGGTATGAGTAGGTGCTTTGAGGTAGGTTGGCTTAGAGCAGTCCTAGCTTCACCTCTGCTGAGCTGTGTGACCTTGAGTAGGTCACTTAACCCTCTCTGAGCCTTGGGTGTCCTTGTCTGTAAAGTGCTCGTAACAGTGACACTGCTTTCAGGATTGTCGTGAGAACTGGATGTCATAAACAGGAAAGCTCACTCATAGCCCTGGTGAGTGAGCAGGAGCTCAGTAAGTGTTAACTTGCTGCAAATATTTGTAAGAAAATGTTGTTCTGCCCCTTTCGAGTACCTATCATACTGAGCTTCAGACAAATAGATGCATTGGACTCAGTTGTAGGCAGATTTGGGGGATGGGCAGAGAGAGAGCCTTATGGGAAGCTTCGTGGGCAAATGGATAAGCATACCTTGGAATGGGCCTTCTAGCCCTAGGTCTGCATCAGGAGCTTCAGTGGGGCTGAAGGGCAGCTTGTCCTGACCTGGGCTGTTCTCCATGCTGTCCTCTCTGCCCCCCCGCTGCCTTGTTTGTTTGCTTGGTAAACCCTTTCTTCAGAGCTGGTACAAAGGTACACTCTCAACTCAGACTCTGTTGGAATAAGGACAAATTCCCAATAAGTGGGATCTAAGTTTCTGTGGTTTTCTCTGCCTGGGCACCCAGAATGGATTCCCAAGTTAAGAACTGGAGCATGAACCAGTGCTGTATACTTTGTCTTCTTGTTGATTGATGGATGATTTATGGGTCTGCTTCCAAGAAGGATCGTTAGAGGCTGCTTGTGATGGTAAAACATACATGAAATGGGGTATAAACAGAAACAGAATGAAAACCATTTAAAGAGAGCAGAAAATGGGATGTGTAGGGCACCTGGCATGAGTTAGCTATTACAGCTTTGTTTGAACACAAGGCTCTGTGGAATTCAGGAGGAAGTACCTAGGCTCCAGAATCAGAGGGCACTGTGCTGGGACTCCATTTGTCTACTCCTTAGCTCTGGAAACTGGAGCCAGTCAGTCATACGCCTTCTCTAAGCCTCAGTTTCTTTTTTCTTTTCTTTTCTTTTTTAATTGCAATTTAGGTGAAAGTTTAAGAGAAAATTCATTTTCTATTCAATGGTTCACACATTTTGTTTCATAACATTGATTGCAATCCCCACAATCTAACAGTTCTCTTCCTACTTCCTCCCTATGGTTACCTTTTCCCTCTAATGGCCTTCTGTCTTATGTATTCCTGCCCTCTGAGCTTTTGCAAATGCTACGCGGTACTAAGGCACTTGACTGCTAACCAGAAGGCTGGCAGTTCAAACCCACCAGCCACTCCTCGGAAGGAAGGTTGGGCAATCCTACTTCCGTAGTGATACTGCCTCGGAAACCCAAGGAGGGGTCGCTATGAGTCGGAGCCGACTCGACGGCACCTAACAACAACAACAACAACAACCCTTCTGATCACCCATGGTTGATTATTCTAAGGAGTGTACCTACCTGATGCAATTGTTCACCTCATAGGCCTGTTCGGTTTGTCTGAAAGTTAAGCCATGGTAGTGAGTTCAAGTCCAGTGAGCCTCAGTTTCCTCATCTGTAAAATGAGGGGAGTAGTAGTCATGGGCTGTTGTAAGGATTAAATAATAGCATGAAATACAGGCATATAGTGCATAATAAGTGGAAGTTAATATTATGAATGCATTTAGTTTGGAGATTCCCTGTAGCAGAGTTAGAAAGGGAAAGGGAGTTGGGTAGAGCACATGGCTCTTGAGCAACTACCATGGGTGCCACTCTGGGTTGTGAAATGAGCAATAGAAGGAGGAGGTGCTTCTGCCTTGGAGAGCTCTCAGTGAAGTTGGAAGACTAGGGTTGTAGTTGCAAGCGCAGCATAGAGTCCTGTGTTGCATGGTGGGGTACAGAGTTGGAGTACTCATTCATCCAGGCCTTGGGAGTCCTGCACAGGCGGAGTCCTATTTCAGGCCAAGGTTAACCTTGGAGGAGGATGAGCAGGGTTTGGATGGATGAGAAAATGAGGAGAGTTGTGTGAATTGTTGGAATCCCTTTCACGGCCAGAGTATGGACCAAGGTAAGTGAGGATGGAGCAGGCTTGGCTAGGGTGACCCCCATGGATCCTTTTCTCTCTCCGGGCCTCAGTGTCCCCATCTGCTCACTGCAACTCCAAGACAGACTTCCAAGAATCCCCTAGTGGTGACAGCGCTGGACTCCAGAGTGACTAACAGCAGCTTGGCCCCTGGCCAGGCAGCACTGCGGGGAGCCAGCCTGGCTGAGGGATGGGGCATGCAGCGAATTCAAGCAGAGGAAGGGATTTGCTTCTGGTCTTGGCCTCCCAGGGGTATAATTGCACTGGAGAAACTCTTGCACAGCTGGGAAGCAAATGTGGAGGATTTTCCTTGCTGCACTGTACATGGTGGGTGGGGCAGGCTGACTGGTGAAGCTGGGCGGCTATGGGGTGTGACTGGGTGGTGGGTGGTGGCGTGATTGTGCTGGGGGTGTGACAGGCTGGGAGGTGCTGGGTCAGCTGTAGGGAGTGGCCCTTGTGTGGATGTGGGGCTACCAGTGCCTGGGCCTGCAACTACCCCTCCCTCCCATCCAAGCCCTCATCCAAGCCTGGTGCACATCACTTACCTGACCCCCTGCCAGCTTCCCTGGTACTTGTGGTATGGCTCTGATGCCTGTAGTGACACCATGTGTGTTTGTGTATGCATTCTTGTGAATGTGCTCTGTGTGTGTCGAGGGGTCTGTATGTGTGGTGGTTGTGCTGCTGCAGAGGTCATTGTCAGGAATGACCCAGGCAGGTCATTTTATTTGGATCAGGAATGACCCAAATAAAATCTGGGCTGGATGAGTATGGGGATTGTGGAGACCTTCCCCCATTCATCGTGCAGTAGCATCCCACCAGAGTCATAAAACATTAGAGCCCAAGGGCCTTTAGAAACCATAGTGGGAAAATCTTGGTCACCACTGCATTTTTAGTGCCTAGTACCATGCCTGGCAGCTGGTAGTTGCTCAATAAATACAACATGAGAGAATAGATCTTAGCTTGTTCCCAACTCCCAATGTGATCCTAAATCTTTCACTCTTTCCTGGAGACCATTCTTGTGGTCTTCTCTGGCTTCATCTTGATCTCTCTTCCTCTCTCTTTCTGGATCCACTGTTGATTTTGTATGTGGCTTGGGCCCAGTTCCTTCCTGAGCCTCAGTTTCCGCATCTGTTAAGACCCTACTGATTAGCCTACACTATTGTGTTCCAGGCACTAAGCTGAGTGTTTCATATGCATTGTCTCCCTTACTCTTGACAGCAGTGCTGTCAGAGAGATAAATATTGTAAAGTCAGTTTTACAGTTGGGTAAACCGAGGCTCGGAGAAGTCGAGAGAGTGTTCAAAAGTTACAAGGGAAGTACATCCCAGAGCTGAGATTCAAGCCAAGGCAGGCTGGCTCCATTCTGTGCTCTTGACTGCTTTGCTAGTGGCCACTGCACTGCTGCCCTAAGGTTGTTAGGGTGAAATGAGATGATACCTATAGCTTCTCTTGGGAGGCCACTAGCACATAGTAGGCACTCAGAGCGTGTGAGGTGGGGTTACTGGGTGCACTTTGCTGTGGGAGGCATGAGAAGTTCAGTCTCTGTGCTTGTCCTTGGGGAGCTCTAGGTCTCACTCCCGAAACTCACTTATCCACCAGGGCCCAAGTGGTGCTCCCTTTCTTGGCCCTAATCTTGGGACAGCTTTCTTTCTAAGTACCTCTGACACCTTCCTACCGTGAGCCCTGATGAGAGCTGGGGAGAACCAGAGCATTTTCAGGTGAGAGGAGGGCAGAGAGTGACTTTGAACTCCAGAGCAGTGACCACAGTTACTGTGGTATTTCCCGAAAGTGCTGCGTTGCCATAGCATCTCCATGGCAACCAGAGCATCTCATTCATTATCCCAACACCTTGGCAGGGAAAACTGTGCTAGGGCTGGGAGAGCATGGTAAGAGCCTGACTGAGGGCTGAAGTCTCAGTGGCTGAG
>NW_006921697.1:5448201-5501661 GCF_000298275.1 Orycteropus afer afer
CCCCTGCGGGCTCTGGAGCTATCTCCATCTCATGTAGTTTGAGTTCAATTTTCAGCTCTGCCATGTGACTGACTGTGTGATTTTGGGCAAGTGATTTAATCTCTCTGAGTTTTGTTTCCCTCAGCTATAAATGTGGGTAATGACAGGATGGCTTGTAGGGATTAAATGAGAAGATGTATGCAGAAGTGCTTAACCAGACCCAGAGTAAATATACTCAATACGAGAAAGAAAAAAATAATAATAATGAAACCCATTGCCATTGAGTCAAATCCAACTCATCATGACCCTCTAGGCCAGAATAGGACTGTTTAGAGGGTTTCTAAGGCGGTAAATCGTTATAGAAGCCTCATCTTTCTCCCATTGAGTACCTGGTGGGTTTTAACAGCCTACCTTTTTGTTAGCAGCCAAGCGCTTGACTACTGGGCTGCCTGGGCTCTTTTTAAATATTCAGTACGTGGTAGCAATAACAACAATGAGATACAATGATGGTGGTGTTATTATTATTTTTTTTAATAGAAACTCCTGGATATTATGGAAGGATGAAACACCAGAATTGAAGTCAAGAAGGAAATCAGTGTTTGAGTCAAGATTTAGCTGTTTCCTTTGTGACTCTGGCAAGTCACTTCATCGTGGAGCTTCAGCCTCTGTAAATTGGGAATAATATCAGCTGTTCATTCATTCATATCCCAAGTATTTACTTAGTAAGTCCTTGGTCCTACCCTTGGAGGGTACCCAGACTTGTGGGGCAGGGCAAGAAAGGAAATTAGTAGTTGTTAACCTACTAGGTGCCAGGTACGAGGTCTATAAGCCATGGTCTTGCCCCGCAGATCTGCAGGCTATAGGAGGAGAGACCGCACACAAACACTGAGTCTTTTCTGCACAGACCATACACTTGATGCGCTGGGGGCTGGGCCGGGAGTTCTATGAGGATAAGAGGTTGGATATGCATCTGTAGAGAGACAGGGGTCTAAAATAACTAGAGAGTATGTGACCTGTTTGAGACAGGCAGCTGCAGGAGCCTGTGTCATTTGTGGCCAATGGAGATGTGTGCCTGGTGTCACCAGAACATGCCCCTTTTAAAGAGAATTTAGAAGTTAGAAGAACTTAAAGATAGCTTGCTTTCTAATAGCTTGCTTTCAACTTTAAAGAGAACTTAGAACTTAGAAGACTTGTATATGAAATCTCCTGATTTAAAATGTTGATAACTAACCTCAAATTAAAAAATAAATAAATAATTGAAAAAACTGTGCAAGCCAAAGAACACACATCTGCATTCTGTTTTGGCTAGAGGGTCCTCGTTTTCAGCCTCCCCACTATGGAGTGAGGTGGGTGGGAGCCTGAGGAATGGGATGTGTGGCAAGGGAGGGGCTAGTGGCTGGAGATGACTTCAGAGAGGTGAAGACATTAGAACTGGGGTCCTGAAGGATGAGTAAGTGTCCCAAGGGGTGGGGGAGGGATTCCAGGCGCTGGGAAATTCATTAGTAAAGGCCTGCAGGCATGACCAGGATTGGTGACTGGTTGGGCGAGGCTTGAGTTGAGGGAAACAGCTAGTGATGTAGGGGGGCGAGGCAGGGAGGCACAGGCAGGCCTAGGGGTCTGGGAGCTTGGGTGGTTGAGGGCATTAAGGTCTCAGTCCCCACCTGTCCTTGGGACTTTGGTGGCTCCAGAAGGATTAGAAGACCCTCAGTTCTCCACCCCTGAGCCACAGCCACAGGGGCTCTGGCATGCAGGCGGGGAAGAGTGTCTGGTTGCAGTGGTGCAGTGCTGGGGGCCCCTTGCCAACAAGCTGGGTGGTCAGCGATTTGTTTACAAAACAACTGCCTTCCCCCTTCACGTCTCTGAGGGTATTATCCTCCTCTGGGGACAGGGACTACTTGGCCAAATCTCCTTTTTCCCCTATTATCCCCTCTCTGGCCTGGATTTTTTTTTTTTAATTATTTTTATTCTGTTGTTGTTGAGAATATGCACAGCAAAAACGTACACCAATTCAGTGACATTGATTACATTTTTGGAGTTGTGCAACCATTCTCACCCTCCTTTTCTGAATAGTTCCACTCCCATTAACATAAACTCACTGCCTTCTAACCTATCCTTTCAAGTTGCTGTTGTGAATTTGATCTCATATAAAAAAAAAAACTCACTGCCTTCTAGTCGATTCCAACTCATAGTGACTCCTCCTTGGGTTTCTGTGGTGGTATCTTTACAGAAGTAGATTGCCCCGTCTTCCTTCCGAGGAGTGGCTGGTGGATTTGAACTGCCAGCCTTCTGGTTAGCAGTCAAATGCTTTAGGTACTACACCACCAGAGCACCTATAGACAGATGTTAAAATAGCATTGATGCTCAAGACAGACTTTGTTTACTAGTTAAGGTGAACTATTGTTTGGTTTTAAGAAGACTTCAGGGGAGATAAAGTTATATATACATACATATATACACATATGTATATGTACTTTTTTTTTTTTAATGTGATTTGGGTGAAAGTTTATAGAGCAAATTCGTTTTCCATACAGCAGTTCAAACACATTTTGTTTCATGACATTGACTGCAATTCCTGTCTCCCTGTGCAAACACCTCTGTTCTCCCACAATTGATCGCTTCAAGAAGTGTATCTACCTAATGTAAATGTTCACCCTATATGCCTGTCTATTGTTTGGCTGGTGGCCACAGAAGTCAGTTCAGTTCCAGACCTGAAGGGTAACTAGTCTCAGGAGCCATAGTCTCAGGGGTCTCACCAGGATCTGTCAGACCAGCAAACCTGGTCCTTTTTTTTTTTTTTTTTTCAATGATTTTGAGTTTTGTTCAACATTGTTTTCCCACTCTATTCAGGATCTCCTGTACCGATCCCTGCTCCTAGTGGTTGACAGTGGTAGCCGGGCACCATCTAGGATTGCGTGGTCTACTAGTCCTTTGAGCTAGTTTCTATGTGTCTTTGGTTTTTCTTCATTCTTGTTTACTCTGGATGAGGAGAGTCCTATTGTTGCATTTAGGTGGCTGTTCACAAGCTCCCCCCACACACACACTTGCAAGCTTTTAAGACCCCAGTCACTACTCACCAAAGCAGGATGTAGAACAACGTTTTTGTGTAGTATATTATGCCAGTTGAGCTTGATGTCAGGATATTTATGGTTTAAGATTTTAAGATTATCTCAGGCAGTAGTTTTGGGGATTCATTTAGCCTCCATGACGCTTCAAAGTCAGTATTCCATGAGATTTTTAAATTCTGCTTTGTATTTTATGCCTTTTGATCAGGATTCTTTTGTAGAATCAAAACATTCAGTAATGGTAAGTGGCCTAGATTTCCCACAACCTTCTCATTAACCTCCTGGCCTCTTAATGTCAGGCCTTGACTATTCATTCTGCTCCCTGGAAAGGCCATGATGGCTTCAGGAGATGGGAATTCTTTTCAGGTATGTGGTGGAGGAAGCTGTGTAGGCTGTAGCATTGCATTCCAGCCCTACCATGTAAAGAGCAGGAGTGCCTCCCTCTCAGACATTGCTTTCCATCTGTAAAATGGACGTACTTTCCCTTCAGGCTGTTGAGAAGTTCAGTGAGAGAGATGAACTCAAAAGTGCTTGCTAAGCCAAGTTGTGATCACAAGGAACTGTTGTATGTTAAATGAGCAGTAGTAGTGCATGATGGAGTCCCTGAGTGGCTCAGATGGTTAAGCAATCAGCTGCTAAACAGAAGATTGATAGTTCAGATTCACCCAGAGGTGGCTCAGAAAAAGAAGCCTGGTGATCTGCTTTTGAAAACTCAGCCACTGAAAACCCTATGGAGTCCAATTCTACTCTGACACACGTGGGGGTGCCACAGTCAGAATCAATGCCAGGGCAACTGGTTGTTGTTGTTGTTGTTGTTTGCCGTCGAGTCGACCCCGACTCATAGCAACCCCTCCTTGGGTTTCCGAGGCAGTATCACTACGGAAGTAGGATTGCCCAACCTTCCTTCCGAGGAGTGGTTGGTGGGTTTGAACCGCCAGCCTTCTGGTTAGCAATCAAGTGCCTTAGGCACTATGCTACCAGATCTCCTAGGGCAACTGGTTAGTGCCTGATAATAGCAGGAGACACTTCTCAGCACCATTTATGTGCTCTGCGTGGTTCTGTATCAATTAATTTAATTTTCACAACCTTGCAAAGTATGTAAGATTTTCCTGTTTTGTGGATTGGGATGTTGGGTCACAGAGAAGTTAAATAATTTGGCCAAGATTACATAACAGCTAAGTGGTAGAGCTTGGATTTGAACCCAGGTTGTTTGGCTGCAGTATGCATGGTAACCACTAGGTTTTAAGTCCATGGACATGCTTGGTGGAGCTATAGGGGTCAAGAGCTGAACCCCTTGAAGTTGTTGTTACACTTCCCAGCATATCTGCTTATTTTCTTGAGGAAAAGTTTTGCCAGATTCCCACAGGGGTCCATGACATGACCCCTGGTTGTAGGAGACTGCTGGCTACTTCATTAACATGCTGAAAAAGCTGTTAATGCCATAGAGACCACAGTGATCAGGCCTACAGGGAAGTGACCAGCCACTGCTCCCTGGGCTCATCTCTTCTGTAAGGGTGGGTGGCTGGAGTGGTAGGCAGGAGACTTTAGGGACCTCCCTTCCTCCCCACCTACAGTGCTCCTGTCCTGGCTCTGTACCAAGGGGTGGGGCTTGGACATGGCTATAGGGCAGAGGGCTGCCGTTATCAGTGGAAAAAGGGACACTGTTTCACCTTGGGCATAAACCAGACCAGTCACCCACCTTTCTGGCACCTGCCCCCTTCTTGCCCTGCTTTTAGCTGGAGTTGCAGGGAGTCCCCACAAAGCTCTGTGCACTCCCTTATCTCTAAGCTATGGCAGACACTGTTTCCTCTTCCTACCTTTGGCCAACCTTCCCTGTTCTTCAAGTCAGCTTAGGTACCACCTCTTCCAGGAAGTCTTCTCCAGTCTCCCTACCTTCACCCAGTTGGTTCATTGGCCCTCCTACTGCCATCTAGTCGACTCCAATTCACAGTGACCCCCTTGGGTCTCCAAGGCTATAGATCTTTAAGGAAATAAATTGCCTTATCTTCCTTCTGTATAGCAGCTGGTAGATGTGAACCACCGACCTCAGTCCTTTCAAATATCTTTTCCCTCCCCTCCTGCTGCCCTCATCCCTCTGCATTGCAGGCATCTGTTTTTTTGGCTGCCTCTGGTTCATTGTGGTGCTGGCACAGAGTAGGCACTGAATTGTAGAATATCTTTGGTGGACCAGCCCCAGTGAACTTCTGGCCCTAACCTTTTTAATAGGCAGGAGACCCTGAGAGAGACAGGGTATGCTCAGGGCCACACAGCATGTCTCCACAGAGCTAGGACTCAGACCGTAAGTCCCAGCTCCCAGGGCAGACCTCTCCTCATGGCGTACCCTGCCTCTCACTTCTGAGCACGTCTTTATAAAACCTTTGTTTTCTTGTTCTCACAAAAATAATAGTTACTGTAGAAAATTTAGGAAACAGAGATAAACAAAAGAAGAAAATAAAAATCACTCAGAGGTAATCATTCTTAACATTTTTTAAATTTTTGTACCCAGTTTTGGCCAATGAATAATTTTTTTTTGACAAAACTAGGGTCACACATTGCTTTGTAAACATTTTCTACTTTAACAATACATATGGTAATTATATTTCTATGCCAGTAAATGTTCTCCTTCAACGTGATATAGATGGCTGCTTAGGATTCCATCATTACTACATTATCATTTCTAAAGACAATCCCCTGTGGTTGGACATTTGCTGTTATAAACAGCACTGGGATTTATATTTTTATGGGGAAATCTTGATTCACTTCTGCAATTGCTACCTCTAGGATTATTCCTAGGAGTATGATTGTTGGGGTTCTGACACACTAAACACAGTATAGTCTTGGGACCAGGTGGGATTTCACAGATCTTTACCTCCAAATCACCACTCCCTGGCTTCCTCAGCCCAGGCTCTCACACCCTCTTGTCATGGGCGCTCTCCTAGCTTTTAGCAGCTTCTTGGATTACTTGAAAGTCTCACTCCCTGTGGCTTTAGCTCATGTTGAAGGGAAACCAGGAGGCCATGGGTGTTGGGAGCTTTTTGGAGTGAGAAAATTGGAGCCTTGTGTGGGTGCAAGGTCTTCTTTAACTCTCTCCAATGAGATGGGTGGGGGTGGCCTGCCCTCAGGAATCCACAGTTCTGGCTTCCTGACTGGATAGAGAGTTCCAGTGAGGGGACTGCCTCACCATTGCTTCCTTGGGTTTGATCACCCCTGCACTGGGCTGGTTGGTATACTCTGTGGGCTTGTGCCCCAAGGTTGAAGGCTGCCTGGTTACATTAGGTGCAAATACTGACAGCTTCCCTTTCTTGAGTGTTTCTTGTGCCGAGTTCTTCAGACAGATTTATTCAGATAACCCTTGACCACAGGCCTCCACAGGAACAGTGAGAATGTTACAGATGAGATGATGAATGTTTGAGAGGTGCAGTGACTCACCCACAGCCTTCTTGTACAGCCAAGGCTCTGATGCTGTACAGCCCTGGGTTTACATGCTGCCTTGGCTGCTTCTCCTGAGCCTCTGTCTGTCTGCTGGTCTGTCCAGTGGGGCTGCTGGGCCCATTCAGAGGGATGAATGGTTGGGAAAGCACTGTAGGCACATGAGAACGTGGTGTTTGGTTGTGATAGAATTCTGGCTCCAGGTTTCATGGCTTGTCTCATTTTGTCTTTCTTGCTTTTGGATTTTTCTTGGCTTAGTCTTGGACTCTGGTAATGATAATAATAAATAGCAACTACTATTTATAGATACCATATGCTGGACACTGCTGTAAATGATTTACACACTATTGAACTTAATCCCTCCACTCCTTGTTATGGTGAGTATTATTGTCAGCCCCATCTCACAAATGGGGAAGCTGAGGCTTGGACAGATTAAGGAGTTTGCCTCAAATCATGCCACCAGCAGGTTGGGCAGCAGTACTTGAATTTGGGCCTCTTGAGGTCAGATCCTCCACCTCCTCAGCCAGCTGACCTCAGAGTCCACACCTGCAGCCTCTGACTCTCCTATTCTCCCCACAGTCTCGGCCCCGTGGGCCCCACCGAGCAAGCGGCATGCGGCACCCCTGGGCCAGCCCAGTGTCCTTCAGCCGGCTGCCCAACCCTCTCAGGAGGCCCTGACGCCCTGGGGCACTTCCACTCTGCACAGGACCACGCGGGGGTTTGCCATGGTGACATAAAGGGGCGCAGAGGAAGGAAGGAGCGCAACCAGCCTGTGGACTGCGCCCCTGGCTGGGAGGAAGGGCTGGGGGCCTGACCTCCACTCTCACTGCCCGCTGAGGGCCTCGCTTCCTGAGTCTCTGTAAATTTGTTAATTGGTAGACTCTCGTGTCTCCTGCGTGTGGCCTTGGGGTGGCCCGGGCAGGCCAGGCCTCTGGTAGCCGAGTTCGTGGGGCCAGGATGCCCACCCTGGCACGCCTCCGGAGGCTGTGTCGGCACGTGTCCCCCCAGGCTGTGCTTTTCCTGCTGTTCGTCTTCTGCCTGTTCAGCGTTTTTGTCTCGGCTTACTACCTATATGGCTGGAAGCGAGGCCTGGAGCCCTCGGCAGATGCCCCTGAGCCTGACTGTGGGGACCCACCACCAGTGGCGCCCAGCCGCCTGCTGCCACTCAAGCCTGTACAGGCAGCCACCCCTTCCCGCACAGATCCATTGGTGCTGGTGTTCGTGGAGAGCCTCTACTCACAGCTGGGCCAGGAGGTGGTGGCTATCCTGGAATCCAGCCGCTTCAAGTACCGCACAGAGATTGCTCCAGGCAAGGGTGATATGCCCACGCTCACTGACAAGGGCCGTGGCCGCTTTGCCCTCATCATCTACGAGAACATCCTCAAGTACGTCAACCTGGATGCCTGGAATCGGGAGCTGCTCGACAAGTACTGTGTGGCCTACGGCGTGGGCATCATCGGCTTCTTCAAGGTACTCAGGGGCCAGGGCCCCTCAGCAGTTAGAACTGCACCTCTGCAGTTGCTGGAGGGATACCTGAGTTTGTTCATCTGTAAAATGGGTGTAATGTTAGTGCCTGCCATACAGGTTACATGGGTCAATATAGGTAAAGTACAGGGATCACATAGTGCTTGGTGCCCAGTGAGGGCTTTGTAAGTACTAGGTCCTATTAGGAGCACATGTCATGGGGTCCAGCAGTTGCAGGTACTTGCCTAAAGCAGGCCTTGGAGATGGTACAGGGGAGGAAAGGGCATCTATCACTTGATGCCTCTAAACCTGTCATGCAGTCTCCTACAGGAGAGAGTATATACCCATTTTGCAGATAAACAAACCAAGGCTTGGGGGGTTATGTTACTTATCTGAGGCTGTGCAGCCTGTAAGTAGAGGAGTGAGATAAGAACCTAGGTTAGGCTTTGTAGCCCATGTTCCTTCTTAGCTGTGATGAGGTGTGGAGTTTATGTACCTCTCAGACCAGAGCCATTTTGTAGTGGGATAAAGAGGAGAAAGAAAGCCCAGTGGGCAGGTGACAGGCTTCACTGGACTCTGTGGGGCACCAGGAGCAGTCGGAGGGGCTGAGATCCTTGCTGAAAAGGTGTTATAAAGAATCTGTCTTTGGGAGGGGAGGCTTAGGTCAGAGAACTCTGACCTGGCAGACAAAAACAAGTACTAGTTGGGACTTGAAGTGTGCTTTTGGGGGCATCTGTTCTTTCCTTCAATGAGTATTTCAGAAGTGCTTAATATGTTTCAGGTCCTGTGTTAGGTACTGGGGATCAGAGGGGTGATCAAGGTGGACAGAGTTTCATGGAATTAACATTTCATGTATGATGTAGCAGATGGTGATAAGTGTGCAAAACAAAAGCAGGCGTGGGGCATAGAGGGTGGTGGGTGTAGGAGTTGATGCCGTTTTTTCCTCTTTGATAAAGTGACCCAAGGAGAGTGAAGGAACGAGCCATGTAGTTCTGTGGGTGAAAAGGCTCCCACACAGAAGGTACAGGGAGTGCCCAGGCCCTGGAGCAGACTCTCCTTGGTGTGAGCTGGGAGAAGTAGGAGGTGGGTCAGAGTGGCTGATGTTCGCCTGTTGTTAGGTGCCACGAGTTGTTTCTGACTCATGGCAACCCCATGTTGCAGAATAGAACTGCTGTACTCTTTATGGAAGCGGGTCTTTTTCCCACAGAGCTGCTAGGTGGGTTAGAAACTCTAACCTTTGTGTTTGCAGCCAAGCACTTAACTGTTGAGCCACCAACCAGGGCTCCATGATGTTCACTTAGGGGTGTTCATTTGTTCCCAGCCTTCCTTGGGCCACCTGTGCACTCGGCCTCAGCTCAGTGCTATGGAGGCTGATCTCATTGAGGGTGTCCTGTGTTGTATTCTTTCGTGCACACACCCAGCAGGATACTCTGCAACTAAGAGAGGTTCTGTGGGCCAAGAAAGCTGAGGCCTGAGAGGAGTCCTGCCGTAGAGTCACCTGGGTAGCTTTGTTCCCCACCGGGCTGGCTCACCAAGCATTCTGTTTCACAGCACACCCTTGGGGAAGTGCTTGCCTGGTTTATGGCTTTACAGTGGCGTAAAGTCAGAGTGTTTTTCCTTTTCTCCTGGACTCTGTACCCTTTCCTGCCGTGAACTTCAGTACGCCAGAGCCCTAGGTCTGAGAAATATCACAATGGCTGACATTTACTGATTGCTCGCTCAGTGCCATGCCCTCTCCTCCATGCTTTATGAGAATTAACCCATTTAACAGTCATAACACTCATCCTGCAAGACATATGGGTGTTATCCTGATTGAAGGGAGAAGGAAATGGAGGCAAAGAGAGGTTAAGAAATGTGCTCACAGTTACACATCTAGTAAGATTAGATCTAGGATTTGAACCTAGGCATTCTGGCTCCAGAGACCACTCTGCACTGTGTCCAGGAGCTCAAATACCATTGACTAGTAGATAGTGCATCAGAAGCCACATCTTGTGTGCAGAATTCCCAGTTTCTGGGGCCCAGGCAGTAGGCTGAGCTCACAGGCGCACTTGGTATGACTGCACTTGGACTCCATCTAGCCCCAGTTATTTGCCTGCAGAAGGTGAACTCAGTCAAGTCTTAAGTGTCAGGTCCATCGCAATTCCAGGTCTTCATACTTCATACCTTTGTGTAAGACAAGACCCCTCATTGGTTTTGAGCCTGTGATTTTTCTGTTTAAATGAGCACCCTCTGGTGGTCATTACTATATCTTTCAGCTCTTTCTGCAAGGCCTCGTTCCAACCTGTGTAATGGGCTTGCCATAGCGGTGGGTTTGTTGGCTCCAGGGATCTGGTGAGTCTCATTTTCCAGTTTCCCCTGGAGCTGGATTCCCAGGGAAGTATGACAGCATAGGCTTAAAAGTCCAAACCTTGGTTCAAATTCTGTCTCTCTTAAGTAGTGTGACCTTGGGCAGGGCACTCAGCCCCATCTGTGAAGTGGGTCATTCCCAGCACTTGCCTCATTGCGCTGTGTTGAAGATAAAACATCCGATGGAAGGCGCCAAGCCTGGTACTGGGCCTGGTACCTGGAGCCACTCAATAAAGACAGTTAGCGTAGTTTGTCATCTTCAAGTTCAGCAAATGCAGCCAATGATAGCACTTTGTCTTATTGGCTCTGACTATTGTGTGCCCCTGTGAGGTCCTTGGGGGTGGGGAACAGGTCTTACTCATTTGTAACTCCAGTTCCTGAGAAAGGGCCTAGCCCAGGACAGGTAGTAATGGTTGGATGAGGTAGAGCATTTACCGTCATGGTTTCTCCAGAGTAGTTCCTGAGGACTGAGGAACAGTAGAGATACCCACTCCCATGGAGTGAGGCCACCCCGATGGCTTAAATGGTTTGCTCTGGGTTACTAACCTAAAAGTTGGCAGTTGAAATCCACCCAGTGATGGTGCAGAAGAAAGGGTTGGTGATCTGTTTCTTAAAGAGTATAGCCCAGAAAACCCTATGGAGCATTTCTACCCTTTAACACATGGTGTCCCCGTGAGTCAGAATCAACTTGATTGCAGGAGGTTTTTTTTTTTTTTTCTCAATGTAATGAGGCCTGCAATGGGTTCAGCCTCTGTGAAGCTGAGGCTTGCTGTCCATTCCCTCTCCCTGCTGGCTTATTTCATTACTAGCTGGGGTGGGTGATCAGCAACTTGGCTTTCTCTCTTCTATGATGGCTCCCAGCTAGCAGCTGGCTGAACTGCCAGCACCTGGCGGTCAGCTCAGGGTCAGGGCTTTGAAATGGGATGCCCCTGCACCTGCAGTCCAGTGTGGCCTCCCAGGCCACAGCAAGTGATGTACAGGGCCTGAAATGTCAGTGGCCCCGGGAACCTTTGCTCTTACAGCCCAAGCAACTCCCATCCTTGACCACTGCTGGCTTAAGAGTGGTGGGCATTCTGGGGCTGGGGGAATGGCTTCTTAGAATGACACTCTGCATTGGGTCTCAACACTCAAGGGTGGCTTGGGACAAGGTGGCAAGTTAGTAGGCCTGCCTGGTGTTTGGAATCAAATCTAGACTCCCAATTGTGGTTTACAAGGCCAGGGCCCTAGAGAGCCTTTGTGGGAATTAGCAAGAAGAACTTCTGCATGAAGGAGATTAGTAAAAGGCACCCTCTGGACAGACACAGCTCTGCATGGGGGCACTAGGCTTGGCCAAAATGTCAGCCCTTACTTGCCCCATCAGTTGGGGGCCCTTGTACATGCCCACCTGACCATTTCTCCATGGTGGCCCTGTATAAGACCCTGCCTTCCCCTCCAGCCTTATTTGGTGTCCTTTGACCACTCTTGTTTGCCCCACTCTACTCATTCACCACAAGGCAACCAGATGGAGCTTTTAAAAATGCTAATTGGAATCAGTCATGCCTCTCTGTTCAAAACCCTTTGATGGAGCCTTTGATGGCTTCCTACTTCATTTAGAACCAAATCTATACTCTTCTTCAGCCCTCAGGGTCCTGTAGGTCTGGCCCCAGTCGGCTCTCTACCTCATCTTCTCCACTCACCCTCCTGAACACTGTGCTGCAGCCCCACTGGCCTTTTGGTGCTCCTTGACCATAATGAGCCCTTTCCTACTTCAGGACTTTTGCACTCACTGCTCTTTGAATGTGGCCCCCTAACCTCTTGCCTAGCTGACACTCATTCTTTAAATCTTACCTCAGAAGTCCCCTTCTCTAGGAAGCCTTCCCTGAGCCAGCAGACTGTGCCCTGGTTATCTATTCTTCTAGAACTATGACCCTTCTCTGCATAGCATGTGTCAGATTGTAGTTTTATGTGTATTCCTGTAGTTATTTGAATAATATCTCTCTTCCTTGTTTGACTTTAAGTCTGTGAGGCAAGGGGCCAGGTCTGTTCATTTTTACTATATCCTTGGCATTTAACACAGTGCCTGGCACAGTGAACAGTTGTGAAATGAACAAATGAATCTAGGATTAAACACATGTGTCAGATACTGGGGAGCTGTCTGCTTCTCTTTCATTATTTTTGAAAATCCAGTTATTTATCAAACATGTTTATTCCCAGTGTGTGTTAGGATCCAAAGGTATGAACAACATAGCTCCTGCTCTTGAGGTGGCACAGGTGATGGGAGAGAGACCCTGAACGGATCATGCAGCAGCTGAGAGAAGTGCTACAACTGAGGGTTAGACATGGTCTCAGGGAGGCCAGTGCAGAGAAGAGGGGATATGTTTTGGGTTTTGAAGGATGAGCAGGAGTTTGCCAGGCCAGCAAGACAGAATGCAGCTGGCACAAGGAAAGGATAAGTTGAACATATCCCAAAGCAATTACCTGGGCAGATGAGGGGGTCTGACACTCAGGTCCATAGGAAGAATGTGAAGGAGCCAGGATAATGAATCTTGGAAGGAGAAGAAGAGGGTGCTGTGGGCACTGTCTGCAGGTCTCTGGGGAGCTGGGCAGCAGAAGGCCCTGTGGGGAGAAGAGAAGCAGAGAGCTCACTACCACAGGCAGTGACAGTGTAGGAATGGGGAGGTTGGACTCCTGGCAGGGGTTGGCCTCTGGTTTTTAAATGCCTCAGGGGGAGCTAAGGGTTTATTGGGGGCTGGAATGGCTATAGGCATATCTTTGCTTCCCCTAGTGGATTCCTCCTCTCTATCTCTTCTCCATTGGTGTCTGTGTGAGGTTTCTCCTGAAGAAAGGGTTGTGCTGCACCAAAAGTCAGTTTGCAAGCCCCAGGCAGTAGAGCTAGTGGTTAGGTTCAACGGGCTCCAGGGCCAGACCACCTGGCTATGCACTGATCACTGAGGGCAGTACTTCTGGCACAGCCTCAGTTTCCTCACTTGTGAAGTGTGGTAACTGAGGAACCTGCCTCCTGAGGCTGATGTGAGGACTGAATGAGCGATTTAATGCTGCAGATCCCGTTCCCAGCACTTTGCCAGCATCAGCACAGATCATTCTTCCATTTACTCTTGGGCTCATTTTAAAGCAGAGGAAGCTGAGGCCCAGAATGGTTCTGTAACTTGTCCAGGGCCAGGCAGTCTCATGGCACAGTCTGTGTTCTCACCTGCTAGATTTTCTTGCAGTCATCTTGGGCAAGTTACCTAGCTGCTCTGAGCCTGTCTCATCTGGGAAATGGGGATGACAGTGATGGATGCCTCCATTGTGGGGCCACTGTGAGTACTAACCGCATTTCTGTGTGCAAAGTTCATAGAACCTGGTGCCTTGCTTTTAGGTAAGTGCATCATACTTGTTAGTATATTCTTGTAAGGAGGTAGAGGTGAGTTTGCTTGGCAGGTTAGCACAGGCCAGTAATATGGTGACCGCTCTAGGAATGTTAGTGAATATTGCTGATGTTACTATTATTGGTCCACATCTAAAACCCCATGATCCCTTGGGGCTCTAGATCTGACAGCTCTGTCCCCCTTCCCCATCCTGTTGCAGGCCAATGAGAATAGCCTGCTGAGTGCACAGCTCAAAGGCTTCCCACTGTTCCTGCATTCGAACCTGGGCCTAAAAGACTGCAGCATCAACCCCAAGTCCCCACTGCTCTACGTGACGCGGCCTAGTGAGGTGGAGAAGGGGGTGCTGCCTGGCGAGGACTGGACTGTGTTCCAGTCAAACCACTCCACATATGAGCCAGTGCTGCTGGCCAAGACACGTTCATCTGAGTCCATTCCACACCTGGGTGCGGATGCTGGCCTACATGCCGCACTGCACGCCACTGTGGTCCAGGACCTGGGCCTCCATGATGGCATCCAGCGCGTGCTGTTCGGAAACAATCTCAACTTCTGGCTGCACAAGCTGGTCTTCGTTGATGCTGTGGCCTTCCTCACGGGCAAACGCCTCTCACTGCCGCTTGACCGCTACATCTTAGTGGACATCGATGATATCTTTGTGGGCAAGGAGGGCACACGAATGAAGGTGGAGGATGTGAAGGTATGGCCTGAGTACCACATGGGTAAGGCAGGGTCTTCTAGACGTGACACCTTCATACACCTCATTGTGACTTTTGCCTTATTTCCATTAGTCTACGCTGTCAGTTACCTAATGTATGGCTCCCTCCCTAGGCTATTGTTGTTATGTGCCATAGAGTCAGACCCAACTCATAGCAACCCCTCCTTGGGTTTCCGAGGCGTATTGCTGCGAAAGCAGATTGCCCAACCTTCCTTCTGAGGAATGGCTGGTAGGTTTGAAACGCCAGCCTTCTGGGTTAGCAGTCAAGTGCCGTAGGCACTGTGCTACCAGAGCTCCTTTCCCTAGGCTAGTCGTATTTTAATTAATTATCTTATTAATAGAAAATTTCGTTTAAGATTATATTGAAAATAGAAGGGTTTTGCATCTGAGGCATAGAGAAAGAGACCCAGTTACTGAAACACATTTATAACTCAAAATGCTTATGTCAATACCAGAACTTTTACAAAACTCTTAAAACAAGAACTAGAGCTTGAAATGTACATCAGGTGTATTTCCAGTGAGGTATACATACATGAGGGCAGTGGTGGTTCAGTGGTAGATTTCTCACCTTCTTGCCGGAGACCTTGGTTCAATACCCAGCCAGTGTACCTCATGCACAGTCACCACTCGTTTTTCAGTCCAGTGGAGGCTGTGTGTTGCTAGGATGCTGAACAGGTTTCAGCAGAGCTTCCAGACAAAACAGAGTAGGAAGAAAGGCCTGGGCAATCTGTGTCCAAAAATGATCCGTGAAAACCCCATGGATCACAATGGTCTGATCCCATTGTGCATGGGGTCCATGAGTCAGGGGCCAACTTGACATATATAGATTTGGAATTGCATATGTTTAGTTCAAAAAGCATTTATCAAGCTAAATTGTATGTAAAAGCACTTTGCAAGCACCAATATTTCACACAGATGTGAATGATCACTATTAAAGAGAAAACTAAGAATTAAGGTCATTAAGCACTCTTTAAAATACAGTTGTAAACAACTCACTTATTTTGCTTAAAGTTATTTGCAGAGGAAACCACATCAGTAGTGTAAATGGAAAATCAGGATCAGTTACCATAAATAGAGGGCAACCATAACAGTAAATCCAGTGAAGACAAAACAGGGGATTAAATTCCAGAGAGAGACTGCTGTGTACTGCCCGCTTGTCCTCTCTTATATGAGATTAGCAAGTGTTAGAAACATATTAGCACTAAACCTAGACTTCTTTTTGATGTTAGTAGCAGGAGTTAAAAAGAGGCTTCTAAAAGGATGACCTTTCTCCCTGAGTAATTCAGAATTGTCCTGTCCCTGGTCCACCTGGAATCCTCTTGTCCGTTGGTGGGGGTTTGCCGGGGCCCTAGAAGGATGGCTCTGCTGTGGTTAGGCCCCTCCATGGTCAGGTGTGCTCTTCTCTTCCTTGTGCCCCCAGAGGAGGAGCAGAGGCAGTGGTGTTGGGAAGCTGGTGCTCTATGGGGTGTCAAGACCTGGTTTCTATTCCCAGTTTGACCCTTGTTGACTGGGGACTCTCGGACAAGTCCTTTCCCATCCGAGGCTCAGCTATAAAATGACAAGATGGGGTAATGAGAGATTCGCCAGCTGTTTCTTGGCACCCCAGGGGTTCCCAACAGTGGCTGCCTGGCTGGGGTGGGGAGTGAGGAGGGACAAGCAGCTAGGCCAAGCTTGGAGCCCTCCTGGCTCCCCAGCTCATCCAGCAGGGCAGTGTTGCTTTATACTATGTTTGGTGTGTGTGTTTCCTCTTGAGATTTCATTTGAAGAAAAGACCTCCCCTGCAGAAGTTTTAAGATGATCCTGCTGAGCCTTCCAGCTCTAAGGCTTCATGCAGTGCCACCATCTATTATTGAGGGGATTGCTGTTTTCTACTTACATGTACTTTCTTCCAGTGGCCCAGCCTTGTTCTGTTCTGCTGGGACACAGGTCCTCGACCACCAGACTGGGGACAAGTCCTGATGAGGCTGCCAGGCTCACTGTGTGTTCCCAGAGCCCCAAGGTTGCCCTTCTTGGTTTCTTACTTTACCTGTTTTTAAGGTAATAGCAGTCTGGAGCCATTTCTGTGGACATATAATAACAGAGGGGCCCCCCTTCCAGTGCTTAGCACTGTGCTGGCTGCACTGGGCTCCCCCAGCCCTGCTTTCATTTGCCTTCAGCATCCTTGTGAGTCAGAAAGGCAGAGCTCTTTTCCCTTTAATCTCAAGCACAGCTACATACAACTGAGCTTTTCTTTTAGAGATACGAATGTTATATCCTTAACTTGTACAGGACTGGCTGTACAGCACAATTTAAATAATGCTAAGAGCAGCTACTTCTTCAGGACTCAGGGAGTGTCAGGCTCTGTGCTCAGCCCATCTATGTCATTCTAGGTGCTCATCACAGCAGCCCGAGGGGAGAGGATCAGTATCATCCCCATTTCACAGAGGAGGTCACTGAGGCTCAGAGAGGTGAAGTAATCTGCCCAGGGCCACACAGCTGGAGCATGCCTGTCCCCCAGGCAGTGCACAGCCTTGGTAGGATGCCAGTGGTGACAGTGTTGCCCTGGCGGGCCAAGACTTTTAGTTTGCAAAACCTACTGAAATCTGGCTCTTGCAGGTTTCTTAGCAGCATTGTGAGTCATTGAGAAAAGGATTTTTTTTTTTTTTTTAAATCCTAAACCCAGAGTATAACTGAACATTTGTCTTAGAAACGTCAACATCCCTTCATTGACTTGCAAAACACTGGGTGTACTGTGCATTGGGACCTTGCGTGGCTTAGTACCCAGGGTATCTTGGGAAAAGTTATGATCCTTGGGCATCAGCCTTACAAGGAGGGGACATCCTCCATATTTGACAGATGAGCACACTGAGGCACACAGTGGCAGTGACCCCAGACACTACAGTGGTTGCCATTTTTTATTACTTACCATATGTCAGGCAGTTTTCTATCTGGTAGCTCATTTAGTTCTTCCGAGAGCCCCATGAGGGAGATCCTGTTAACCATTTTACACTTGAAGTAAACTGAGGCCTGGAGAAATGATGATGCCTTCTCAAGGACATGTAACAGAGACTGGCTGGATCTTGCTCTTTTCCTGCCAGAGATCTGGTGGAGATGACAGCTCAGGCTGGCTTTGTAGTATGTGACCTATGTAGTCACAAAGGACCCACACATAGTTCAATGGGCTGCTATCACCATCTTGAAATTCTGAATACTTTTTTAATGGAGATATTTTTATTTTGCATGGGCCCTTGCATACTCTGTAGCCAGCTGTGCAGCAGCAGGACCCTTAGTGGGCATTGCAGGGAGCTCTTGGGTTCCCCTCACCATTGTCTCCTTTTCTTTCCTCTAGGCCCTATTTGACACGCAAAATGAACTACGCACACACATCCCAAACTTCACCTTCAACCTGGGCTACTCAGGGAAATTCTTCCACACCGGTAAGTGGGTCTGGCCCTGTCCCTACTAGCAGTTTCCAGGGGCTCATAAACATCCAGACCTCAGAGCTCTATGCACTGAGGGTCAGCAGTGGGTTTACAGACCCATACTCAGAGCAGATTTGACAGCCCACAAGAACAGGCTCAGCCCTAGTTAGAGGCCATTTCAAGATAACAACAACATTGGTTTCCACTCATTCCTCCCTGAGGCTTTCAGGTTGTGCTATCCTACTTAGGATATCTTCTCCCTCTTGACTACCTTGCACCTCCTACCTTTTAAAATTATTTGTAGTTTTTCTGCTTATAAAAGAAGTTATTTGAATTTTAAGAACATTGCAGAAACATGTAGTATAGAAAGTGAAAGTGCCTTGTAATTGTACCCACCCAAGATGACTACTGTCACTTTATTTTAAGGTTGCAAGAGTCGAGGTTGTAGGCTGTGGGTTGCTTGGTTCATGCCTGCCTTCTACTTTTGGGCTCTCCTAGGTTCTTTACATGTTGCCTTTCAGGGATTGGGCAAGAGGGAGCAAACTTGAGTGGGTCACCTCAGTGCTCATTCCCTCTAGCTGCCTGACACCCAGGGCACAGTGAAGACATCCTCTCTTGAATTCCAGGCAAAACCCTATTAGTTAACAATTCTGGGGGAAATCTGTACAGTAGAGCCCCAGAGCCATGTAGGAGATGCTATGTATTCTCAACTCTTAACATATCAGATGATTGTAATGATATATATGAGATAGAAGATTAAACATTCTATGATATATAAAGATCTTCTACAAATCAGTAAGAAAAAGACAAATGACCTAATAGAAAAATAGGAAGAAGATAAGAACAGGCAAGCCAGAGACGGAAGAAACTTTTGAAATCATTGACTCTAAATCCTTCATTGCACAGATAGGGCCCTTGGGGCCCAGAGAAGAGCCAAGGACTTGATCAGGGGTACCTTAAGTCCACTCTAGACTGGAATCTAAGCCTCTGCACTAGGGCCCTGTCTGCTCCTGTTTGTAGCTCCGAGAATTCTTCTGGACCTGGGCCCAGGTTGGAGGCCTTTATGACTGGGTGGGCTGGACTGAGCTGAGCTGCCTGTGCTGGGCTTTAGGTACTGATGCTGAGGACGCTGGGGACGACCTGCTACTGTCATACGTGAAGGAGTTCTGGTGGTTTCCCCACATGTGGAGCCACATGCAGCCCCACCTTTTCCACAACCAGTCTGTGCTGGCTGAACAGATGGCCCTGAACAAGAAGTTCGCTGTCGTGAGTAAGATTCCCTACAGGGCAGAGCTGGGAGGGCCAGGGGCTGGGCTGGGCTCCAGACTGCTAGCCTCTGGCTGTTTTTGTGGTAGGTCTGACAGCTTTTTGCTCACATCTCTGTGTCAGGGCTGGGACTAGCTGCCTTATAGACACTGTCTAATTGAAGCCTCACAGAGAGCCCAAGGTATCGATAGTTGCATTTTACAGACAAAAAACTGAGTCCCACATCAGCTAAGAAGAAGACCAGCTGGGACTTAAACCCAGGTCTGGCTATTTCCTGAGCCCAAGCTTTTACCTTTAGGCTAAGGTAGGAGGCTTCTAGAAGCTGAGGAGGTACTCAGTAAGGAGGGAATAAGGCTGGGTCCTAGGCTAAACCTGGGTCCACCAGCCAACCAGAGCCAAGACAAGGCAGGAAAAGCCCCATCCTTGTCCCTCACAAGGTGCTTGAGACCTCTGTGCTAGAGGAAGGTGTGAACATTGGACTGAAAATCAGGAGTCCTGGGTTCTAGTCCTGCTCTGCCAGTCATTCTGGACTCTGGGCATAGCCCTTCCCCACCTGTACCAGGAGGGCTTGCCCTGATGTCCTAGCCTCTGGTTTCTCTCTCCCATTCTCCAAAGTGGAAACTAAGGCCCAGAGGGGAAGGAGTCCCATGCTCACCCTGCCTTGCCCCTCCTCCCCACAGGAGCACGGCATTCCCACAGACATGGGGTATGCCGTGGCACCCCACCACTCGGGCGTGTACCCTGTGCACGTGCAGCTCTATGAAGCCTGGAAGCAGGTGTGGAACATCCGTGTGACCAGCACGGAGGAGTACCCCCACCTGAAGCCAGCCCGCTATCGCCGAGGCTTCATCCACAATGGCATCATGGTGAGTGAGCCCTGGTAGCTGGGAGGCGGGGAAATGTGGGCCTGCCTATCCTGGCCTGGGTGCATACGCTGTCCTGGGCAGCTTGGCCTGAGGCTGTCCATTCAGGGAAGATGGGCTGCCAGTCTGCCTCCTTTCGTGAGTTCCTGTTTGCTTTTGTGATAAACCAGGATCAGCAGATTAGCATTCTTTAACACTGGCCCAGGTGTCTCTGCTGGGGACTTGGGACAGGCCTCTGGGTCATTCATTGGTTTGCTTATTCAGTAACTTACCTTGAACTTCTATTATGTATATGTCCCTGTTGTAGGTGCTGGGGACACAGACATGAATAAAACTGACAAAAATCCCTGTGCTTATAGACCTAACATTCTAGGGCAGGAGGCAGATAGTTGTGCTCATGAATATGTGAAGTCAGATGGTCACATGGCAATAAGTACTTTGGAGAAAAATCAAGCAGGAAGGTGAAGTGTAGGGAGTGCTGGTGGTAGAGGAGAATCTATTTAAAATAAGGTAGTAGGGAGGGCCTTCCTGGCTGCTCTGTGAGGGAAGAGCATTCAAGGCAGAGAGGATGACAAGGGCAAAGGTCCTGAGGCAGGGTTTTGCTAAGTGTATTTGAGAACAACTAGGAGGCCACTGAGGCTGTAAGAGAGGAGCATGATGAGAGCTGAGGTCAGAGGGGTGATGGGCTGGATGGACTGTGTAGGGCCGTGTTGGGCCATGGATGGACTTTAGCTTTTAGTCTGAGATAGGAAGGTTTTGAATGTCCTGATCTGATTCAGTTGTAAAAGAATCTCCATCATTCTGCCTGTTCTATGGAACAGAGGTCATAGGAGGTGACAGTGGAACTAGGGAGACCAGTTAAGAGGCCACTGCTCTGGTAACATACTGGCTAAGACACTTGCCTGCTAACCAGACGGCTGGCGGTTCAAACCCACCAGCCACTCCTTGGAAGGAAGGTTAGGCAATCCTACTTCCGTAGTGATACTGCCTCGGAAACCCAAGGAGGAGTTGCTATGAGTCGGGTTTGACTTGACGGCACATAACAACAACAGTTGTTTAGAGGAGATGGTAGTGCCTTGGGTCAGGATGTGATATGGAGATGTAATGAGATTCTGGACTTATTTTGAAGGTAGAGCCAACATGATCTGCTGATCAGATGGATGTAGGGTTTGCAAGAAAGAAGGGGGTTAAGCATGGGTCCAAGGTTTTTTAGCCTGAGCCAGTGGAAGGATGAGTTGTCATCAGCCCAGATGAGGCAGCTGTGGGGGTTTATTGGTTCTTTAATTTATTGGTTCTTTAATTCACCAACTGTATGTGAACCTCTTCAGTACTAGGCACTCCTGTAAATTCTGAGGATGAGGCAGCAACAAGACAGAGTTCCTTGCTATCTTGCAGCCCTCAGTTTTGTGAGGGGAGACAGATAAGAAGCAGATAAGCCAGTGCATGGCCAAGAGTGCTACTAGGAGAAATTCTGGGACCACCAGGAGTATCACAGAGCATGACTGGGAAAGCTGCTTTAGAGGGGGTCAGGGACCCTTGCTGGGCAAATGGATTGAGTTCCCAGAAACATTCTCACTTCCTTGTCTCTTACTCTTGGGTTTGTTCATCTTGTGCAGAGGACAGCAGTGAAGTATATAAAATGACAAAGGCCTGTGGGCTCACGGGGGAGGGGATTTGCAGGCTTCAGAGGGTCTTTCGGGGAGAGGAACTCCAAAGGTCAGGGCTGTGAGAGGAGAGGTGATGACAACAGGACACATCCTTGGGAGGCTGGCTTTCTGAGGAGGCAGCCTAGCCTTTCTCCTAAGCAAGGGTCTTCCCAGCATGGTCTGGCCCTGGAGACAACAGAGGTCCTCTCCTCTATCCCTTCCCCAGGTCCTCCCACGGCAGACCTGTGGCCTCTTCACACACACTATCTTCTACAATGAGTACCCTGGTGGCTCCAGTGAACTGGACAAGATCATCAATGGGGGCGAGCTCTTCCTCACTGTGCTCCTCAATCCTGTGAGTGCTCTACAGCCCGTGGCTGGTGTGAGATGGGGGTGCCACACCACCTGTCTGTAGCTCAGGCAGCCCTGCCTGGACTTGGGGAAAAGGGAGATGTGGGAGTAAGGGGCTGAGGATTGGGAGACCCACCTCCCAGTCCTGGCTCTGTCCATCCTCTGCTGAGTGGCCTTGGTGGAGACCCCTGAGCTTTCTTTTCTTTCACAGTCTTGTACTTTAATATAATAGCATTAACGTTTTTGCCCATGTTCTCTTTGCAGTATTTGCTCATGTTGTTGTTGTTGTTATGTGCCATCGAGTCAACCCCGACTCATAGCGACCCCTCCTTGGATTGCCAAGGCAGTATCACTACGGATGTAGATTGCCCAGCCTTCCTTCCGAGGAGTGGTGGTGGGTTTGAACTGCCAGCCTTCTGGTTAGCAGTCAAGTGCCTTAGGCACTATGCTACCAGAGCTCCTAAGCTTGCATATATATTACTAGTCACTTGAGCTTCCTGGGTCTCATTCCTTATCTATAAAACAGAAATAACATGTCATCCATGCTTGATTTGTTGTTGTTTGGTATTATTGAATTGGCTCCACCTTATAGTGACCCTGTGTACAACAGAATGAAACACTGCTCGGTCTTGTGCCAGCCTCACAATCCTTGCTATACCTGAGCCCGTTGTTGGTAGCCACTGTGTTAATCCATCTCGTTGAGGGTCTTCCCCTTTTTTTGCTAATCCTCCACTTTACCAAGCATGATGTCCTTCTCCAGGGAATGGTCCCTTCTGACAACATGACCAAAGTAGGTCAGACAAAGTCTGGCCATTCTCGTTTCCAAGGAGCATTCTGGCTGCACTTCTTCCAGGAGAGATTTGTTCATTCTTCTGGCAATCCATGGTACTTTCAGTATTCTTTGCCAACACCACAACTCAAAAGCATCAACTCTTCTTCAGTCTTCCTTATAATTGTCCAGATTTTACATGCATATGAGGCAATTGAAAAAACTGTGGCCTGAGGTAGGTACGTCTTAGTCTTAAAAGAGACATGTTTGCTCGTCAGCACTTTAAAGAGGTCTTTTGCAGCAGATCCATGCTTGAATAATATTAAATAAATATCAGATGTGTGTTGTTCCTCAGCTTTGTGGGATAACGAGTACAGGCTTCTTCTCATCCGTGCTCCCCACCCTCCAAAAAAAATACAAAACAAAACACAAATAACTCCCACGTTAGGTCAGCTTCCCATTTCTAGGATGTGATATTTGGTGGATTCATACCAGGCTATGCCTAGCCAGGGGTCACATAGTTTGGTGACAGTTCCGGTACACCTTGGACTGGTCATCAGGTGGGCCTGCAAGCTGAGGCAGGGCCAGAACGGTGAGATGTGAGGGCAAAGGTGGCTCCAGATACTAACTGGCCTCCTGCCTTCCCCTTCCCCTCCCCTGGAACAGATCAGCATCTTCATGACACACCTGTCCAACTATGGGAATGACCGCCTGGGCCTGTACACCTTCAGGCACCTGGTGCGCTTCCTACACTCCTGGACCAACCTCCGGCTGCAGACGCTGCCTCCTGTGCAACTGGCCCAGAAGTACTTCCAGATCTTCTCTGAGGAGAAGGACCCGCTCTGGCAGGTAGGTAGGGAGATAGCAGGGCAGGGTAGGCTTTGTGCCGTGGTGGAGGAATGGAATGTCTACCTGCTCACAGGCACATATTCCAGATATGGGCTCTAGGGCTTGAGACCTTTATGCCCTCACACTTGGTCTCAAATGTAACTCAAGTGCACACTTGCTCACCAGTGTGAGTATATTCCCTTGCTGCAATGCTTACATATATACACAGGTGTAAGGGCATACCTCCACATACAGTCCTACGTGCATGCCCACTCATACATAGTTTCCTAAAAAACTGTAAGAGCATGGTATAAGTTATGTGAGAAGATGATTGCCCTGCCTTGATTAGTCTCTTGGATAATCTCTGATGTCTCTTCTAACTCTAGCAGGTTCTGAGCCGTTGGAAAGGGACTGATGTAGGGTTTTGGGGCTAGTTCTTGAGGAAGCCTGCCTCTGGAAGCAGAAACTGGAATTGGTGGCAGTCTCATAGTTCAGACTGTTGTTGTTACGTGCCGTCGAGTCAGATGCGACTCATAGCGACCCCTCCTTGGGTTTCTGAGGCAGTATCACTATGGAAGTAGATTGCCCCATCTTCCTTCCGAGGAGTGGCTGGTGGGTTTGAACCGCTAGCCTTCTGGTTAGCAGTCAAGTGCCTTTAGACACTACGCTACTAGAGCTCCTATAGTTCAGACTAGGTGTCCACAAATCATAGTTCCTGGCCCAAATCTGGCCTGCGATCTGTTTTTATAAATAAAGGTTTATTGGAACACAGTCATACTTATTATTTTATGTATTATCTATGGCTGTATTTATACAATAACAGAAGAGTTGAGGAGTTGCAACAGAGACCAGATGGTACGCAAAGCCTAAGATATTTACTAACATGTTTACTAAACTTTACAGAGAAAGTTAACTGATCCTTGGCTCAGCCATAGCTGATCCAGTTAAATTCAGCCAGTGTTCATGAACACCTCTTATGTGCCAAGTCTGGGACTGGGCATTTTCCTAGTGCCTGGGAGGTGGGCCATGAGACAAACCAGAAATGGTCCCTGTCTGCAAGGTGCTCAGTGCCCTGAGGTGGGGATGTGGCAAGGACACATGTAGCTGTTATCCTTGTTAATCAGGGCTATAAGAGCCACATGTCCATGTGCAGTGGAATCCACCATTGGGTTCTTTTCCCCCCACCCATGCTGCTTTGACTATTGCTTTAGGACCCTTGTGAAGACAAGCGCCACAAAGACATCTGGTCCAAGGAGAAGACGTGTGACCGCTTCCCCAAGCTCCTCATCATTGGCCCCCAGAAAACAGGCAGGTCTTTCTACTCTTGACCCAGACTCCCCCACTTCCTGTTGTTTCAGCCACAGAATTCTGGAAACTATCTTGTCCTAGTTTCCCCAATCCCCATTAATCTGTTTCCTCTTCCCCAAAAAGTAGGTATGAAGTTAGAGTAAACATGAATTGCTTATCAGTATATAGATGGGAAGAGGGTAGAGGCTGGGATGAGAGTGGGCACAGACTTCTGTCTGTCCTGAGCCGCAGACGCAGGGAGCTGTCCCTGTGCCCTTCTGGCAGTCTCTGCATCTAGGCAGAGAAGTCCAAATCAAGTTACTCTGCAAGTCTTTTGCAGTGCCAGGCAAAACTAGTTCCATGCCAAGAGACTGTGATCAATTAGTCATGTCTGTGAGAAGCGCAGAAAAGCAGAATAATGACATAATTGCTGAATATCTGCCATCCACACAACCCTATAAGGCATGAATGGGTAGTCCTGTTTTTATAGACAAGGAACTCAAGTCTTGGAGCAGTTAAGTGACTTCTTCAAACACATTCAATTAGGAAATGGCAGCTCGGGTCTTGAACTCTGGTATCTTAGACCCCAAAGCTTATATACTGTTAATCCCCAAACTACAGTTTCTTTCTCTTCTGGGATAACTTAAATGTATGGTTTATATAACAAATAAAGTGTAGACTCACACCACAGGGAACGAATGAACTCCCTAGGACCGTGTTTGAGGAGGAAGCATGAATGAAGGCAAGACACCCAGAGGAGAGGACAGCTGAGCTAGATTTCCTGACCCTTCAAGAATTTCATGTTAACAGAACTGTAGGATCTGGAGTTCTTCTTTCTCCAGCCTTCTTCTAACTGCCAGAGAGGTCAGAGGCTGAAAGGGACCAATAGAAATCGTCTAGTTCTGGGATTGGGAGGAGACAGTATTTAATTGCATATGACCATGGAGTGAGGCTTCGGAGGCCAAGCTTTGTTTAGTGATGATGAATCCTGTGATGGATTAGTGATGTCTACAGAGGGTGTAAGCGTTGGGGTAGCCACATGCATGCCATATATTTGCCATGCTGGGTTTAATAGAATTTCTTTATTGTACAAATGAGGACACTAAGCCCCAGAGAGGAAGGGACTTACTCAGGGTCTCCCCTGGGGGCAATAGAGAGCTAAGACTAGAACTCAGGACTTCGGATTCCCTCCATATGTTGCCTCCTCTCTTCCTCTTCTTCTTGGGGGATGGGCCATGGGTCTTAGCTGCCTTCCCCTCCCGCAGGCACCACAGCCCTCTACCTGTTCCTGGGCATGCATCCGGACCTGAGCAGCAACTATCCCAGCTCTGAGACCTTTGAGGAGATCCAGTTTTTTAATGGCCATAACTATCACAAAGGCATCGACTGGTGAGTGGGCCTTTCTGTCTATAACAGGGCAGGAAGGCCATCGTGGGCCTGCCCAGGAGAAGGTCAGCAGTGGCCACAGCAGGAAGCAGCTGGCTCTTGGCTTACACACAGCTGAAGTTCCTGTAAACAGGGACAAAGTGCAGTGACCCTTGGGTTGTGGTGTTGGAGCCCTGTCACAGACAGGACACTTGATTAGGAAGCCCTTTGCCCCTTTGCATTGTCGCCTGGGGTCAGAGACTACTGGAAGTCAGAGTCCAGCCCCTCCCTTGGTTGCACAGGAACATCCTGAGTCCCAGAGGAGGAGAGGGACTTGGCCAAGGGCCTGAGAGCTGGGAACAGAGCAGGGGCTAAAATTCAAATGTCCTGACCAAGAGTTTGCCCTTTCCACTGTGTTAGGTTAATTATAGGGCAGGTGGTGTTCTTGTGGGATGGCTGCCTAGCCTTCAAAGAATTGCCTGGGGAGGTTGTTAAAATTGCTACTTCTCATCAGACCCTGTCAGCAGAAGTTACTTTAAGGTGTGGGAGACCAGCTCAGGGATGGTTTTGCTCTCTATTTTTCTAATTTGTATCTTCCTGTACTATATGACCTTTTTTACCTTATACATGTATTCCTATTATTATTTTTATGTTAGTGGGTTATCTTGGTGGAGAGATTATGGGCCTTCTGTTTGTTTTTTGGGGGGTATTTCTCTGTGTGTTATTTTCCTTGTCTTTATATTCTCTGTATCTTACCTAATACTTATCTATCATCTATCTCCCTAACATGTCCACAATCTATACTCTAAAACCCATTTTCTCCAGCTTTGTTATTGGAAGTCAGAATTTTTTGGATTTTGGAAAAGTGGTAAGATATAGTACCATATTTAGCAATACCTTCAGCAGGGCCTGGGGCAGCACCCCACTGACAAATACATTAACATGTAGCAAAACACATGAATGGTTACATTGAGTGAGACAAATAGGTCAGGTTTTGCTGCCAGCTGACTTTGCTACTAAGGGAAAAATTTTTTTGTTTTCAGACGTTTATTGATTTAGGTATTAAAAGATGAAGAATTATGGACATACAAAGGCTTTTTTTTTTTTTAATTTTTTTTTGTGATTTGGGTGAAAGTTAACAGCAAATTCACTTTCTATACAGCAGTTCACACACATGTTGTCTCATGACATTGACTACAATTTACTCCAATGCAACAGCTCCCCTCCTACTTCCCCCTAATAGTTACCTCTTCCCTGTGTCCATCCCTCCATGCAGTCCTGCCCCCTGAGCTGTCTCCCTGTGCGTAAACACCCTCTCTTTCTCCCATGATTATTCTCTCCATGGAGTGTGTTTACCTCAGGTACATGTTCAACTCATATGCCTGTCTTTTGTTTGGCTGGAAGCCACAGGTGTGGGTTCAATCCCAGACCTGAAGGGCAGCTAGGGGCCATAGTCTCAGTGGTTCCATCAGGCTCTATCAGACCAGCAAACCTGATCCTCCTTTTTTTTTTTTTTCAAAATGATTTTGAGTTTTGTTTCACATTGTTCTCCCTCTCTATCCAAGGTCTCCTACATAGTTCCCTCTCTGAGTGGTTGACAGTGGTAGCTGGGCACCATCTAGTTCTTCTGGTCTCATAGTCCTGTAGGCTGAGGATCGCATGGTGTACCAGTCTCAAGGACTAATTATTTCCATGAATCGTTGGTTTTCTTCATTCTTCTTTGCTCTGGACGAGGAGAGACCCATTGTTGCATCGAGATGGCTGCTTGCAAGGTTTTAAGATGCCAGCCCAAAGGCTATTTTTTAAAGAATATTCAGAAAAATGAGAGAGAGAGCGAGATTGCTAGGTGCTGTTCCAGAGATTTTGATTTTATGGCTGGGACTGGTGTGGAGCACAGGAATGTAACCAGCCTCCAGATGATTCTGATAAAGGGAGTCCTTGGGACCATAAGGTAGAGTAGGGATCCTGTAGTTCCCTCAGCTAGGGTGGGATGTTGGTTCTCATGAGCCCCTGGAGTTGTGCCCAATTCTGTGTGAATAAGTGTCCCTGGGAAGGTCTGAAGTGTTCTTTTAGTTTGCAGAGCGATCTTTAACCCAGAAGATCCTCAACCCAGAGATGGTCTCAGAGGACTGATGTGGACAGTCACCCTGGGTAGGATGAGGAGTGTTGTCTGGGAGACTATCCAGCTCACCCACAGCAGGCCATGGAGTGGGGACTGGGTGGCAGAAGATGACACCACCTTTTTCTTTCTCTCCTAGCCCACAGTGACAGCCCAGAAAGTACCATCCCAAGTCAGGGCTGGGACCCTGCTCTCTGGAGGCAGGCAGATGAGGACTGCCCCTCCCTTTGAGTGTGCCCTTCCTCGGGTCAGAGGTGGAGCCTCTTTGTGTCCCAGCTCGCCCCCTAGAGGCAGAGAGAGTTAGGGCTCTGTCAGTGTAAGGGTGGGGGCATGGCACTCAGCAAGGATGGGATGGTAGGATCCCAGAGTTTAGGATTGAATGACATAATTCCTTACTCCTGCCCTGAAAGCTGTATCACACCCATATGTCTTAAGATTCATTCCTTCTGACCCCAAAATCTCCCCTGAAAAGGAATGAATTTGGAAAAGGAAGACCGCCAAATGGCCATTGTTCTGAAGGAAACCCTACTAGAATTCCTTGGTTGGATGGGAGGGATATTTCCCACTTATTTTCTGAGGAAGTTCTACCCCAGCCCAACCTCTCATGCTGTATTTCTTTCTCATGAGTCTTGCTTGTGAACCCCCTCTTTGGGCTTCCTGCAGGTACATGGAGTTCTTCCCTATCCCCTCCAACACCACCTCTGATTTCTACTTTGAAAAAAGCGCCAACTACTTTGATTCAGAAGTGGCGCCCCGTCGGGCAGCTGCCCTATTGCCCAAGGCCAAGATCTTGACCATCCTCATCAACCCAGCAGACCGGGCCTATTCTTGGTACCAGGTGAGCTGGGACTGGGGTGGAGTCCCTAGGTAATGGCCGGGAGACTGTCTGCCACTCAGTTACTCACTCATTCATTCAACCAATATTTATTAAGCATCTGCTATGGGGCAGCTCTGAGTGAGGTACCTGGGCTGTAGTGTTGAGGAAGAATAGAAAGTGCCTGCCTGCACAGAGCTCCTAGCCTGGAAGGAGACAGGCAGCAATCCATGTTGGACCCTAGCCCACAGTTAACTGCCCACTTTGCCAGCTTCACCTGGGCTCCCGCCTCTGATTCTGACACCAGCGAGAGGTGGAAGCTGCCTCCACCTGGATGAAGCCTAGATTTGGCACACAGTGATCTGAGCTTGTATAGACTGTAGCCTCTACAAGTAAGGGTGGCAGTGGCAATTCAGGGCTGGACAAGACTCAGACCTGCCATTCTTAGTCGAGGTTGCAAATGCCTGATCAAATAAGGAAGTCAGAGCATACTGTGATACATGCTAGAGAGGTTGTCAGTCCTAGTCCTTCATTCTTGTATACAAGAACTAGAACTTTAATTTCTGATTTAATTCTTACTCTTAGTGCCATGCCACTGGCTTTATAGGAAACCTTAAGCTCAGACCTTTAGAGAAGGTTCCTTTCCTGCCAGCCAGTCTTCTGGGATGATGCCACAGTGAGGGTGTTGGGCGACACCTGGCCCATAGCCCCTGGTTTTACTTAGGAGGACTCCACCAGCCTGGGTGGAAAGGCCTTTCACTTGCTCCCTACCACCCTGTTCATGTGAATGCTTCACAAGGCCATTCCCTCTTGGGGGCCTTGGTATACTCCTGTTTTGCTGGCAGGCAGCAGGGCACAGATCTTCCTTGCTCTTTGGTCCTGCAGACCTCTCTTCCCCTCCTGAGCCTAGGGGTTCACCTCAAGACTGGTGGGGAAGCCACCTTCTTTCTCTGGCTTCTCTAGGACATTTTATCTCTGCACTGAAACCCTCCTCTGCTATGGGTTTTGTCTTTGGGGAAGAAAAGTCAGAAACATCTGAAGGCTACTTTTCTGCTATTCCACATGCCCCACTCCAAGGCAGTGAGGGCTGGGAAAGGAGGGGACGTATCAGTGTATAGAGAAACAGCTGTCATGGATTGAGTCAGTCTCACACTCTGTACTAATGACAGTGCTCTGCATTTTCCACATGCCACCTCATTGGAGCTTCACAGCCGTTTCCTAGGAGGCAGAGGAGGGGTTTGTGTGGCTCCTTCTGATAGATGAGAAAACCGAGACTCCACAAGTCAAGTGACTAGCTTGAGTTCATGGGGTGGTATTTTGAACCCAGGTCTTCTAAGTCTAAGACCCTGTTCTTCTGCCCATGGTCAAGGGAGTAAGGGAGATAAGAAGGGAGACTGCTCCCACCAGGAGGATCCAGGAAGGTGCTGGAAGGAGAGGGAGAAGCATGCCTCTGTCTGATGGGAGGTCAGAGGTGGAAGGCTGTGATGCTCCATTATCACACCAGCTTCCTGCCATGGGCTGTGTGTGACCCTCAGTGGTGGGAGCTATGGTGGCCTGGTGAGGGTTATCCCCTAGGGGACAGGTCCTGAGCTCTGCAATTCAAGGAATTCTGCAGGAACATTTAGAGAGCCCATCCAGTATTTCCCAAAGAGGCTATGTACCCCAGTAGCCCATAGTGTTAGGTGATTCAGATCTGCCATTTCCCCCTTTCCATTTCTTTTCCAGTCCTTCTGATTTCAGTAAAGAAGAAATTCTCAGTCTGATGCATGTCCCTTTGACTCCTTTCTAACACTGCTGAGCTCTATTTTCAGCAAAGAGGGAGGAAGCTTTGGGTTCGGTGCCAGCAGCAGACATTTACATCTGGCTGGAGTTTGAGAACATTGTTGTTTTTAATTGTATTTGTGAGTGGTTACCTTGTATTTATGACAACTGAGTCTTGTTTTCCATTCATGGAGATGATATTGAGATTTTTTCTGAAATAATAAAAGAAGAAAGGTGAGCCAACATAAAGAAAATTACATTGACAGTGGCACACATAGGTTTATGGGTATGGTAGAATTTGCAGAAAGGGTGTGTGAAAGACAACATTTGGAACCCCAGTCTAGTTAAACTCCTGTCTTACAAAGATAGGGAAGCTGGGGCTCAGAGGGACCAGTGACTTCCCTGAGGTCAAGCAGCAGTGAGGCAGAGCCCAGACTCGAACCCAGAGCTCCTGGCTCCAGTGCATGATCTCCTTGCCACCTTCCAGGCTGCTGTCCCAAGAAAGCCTCTTCAGAGCTTTGTGCCTTCCATGTGACATGCTGACCTTCTCACTTGCCTGCAGCACCAGCGAGCCCATGATGACCCTGTGGCCCTGAAGTACACCTTCCATGAGGTTATCACGGCAGGGCCTGATGCATCCTCGAAGCTGCGCACCCTGCAGAACCGCTGCCTGGTCCCTGGCTGGTATGCCACCCACATTGAGCGTTGGCTCAGTGCCTTTCATGCCAACCAGGTAACTGCCTGTCCCGTGACCCTTGGGAGGGCAGTCATAGTACTAGTTTGCAGTAGTTAGTGGAGAGCCTCGAAATATCTCAGCCGCAGTTGGAGAGATGAAACTTGAACTGTCAGAATGGAAGGATTAAAGTCACTCTCTCTGGCTGTGTTCATGGGGAAGTCTTCCAGAAGATGTTTTCCTTTCTCCCTATGTTGGAGGTTGAGGGTGGGGAAGGGAAGTCAGTCCTGTACCTCAAGGTCGAATGGAGCAGCAGCTAGGAGTGTGGGCCATGGTGTCAGAGACGTGGTGTTAGAGTCCCAGATCCATTATTTCCTCAGCTATGTCACTTGGACTTTTAATTTCTTCTAGCCTTACTTTCCTCAGTTACAGGGCCCAAAATGCCACCATTGGTGAATTAAACCTCAGGGTTTGACAGTGGCACACATAGGTGGTTTGTGGATATGGTAGAACTCTGGGCTTTAATCTGTTTTATGGCAAGGTTGATATGTTAGAATTCACCAAGTCCTTGTCTGCCATGGCAGATTCTGTAGAAGGGGACCCAGAAATCCCTGCGGTAGACAGCTGGAGGGGGCAGAAAGGAAGCAGATCACTCAAAACCTTTCAGGGAAGCCCTTGAGGGATTTAAGCAGGGGAATGATGTGTAGGCTGGGAGGCTGGAGAAAGCCCAAAAGAGGGATAGTGTAGGGATATGAAGGATTCTAGAGTTTTGGTAATATCTCAAACTCTAGGAGAGGGTGACATTGGTCAGGGGAAGTTGGTAGAGAGTGGGGCATTAGACAATAGAGACTGAGGCCTGGGGACACTTGCCATTCAAAAGTGGAAGGAGATTATTCTAGAGTGCAGAGTCCCAAATGTGTGGCCAGTTCCATCCCATGCCATGGTCACTGACCCAGCAGATTAAGAGCCTACTTGGCACTGAAGTAGAATTAGGTTCAGATCACCACTCCTCTGTCCTTTATTCCAGATTCTGGTATTGGATGGCAAACTGCTGCGAACAGAACCTGCCAAAGTGATGGATACAGTGCAGAAATTCCTTGGGGTGGCCAATACCATTGACTACCACAAAACCTTGGCGTGAGTGTTGCCTTGCTCTTTCAACAAGGAGATTCTTCTGATCAGCCACATGGGCCAAAAAACCAAAGTCTTGAATGATTATGGGAGACACAGGTTAATTAGAATCAGCAGGTGCAAGAGTGTACACAGCACTTCCCTGAGGGCAGGTTAGCAGAAAAGCTAAGCTGATCTTGGATCATATTAATAAAGGTATGCACTCAAGAAAGGGAGGTGAGATCTGTGCTATTCTGGTCAATGCACCCCTGGGAAATTTTCTTCAGTCTAGGCTAATTAAGTTAGACCAACAATGAGCAGTCCCGATTCCTACAAGGATTTCTTAGTATTAGATTATGATACATAATTCCAGTAGAAGGAAACTTAAAATATTATTGTTAATGGCTGTTTACCCCACTTAGAACCCAGCACCAGAGCATCAAGAATGCCCTCCCCAAGGTGAATAACTGCCAGCCTATTTGCCAGGGATCGCACCTTGGGAGAGGCTTCTTCCCAGTGCTAGTAACATATGGAGGCTCCAAGAGAAGGAGGAATAAAGACACCCTGTCTGGCTGCATTCTTAGGGAAGTCTTACAGCAAAAATGTTCCCTTCTCATTATCTTGGAAGTTGAGGCTGGAGAAGGGCAGTCAGTCCTTTACCTTGAGGTAGAGTGGAGCAGCAGCTGAGAGTGTGGGTTGTGGTATCAGAGATGCCTGTGTTAGAATCCAGATCTGTTACTTCCTCAGCTTTGTCACCTGGGGCAAGTCCCTTAACTTCTTCAAGCCTCACTTTCCTCATCTGAATGTTGGGGATAAAGATAGTAAGTCCAGCTCCCTGAGGGTCACTATGAGTATTTAATGAAAGCACGCCCAGGGGGCTCTTAGCTTAGTGCTCAATAAATGATAGCCATTATTACTGTAAGGAGTTCTAGTGGTATAATGGTCAAAGCATTCAACTGCTAACCAGAAGTTCAGAGGTTCGAACCCATAAGTCACTCCATAGGAGAAAGATGAGGCAGTCTGATTCTGTAAAGATTTACAGCCTTAAAAACCTAAGGGGTTAGTTCTACTCTGTCTTATAGGGTCATTATGATAAGTCAGAATTGACTAGATAGCAGTGGGTTTGATTTTTGTTTTCTATTACTGTAGTTATTAGTATCTATAACTTTGCCTACCCTATGACCCACTCCAATCCCTAATTCCCTTACCTGCCAAAGATAAATTCTTTTTCCCTGATACCTTCCTCTTAAACAGTCTTCTAATGGTTCCATATCTGGTGCTGAATTTGTGCCAGTGTGCTTCCACTCCCTGTGTCAGCTTCAGAGCTCATCTGCCCAAAATGTCTTGAAGGCCTAGCTTGACATTGGGTACCGAAGACATGCTTGCTCTGAAATTTACTTCATCAGGTGAAACTTGTCTGTGATGAACATGCTTAAAAGCATCTGGAAAGATTACATTTCCTGATAAAGATACAATGGATTAAAAACCAAAAGAACCTCCAGTAAATTTTCCCCTCTATTATGTTCTGGTAATTAAAAAAAAAAAAAAAAGTTGCTCACCATTAAGTTAAAGAATGCTCAGAAGAGGTTACCCAAAATAATGAAGGGTGGGAAAGTAATCATGTTATAGATTGCTGAAGGACCGGAGGCAGCTCAGCCTACAGGAGAGAAGACTCAGGACGTGTGTGTTTATTCAAGCCCAGGGGCAGAACTAGGGCAAAAGAAGTAAATATCAGCCCCACATAATCAGTGTGGGTGCAGAAGTACATGTATGAGTGTGTGTATGCATATGTGTGTGCATGCATGTAGGGGAGTAGATTCCCTAATCTCCAAGGCTCTGCCATTCCTGGGGTTTGTAAACATTGCCTTAAGGAGGGAAGGGACTGGGCTGGGCCAGCTCGCATTCCACAGACTTTCCCCACCTCCACAGGTTTGATCCAAAGAAAGGATTTTGGTGTCAACTGCTTGAAGGAGGAAAAACCAAGTGTCTGGGCAAAAGCAAGGGCCGGAAATACCCAGAGATGGACTTGGATGTAAGTGATGGACACGCTACCTGCAGTAGCTGGATAAGTGGAAGGGTTTCCTGTAATAAAGGGAACCTTTTCTCCCTTTACCCTATGCCCAGGAACCTTCATGGCACAGTGGTTAAGCACCTGGCTGCTAACCGAAAGGTTGGTGGTTCAAACCCACCAATCACTCTGGAGGAGAAAGATGTGGCAGCCTGCTTCTGTAAAGATTTACAGACTTGAAAACCCTGTCTGTCCTATAGGGTTGCCATAGGTTGGAATCTACTCTATGGCAATGGATTTGGGTTTTGAGTACCCTATGCCCAGGACGTTAATGGCCTTGGCATTTCTTGGACAGTGTTCTTAGGAGGAGGAAATATGGGCTGGGACATACTGGTCAGAATTGACGTAGTTCAATAGTAGCAACTGAGGGCTGAAGGAGCTCTGGTGGCGCAGTGGCTAAGGCATTTGACTGCTAACCAGAAGGTTGGCAGTTTAAACCCACCAGCTGCTCCATAGAAGGAAGGTGAAGCAATTGACTTCCATTATAATCTACCACCTTGGAAACCCACTAGAGGTCACTATGAGTTGGAATCGACTCGATGGCAGTGGGTGATGGTGGCACTCAGGGCTGATTGCTGTGGGACTTTGAGGATGAGCCAGACATGGTCCCGATTTTCAAGGACTTCTTGTCTAGGAAGGAGATGAGACACAAACACCAATAGGAATACAAGGCAGAAAGCATGTAGTGTGTGTAGTAAGAGAGTGCACATTGTGCTATAAGACTTTCGAATAAGGAGATGTCACTTGAAGTTGGAAGGGGTATTAAAGGCTTCTCACAGGAGGGGAGAGGGTCTGTGGGGTTGGGCCTAGAAGGATGAGGTAGAATTTGGACCTGTGGAATGGAAGGATAAGGCATTCTTGCTGAAAAGAACTGTCTTCCCTTTCCTTCAGTGTGTTCTACATGTGCGGAAGCATATAGGTGAAAGGTCACAGACCGAATCTTTTGTTTCCCTTTTCTCATTGACTTCAGATTCTGATGAATTCTTTCTCTTTTCTCCTTATCACAAGAATTTTTTTTGTACTAAATTTTGGTGCTTCTGCTGTATAGAAGTTCTGTATTGGAGGCTACCATTTAGAAGAAGATTGTGAATAAATAATAGATGTATAGGATGAATCCAACAGAATGGTGATTGTAGGAAGGAAGGGGTTCATTCTTGAACATCACCAAGATCTGAGCTTTCCTTCCTGTTACAGTCCCGAGCCTTCCTGAAGGATTATTACCGAGACCACAACATTGAGCTTTCTAAGCTGCTATACAAGATGGGCCAGACGCTGCCCACCTGGCTGCGGGAGGACCTTCAGAACACCAGGTAGCTGTGACCACCACAGCCAGACTGAACATTTGTGACGGCAGGGACGTCCTGCCGCACGCTGAGCCAGACTGACCTGCAAGGTGGGGAGCTGGGCCTATGCTGGCCAAGCACTATGAGCAATACTCTGCCAAGGCCCAGACAGGGCCAGGAAAAGAAACTAGGCAGGTCCACAAAGGCCTCAGAGCATCCATTGCTGGGTCTGTGGCCTGTAGGACCTCCCTAACCAACAGAGGTCAATTCCGTTCACAGCCTCTCTGTGGAGAGACCACTTTCTTTTGGAGGGAAGGCCACTTCCTGCTGGTGGAAGACCACTTCCTGGTAGGAGGGATTCCATGAGACTCTCTTCCCTTTCCCTCAGTGTGTTCTACCAACCATATCCTCCTTCATCCCACCACCCACCCCAGCAGGGTGTCCCCTCAGTATTAGCTGCCGTATTTTCCCTGTCCTCCAGACAAGGGAGAAGAACCCAGCTGGGCCTTTTGCCAAACCAGGGAGAGAGACTGGACTTTTCCCTGACTGTTTTGAGCCAGGCCATCGAGAGGGGTTAGTCACTAGGTAGGATGTGAGTGTGGCCACTTCAAGAGAACTCTGAACCTCCACACACATTCTGGTTAATACCTTCACCTCTCAGCTTCCCTTTTTTTGGGAAAGAATCTCTGGTTCCTACAGTAGCCACCCAGTCCTCAAGGTCTCTTCCAGGCCCTGGGGCACTGCCATGCCATTTGAACTCTAGAGACCCAGGCCTCAATCCTCCTCCCTTTCTTCACCCTGGGATATGACATGTGTGGTGTTTCCTGTGGTAAAACACTGAGGTGGTTCAGGAGTCTGCCAGAATACACGTTCCAATGTACATATGTTGTCCCTGTGTCCACCCAGCCTTGGCCCCTGGCAGACACTGGGCAGAGCTGGTGAGACTGCCGTCTGCTGCTTTGCCCTAGCTTCCTGTGGCTGAGGGCTCCCAGACATCCCTTTAACCTCTCAAATACTAAGAAGCTAAAGTATTTTAATTTTTTTTTCTTGGTGCCAGAGTTTAAACCCTGGGTGCTGGGGTCGCACTGTGTTTTTATATATATATATACATATATATATATATATATATAGATATAGATATAGATATATATCTATATCTATATATATAAAATGTGTATATATATATTCTATTTTTTTTTTTTTTGGTTGGGTTTATTTTTAATTCAGTCATACAAAATGATGGCAAGCCCCAGTTCCAAAGGGTGTCATATCTCAGAGGTAGAGAATGAAATTGAAGGGGTGTGTGTGTGTGTATCTTCATGTCTTGGGCCTCAAGAAAACAGTATGGAAGAGCCCTTGGAGAAGTTTCTTTTCTCTCTGCCAAGTGCCATAGCTATCCCGGGGTACCCCAGGTGAACGAAGGTGGTGAGATGTACAGGGAAGAACAGCCCTGTCCAGGAAATCCTGCTTCATGAAGCCCAGGGACCCTGAGGAAATTTTGGCCAAAGGAAACAGCTGGGGCTGGGTAGGAGAGCTGGGGCCAAAGATTGGTCCGCCCCCCTCCCCCTTACATGGTGCTAGGTTGGGAGCTGCCCTAGGAACTGGGATGTCCACTGGGACCCACAGAACTGCCTCTAGGCCCCCTTGTAGACCGTGGGATCTCTGGGCGGTTTTCTGGTTGGGGTCTGCTCCTACACCCCCCTTCTTTTAACAATGTGAAGTGACTGAGGCTGGGGTGCCTCGCCCTAGTGCCCTCCAACTGCCAACTCAGCTTTGAACTGACAGCCAGGAAACACTTTCTGGCGAGCCTTGTCTGGTTCAGAAGACACTAGCTAGCATCTTGGCTCTGGAAGGGTGTTTCAATGGGTGTGGAAACAGATCCAGAAAGGGGAGGTGGCTTACTTGGCCAGTGTCACAGAGCTGGTTGGGAACAAGGCTAAGAATTGAACTTAAGGCTCCTGATCCTGTGTCCAGTGCTCTTCCAATGCCACACTGCCTCTGAGCCCATCCTTGGGACCCTACTCTGTGCCAGGTTCCTATCCCTCCCTCAGTCACACCCTTGGTCATTCCAGGATAAGGGGATAAACCACTCCTTCACAGCCAGGGTGCCTTTGAGCCTTCTCAGTTTCAGATTGGCATTTGCATCCCTGTTTTGCTCTCCTTACCTTGATGGGTCCTTCTCCAGCCTGTGGGGCCTCAATCTGTCTCAGTTCTGGACTGATACCTTTTTCTTAAGTTCTACACTGGGTGGAGAAGAAAGTTGGGTGGTGGACCAGATCTGTGTGATTTCATTGTGTCCTACTGGGCAGAGTTCCCATCATGCTTCTTATTGGGGCCTTTAAGCCCTTGGGCCAAGGAAACCTTGGGCCAAGATGGGAAGGGAGCAGATGAGCAGGAGCTGAGTGTCTGGGGTCAGAGTGGGATGTCCACACATACATGTGTGAAGACTTGCCCATACAGTGGACTCAGACAACCAGAGTGGGGCCTCACTTCCCATCTCTCTTTGATGGGTTGGTTTCCATGTCTGTGAGGACCTTATAGCTCCCACATTCTGTGGTCTTCCCTCTGGGCCCAGAAGGCCCAGACTGACTGGATGGAGCAAACACTAGTAGGGAAGGCAGTTCACTTCTCTCAGCCTCTGGCCCAAGGAAGAAACAGAGATTTGAGACTCTGTGAGAGCAGAGGAGATATTCTGGATTTTTGTCCAGGTCCTTTAGGGGGACTAGGAACCTGAGCTGTACATGGTCTAAGTGTCTGGTCACTGCTGCTCCTTTCTTCCCACTAATCAATCTTCTCTCTAATCAATCTTCCCTGAGGATCCACTAGACCCAGACACTGCCAGGCCCTTAGGGGTGGGGATTAGTCCCCTTATGGGCTCTCAGCTAATGGGCACACAGACTCCCCCACGAGAAGAGAAAACCAGAGTCCAGTGGGTGCAGTATCATCAGCATCTCTAATCTTCATCAATTTGCTGTTAAGCCATTGGACAAAAAAATGAGATAGGGAGAAATAGCTTAAAGGATGCAGGTGACTCTACCCTCCAGTCTGCATTTTCTCCAAGACCCTTGTTCCCAGTTAGGAGTAGTGGCTTCAGTCACTCCAGGTTCTTATAGCCTCCCAAGATGCAGATATTCTTGCCACTGGGAGGGCAAGTCTTCTATTTAAAGATGAGCCTTTTCCAAGCCCCCAAATATTAGTGTGGCCAGCCTTCATCTCATGTTTGGTCATGTTGTCAGAAGGGACCAGTCCCTAGAGAAGGATATCATGCTTGCTATAGTGGAGACTCAGTGAAAAAGGGGAAGACCCTTAACGAGATGGACTGACGCAGGGGCTGCAACAATGGGCTTAAGCATAGCAAGAATTGTGCAGAACTAGGCAGTGTTTCTTTGTTCTGTTGTACATAGGATTGCTATGAGTCAGAACCAACATGATGGCACCTAACAAAAAAAATTAGCAGAGGAGCCCTGGTGGTACAGCAGTTAAGTTAACTAACAGATCAGCAGTTTGAACCCATCCAGTAGTTCCGTGGCAGAAGGATTTGATAGTCAGCGTCTGTAAGGGTTAACCTAGAAAATCCTATGGGGCAGTTCTACTCTGTCACTTGGATCGCTATGAGTCGGAATCTGCTTGACCACACCCAGCAACAACGAAATACAGGTAACTATACCTCTCGGGCCCACCTGAGGAAGCAGCAGTCTATTCCCACCAGTGGACAACTGATTGGACTGACCTAGCAGAAACCGGCAGTCCCCAAGGTGGTGCCATCCCCATGGGTTATTAGAAGAATAAGTAAAACAATATTTTACTTTTTTTTTTTTCATGAACACCCATATACCCACCGTCCCGATTTAAAATGATTAACATTTTTTGCACATTTGTTTCTCTGTATATTTTTTTTTCCTGAACTATTTAAAAAGTTGCAAGCCTCATGAGACTTCTCCCCTAGATGCTTTTCCCAGCATCTCTTAAGAATTAGGACATTTTCCTTTATATGGGCCCAGTATCACACTCGAGACGACAGTCATCACCTAACAACAGCTGCTATCCAATCCATACTTAAATGTTCCTTCATGTTCCCCAGGTGACTTGTAGCTGCTTTTCAAATTAGGAGACAGTTAAGGTGCATACATTGCATTTCATACAGTATTTCTTTGATCTCTTTTAATGTTGAGAAGCCCCCTCTGTGCACTTTGATTTTTTCCACAACATTGATTTTTGGAGGCTAGTGGCCTGCTGTCTGTAGATGCCTCACATCCTGGCCTTGTCTGATTGTCTTCATAGTGTCTATAATTACTTTCTCTATCCCCTGTATTGTGAAGGGTAATTTAGGCTTTTTGGATTTTTGTCTTCTGCGCTGGCTTGCCAACTTCACTCTTGCCTAAGATGTGCCCCCACTGTCACCTATACCAAGTACCACACCAGCAGAGGAGTAGTTAGGGCTCCAGGGGCTCAGGAGAGGGCGAGGGCAGGCTTCCTGGAGGAGACAGCATCCCAGCTGGGGTCTCAGGTCAGAATGAGCCTGTGCTGCCCCTTTGACCCTGGGCATGGTCCATAGGGCATCAAGCAGCATCTCTCCATCTCTCTCTCAGGTTCCTTCAGTTTTCATTCCCCGGAGGCCCGTGGTGGTCTGTTGTGGACTCAGGTGTGCACTTGAGCTGGACCAGGCCCCTGGGAGGCACCAGGGAAGGGCCTGGGTAGGGAACTGCCTGCCTTAGCTGTAGTGTGGGGAGAAGAGCACTGGGCTGGAGGGAGGAGAAATGAGATTGAGTCCCACTGGGGCCATTTAGTAACTGTGATGGCTGTCCTCCCAGGGCTCCCAGTTTCCCATTTATAACATGAATGGGTGGGGCTGCAGCAGTGGTTTTCAAACATCTAAGAATGGCCTAATGAAAATAACAGCTGGGACAGAAGCAGGATTGCTCTAGTTAGGTGAGGTTGGGGGACTCAGAGACTAGCTCCCCCTCCCAGGAGGAGGCCCTCGGGGTAGTGTTGCAGTCAGGTTTGCCAAGCGTGAGGTGGTTGCCTTTGGGGCTTGCCCTGCCAGCTCCAGTGGCCACAGGTGCCCTGGCTTCTCCAGCGATGATCCTGGACTTTGTGTGGAGTCATTGTCCAGGCCTGGGGGAGATGAGGGCTGTGTTTTATCCTGAGAAGTTCATCCTTCTTGCTCCTCTTCCTCTTTGGTCCTGGAGGAGGAGGAGGAGGGGTTTTCTATGACTGTGTAACTTTTATTATCAGCAAGAGGGCTCCTTTTGTAATTTTTGCATGAAATTCATGTCATTTCCTGGGGAGAGGAGAGGGCTAACTGGAGAGGGTGGGGGGCACCTTAGGGGAGCAGGCAAAGGTTTCCTTCCCGTGCTGGGGGGGGTGGTAGGGAGGGAGTGGAAAGGAGGCACTACCCAGCTCATCTAATGGGGGCTCTCGAACCAGCCGTTTTGGGTTGTGTTAAAAGTGGGAACCTTCCTCCATTAATGTACAATCTTGAACTAACTGCTAATAAAGTGGGGTTCTGTTTGTACACACTGTCCTGTTTGTCTGTCTGTCTGACCTTTTTGTAAGGGCAGGGGAGGGTGGAAATGGGAATGTTTGCATGTATGGCCAAAGTATGCTTCCTTTCTCCCCAGAGACACATGTACACTTTTGTGTACAGGCACACATACACACACACACACACACACACACACACGGTGACTTGGTCAAATCAACCACTGGGTTATGAATTGACACCTTTCTAGATAGCAGAGGCCTATCATGGGACAGTCACCTGGAATGGCTCAGGTGACAGAAGCTAGATAGAACTGCTGGGTATCAAGCATGGCACTGAAAGCCCGGAGACCTGGAGTCTGGCATGAGTTCTGCCACTAAAGGATCTTAGGACTGAGGACAAGTCACTGGTCTCTCCTGGAGAACTTGCTTAAAACACAGATTCCCAGACCCTGCTTCCAGAGATTCCTCTCGAGCAGAAGTGGGGTGGGGTCTAAGCATGCTAAGACATCCCTTTGGGGAAACCTTGCCTCGGGCTGATGATCCATATGGGTTCTAGTTAAGGCTGAGGAGCCAAGGACCTAAAACTTTGGGCGAAGCAAATCACTTTCTACCCTTCCCAGCCTAAATGAGGGCCTGACTTGAGACTTGCCTGGAGAGGGGAGAACCAGGGCCAAGCAGAGAGCTTCTGGCCAGCTGTCTGCAGTGGGCTTTCCCAGATTTAATCAGAGCCCTAGGAGTTGGACCAGCAATGTATATTGTAACAAACTCCCTGATGTACAGGAGGGAGGTTGCCCTCCTCCTGGGAACCACTGAATCAGGCCACCAAGTGAGCCAGGAAAAGATCCACAGAATTCTAGACAGACATCTCCCAAGAGGTGGAGGAATGGCAAGCTGTGGGCATAGCCAGAAGGTCCCATTCCATGACCATGACCCAGGAGAGTAGACTGAGGTGTCCAGGTGAATACACCAAATGCCAGTTCCAGGAGCACAAGAGCAACACCTGCAGAGACCTCTTTGGGGTATATTAATTGAGAGCTTGATGTGGCCATCGTCATCAAGAGTGTCACGGGAGGCTGCGTTGATGAGAATATTGTCTCTATAAGAAGGAAGGTGAGCCCCGAGACCATGGCCCTTGGTCATCCTTCAGGCCTGGAACTGAACTCACGCCCATGACTCAACTTTCAGCCAAATGGTAGACAGGCCTATTAGGTGAACAGTAACCAGGAAGGTACACACTCCTTAGAACAACCATATGAGATCAGAAGGGCAGTATTTGCTCAGGGATAAAGTTCAGAAGGCAAGAAAGGAAAGAAGGAAGAAAGGAAACAGTAAACACGGGAGCAGGTTGGGAAGAGTGCTGTTGCATTGTGGGGACTGCTGTCTGTCACAAAACAAAATGTGTATGAACTGTTGAATGGAAGACCAATTTGCCCTGTAAACTTTCACCCAAATCACAATAAAAAATTTTTTAAAATAATTTTTTTTTTTCACACACACAAAAAGGAAGGGAGGTGAGGGACCAACAGAGTTCACACTGGCTGAAGGCTGGGCTTCCCATGAGAGCATTCCCTTTTGAGGAACCTTGACTGCCTGTATCATCCTCGAGAAGGTAACCAGGCCAGTGAGGGAGACCTTGAAACCACATCACATGAAGGTCAGAGTCTGTTACCTGGAGAGAAGACTTCAGGAGAGATGTGGCCTCTGTCTTTCAGTCTCTGAAAGGCTGCTGCAGGTGAGGGGAAAGAGGAGTCTTCTGGAGCATCAAGGTGGTAGAACAAGGGTTGGCATCAAAGAGTTATAGGGAGAGAAAAGAGCTGTCCCACAGGCAAGGGCAGCAATGTGGCAACTGTGGGTGTATTGGTTTTTTGTTGCTGCTGTAACAAATGACCACACATTTGGTAACTTAAAACAACACACGTTTATTATCTTCCAGTCCTGGAAGTCAGAAATCCAAAATAAGTCTCACTGGGCCAAAATCAAGGGATCGGTAGGGCTCTTCTGCCTTCCTCTACCTCCTACCATCCACAAAGGACTTCTGTGATTACATTGGGCTCCTTGGATAATTCAGAATAATCTTGTCTCAGGGTAAGCTACTAGCAAGTTTAATTCTATCTGTTAATCCCCTTTACCAGGTAACCTAACATAGTCACAGGTTCCAGGCACTAGGATGTGGACATCTTTGGAGGCTATTCTGCCTACTATGGTTGGTAAGGGGCTTCCTGTTTTGGGAGGGGCCCAATTGAAGGCCGCAAGGCCACTCTCCAGTGTGACCCAGAAAGGATTCATGCAGTCAGGTAAGGAGCTAGGGCAGTGTAGTGCCTAAGGCACTTGACTACTAACCAGAAGGCTGATGGTTCAAACCCACCAGCCACTCCTGGGAAGGAAGGTTGGGCAATCTACTTCTGTAGTGATACCATCTCGGAAACCCAAGGAGGGGTAGCTATGAGTCGGGGCCAACTCAACGGCACATAACAACAACATCAGAGGCTGAGATGCTTTTTTTTTTTTGGAATGAGAAACTTAGTTGATGATTTGGTCCTCTAGTGCTGCTCTAACAGAAAATACCACATATAGGTGGCTTTAACAAACAGGAGATTATTCTCTTACAGTTTTTGAGGCTAGAAGTCCGAGTTCAACGTGCCAGGCTCTAGGGGCTGGTGAAAGCCCCTTGACCTTGAGATTCAGCTCTACCTCTTGCTTCCAGCCCACTGAACCTAGAGGCATCTCTTCACTCAGAGAGCTCCTGGGTGCTGAGGCTAACAAGCCCAAAGTTGACAAATAAAATGGCACAGTCCCAAGATTACCAAACAACATGGCAGGACACTATTTGGAGTCCAGAGACAGTCCGAAGATTGGCTGGAAACATGGCAGGCCCCTGAATGAAGACTCAGCTACATGCAGGATCCGAGCGTCCCCAAAAAGCTGCAGACCATCCCCAAAGCTTCTCCTTGCATACTGGAAGCAGAGAGCACATCCATAAAGCAGCTACTCAGCTGCTTGTGGCAGATTCCACTATGGAGCTGATTGCCAGTCTCATTATTGGGAATAACTGCAACCAGCTGCCCAGCCACTCAAAACCAGGCCCAGCCAAGTTGACACATAACCTTAACTACCACAGTTGAAAGGGAGCTCTGGTAGCATAGTGCCTAAGGCACTTGCCTGCTAACCAGAAGGCTGGCGGTCATTCCTCAGAAGGAAGGTTGGGCAATCTACTTCCGTAGTGATACCGCCTCGGAAACCCAAGGAGGGGTTGCTATGAGTCGGGTCCGACTTGATGGCTCATAACAACAACAACCACAGTTGAAAACCAGATAAGTGCAGGGGTACTTTGAATGGAGAACGGGTGGGAAGTCTGGACTTAGACCAGCTCAACTCCTCTTCCCTGTTCCCTATCCTATCTTGGAACCCTAAGAGTTTTGAAAAAGCACATTGTAAAACCCCAGCCCAGTTTTTCTCAGGCCTAAGACTCCTGCAGTTCTAGTAATAGTGAGTAAAGCACATCAGACTCTCCTCACAATGAGGAGTCCACTCAGGGGTTCTGCCCACACCCCCAGGAGTGGTCCCAGCTCCCAGAGGTGGGCAGCTCCCTCAGAGAAGCCCTGGGTTGTTTGCATAGGGCAGTGTGTTTCATGATAGCAAGACACTGGGGATCCCCACTGGGGATCTGGTAATAACCTCTCATGTAGCCACATACTGCAAATGATGATGCAGTTGAAAGTAGTTTGCTCGACTCCCAAGTCCTGGCAGGGAAAGCTCTACAAGCCTAACTCATTTCTGGAAAGACTGCTGCACAAGGTGTATTTTTCTTGGGGGTTTTAGATGTATAAGGAACTCTAGTGGTGCAGTGGTTAAGACATTCGGCTGATAACCCAAAAGTCAAGAGTTCCAACCTACCAGCTTCTCTGTGGAAGGAAGATGGGGCAGTCTGCTTCTGTAAAGATTTAGAGCCTTGGAAACCCAATGGGGGTCACTATAAGTCAAAATTGACTCGATGGTAGTGAGTTTGGTTTATTTTTTTTTTATATAGATGTATATATATTTCACACCAAACTGAGACCAGCGCTACTTCTGGAGGAGGGTGAGGAGACAAGAAGGGGGCTCTCAAAGAGAGACTTATACCTTGATGGGAACATTTTATTTATTTATTTATTTATTTAAAAAGGATGATACATCATGCGTGTAATAGAAAAGTTTTAATAAAGCATAACTAAAAATGAAATGGATGAAGCAGGAATGGGACAGCTAGACTGTTGTAGGGTTATGCCACGAGGGTCAGTGCTGCCGCCCTTAACCAGCCCTTAGGCTCCCATCAGAGTCAAGTTTCTGAGGCAGCCCAGGCCGACGGGTGAAATTGCTGCCTTGTTACACTTATCCTGAACATGTGTCAAGACCCTAAGATGAGGATCCTGCCTCTGCCATTCCCCTGCTATGTGTCTATTGACAAGTCTTGGCTCCTTTCTGGCTCTACAAGCCTCAGCTTCCTCATTCTCATACAGGTGGGAGAGTTAGACTTAACATCATCATAAGCCATTACATGTTTCCTTGTGTGATGCCCTGAGGAGGACACAGCATAACGCTGATGAAATTTCTGACAAAAAACTCATAACATGAATCTGGCTGTGGCAAAACTGCAGGCATATTCATATTAAGGGACACTTTTGCAAAATAACTGGCTTGAACTCTAAACATGTCAAGGTCATGAAAGATAAAGGCTGGGAAATGGTTCAGGATTGAAGGAGACTAAAAAGAGCTGGTAATCAAATGCTATGTGTGACCCTGGAGGGGTCCTAGACCAGAAAACAATAAGATGTAAAGCGCACTATTGGGGCAGCTGGTGAAATGTGAATATGAGCTGTGTGATACCAGTATTGTTTCAATGTGGAAATTTCCTGATTTTACTTGTGCTGTTATGTGTGAGTATATCACTGTAGGAAGTATGCGCTGAAATATTTAGAGGTAAAAAGAAAGAAATTAGGGAGCTGAATTTTGACTCACTCTACTAAGGAGCTCTGGTGGTGCAGTAGCTGCTAACCAAAAGATTGGTGGCTCAAACTCACCAGCTGCTCCATGGGAGGACGATGAGACAATCTATTTCCATAAAGATTTACAGCCTTGGAAACTCAGCAGGGGTCGCTATGAGTCAGAATGGACTCAATGGCAGTGGGTTTGGTTTTTGGATTTTCTAGTGGATGAGATTGGTACTTACCAGTTTTTGTCCACCAGGGGACGTCATCATCTCACCCGCTCACAGTTTTGCGTCAGTGAGACTCACCCCATAAAAGAATGGGCCAGCGGTTGATAGTGGTGAGCTAATATATTATGATTGAAGTTCCTCACTGGTGCAAATGGTTAATGTGCTCAGTGGCTAACCAAAAGACTGGTGGTTCGACTTCTCCCAGAGGTACCTTAGAAAAAAGGCCTGATGATTTACTTCCAAAAAATCAACCACTGAAAACCCTACACAGCATAGTTCTGCTCTGACACATATGGGGTCATCATGAGTCAGAACTGACTCTCGATGGTAACTAGTTAATACTATGATTAATAATAATATCAGTATAGTAAATAATAAATTGTATTGCTTATTCCGTGTCTGCTGTCAAGTATTAGCTCCTTTGATCCTCATAGTGAACAACCTCTAAAGTAGGTATCATCATTCCCATTTTATAGATGAGATATCTAAGGCTCAGAGAGGTTAAATAACTCTGCAGGGATCACACAGCTGGGAGTCCCCAGTATGTGAGACTCTGCTGCCTGAGGCCCACTGGGCAGTCCTGCCTCTTGGGCCTGAAGCTGGGAGGTTTCCCTGGTTTGGGGAGCTAAGAACAGCAGTCAGTACCCATGAGGCAAGATGAGAAGTCACGGAACCTGGCTCAGCCTCTCTCCGGGCTGGGGACTGGACAGTCATGGGTACCCTCCAGTGATGCTTAAAAGTATATATAGACCCACAAATCTAAAAACAAAAGCACATGCTTATGGTTTTAAAAATCAAGTAGTACAACAGGACATACAATGAGAAATAAGTCACCCTCTGACCTCAGCTTACCTCTTCAGAGGAAACCACTATTATCTCTTTTTATCTTTCCAGAAAATGTTTGTATTTACAAACAACTAAGTACATATAGTTATTCTGCTGGCTTACCCCCCTCGTGTTGTGTGCATTGTGCTTTTCCACATAGCCTTTGGGTACCAGGTAGAGGTTGATTTGCTGATTTCTATGGCAGGTACCTGGGGTGGCCCTGCCCTGTTGCTCCTTTGTGGGAGGGAGGGGGAAGCTTGAGCTTGAATTCACCACCCTTTGCCTCATTCTAGGGTACTCTTTCAGGAAGGGATGAGGTGTGGTACAGCATAAAACCTGAACTCATTGCCAGTGAGTCTATTCTGACTCATAGCCACCCCGTAGGACAGAGTAGAACTGCCCCATAGGGTTCCCAAGGCTGCAAATCTTTACAGAAGCAGACTGCCTCATCTTTCTCCTGCAGAGAAAGTGGGGTTCAAACTGCCAACCTTTCAGTTAGCAGCTGAGCACTTAACTGCTGTGCCACCAGGGCTCCTTGTGGTAAAGTGTGGTAGTCAAAATACACACAGTTGGACAGATTATTTCAAGTACAGGCTCGTATAAACTGTGTGACCTTTGACAGCTATCTCATGTCTCTGAGCCTCAGTCTCCTGCGCTGTGAAACGGAGTTCTCAGTAAGGGTTAAGCTGATTCTTGGTGTCCATCTCTTGCAACCTCATGCCTGTGCCTGCAGGTGGCACTTCTGCCTTGGCCCTGAGGTTGATGAGGATAGGCTGAGGGGCCACAAAGCCCCACACAATCTATACATTCATTGCATTTGATTTTTCTTCCAGGGATCCATGAATTGGAAGTGGCTGGATGATCTAAGATGCTGAGAATGACCCCTCACAATACACATATAGAGTCAAAGGTAGCTCTGCTATTTTGTTTTGTTTTAGTTGAGATAAAAGTTACATACCTTTCAAATTCACATTTTAAAGTGTATAATCAGTGGTTTTTTATTATACTCATAAAGTTGTGCCAGCCAACACCACTATCTAATTCTAGAACATTTTCATTACCCAGAAAGAAACCCTGTACCCATTAGCAACCATTCCCCATTCTCCCCTCCCTTTAGCCCTATGAGACCGCTACCCTTTCTGTCTGAGTAGCCTGAACATTTTATATCAATGGAATCATACGGTATGTGGTCTTTGGTGTCTGGCTTCTTTCACTTGGCATAATGCTTTCAAGGTTCATCCACGTTGTAGCATGGATCACTACTTTTTTTTTTTTAAGCCACTATATTGAGATATAATTTACATACCATACAGTTCACCCATTTAAAGTATACAGTTCCTTGAGTTTTGGTATATTCACAGATAAGTGTAACCATCATCACAGTGAATTTTAGAACATTTTCAGCATCATCACAGTTAATTTTAGAACATTTTCATCACCCTAAAAAGAAGTCTCATAGCCTTTACCTTTCACCTCTTTGCCCCCTACCACTCAGCCCTAAATAACCACTAATTTTTCTGTCTCTATGGGAGCTCTGGTGGCATAGTGCCTACAGCATTTGACTGCTAATCAGAAGGCTGGTAGTTCAAAGCCTCCAGCCACTAGATTTGTATAATCTGGACATTCACATGAATGGGGTCATACAGTATGTGGCCTTTTGTGATTGGCTTCTTTCATTTAGCATATTTTCGGTGTTCACCCATGTTGTAGCATATATTAGAACTTCATTCCTGTTTATGGCTGAATTATATTCCATTTGTGGATATAGCTTTGGTTTGTTGATGAACATTTGGGTTGTCTCAACCTTTCGGCTATTATGAATGCTATTGCTATAAATATTTATATACAACTTTTCTGTGTAAACACATTTTCATTTCTCTTGGGTTTAATTTCTAGGAGTGGAATTGCTCGGTCATATGGTAATGCTTTAATTTGAGGAATTGCCAGGCAGTTTTCCAAAATGGCTGCAAACTCATTGAATCAATTCCACACCATTCTACATTCCTACCAGTAATGTGTGAGAGTTCTGATTCCTTCATGTTGTCACCAATACTTTTGTGATCTGACTTTTTGATTCTGGCCATCCCAGTGGGTATGAGTGGTAACTTACTGTAGTTTTGATTTGCATTTCCCTGATGACTAATGATACTGAGCATCTTTTCCAATAAAAAACACTCAACAAATTAGGAATATAAGGGAACTTTCTCAACGTGATAAAGGGCAGCTAAGAAAAACCCACAGCTGAGATCAGACTTAATGGAGAAAGACTGAAAGCTTTCAGTCTTTCTAAGATCAAGAACAAGACAAGAATGTCTGCTTTTCACCACTTCTATTCAACATTGTGCTCAAGGCTCTAGCCAGGGCAATTCGGCAAGAAAAAGAAATAAAAGGCATCCACATTGGAAAGTGAGAAGTGAAACAATTTCTGTTCACAGATGACATGATCTTAGAAAATCCTAAGGAATCCACCAGAAAAAAAAAAAAAAAAAAAAACACCCAAACCTAGTAAGTTCAGCAAGGTTGCAGGATACAAATCAAAATATAAATAAATTGTATTTTTATACACTTGTAATGAATAATCCAAAAATGAAATTCAGAAAACAATTCCATTCTCCATAGCATCAAAAAAAGGTACTTAGGAATAAATTTAACAAAAGAAGCACAAAATTTATACTCTGAAAACTACAAAATATTGACATTAAAGATCATACAAAGATAAACACACAAATGCACCCAGAATACTCCTTGGAAGTGGGAATGGTGAAGCTTTGTCTCACTTACTTTGGACATGTCATCAGAAGAGGCCAATTGCTGGAGAAGGACATCACGTTTGGTAAAATAGAAGGTTAGTAAAAAAGAGTGAGGTCCTTGATGAGATGGATTGAAACAATGGCTGCAAAATGGGCTGCAGCCAAGCAAGGATTGTGGGGAGGGCTCAGGACTGGGCAGTGTTTCGTTCTGTCATACAGAAGGTTACTAAGAGTTAGAGCCAACTCAGTGGCACCTAACAACAGCAGCAAAAGTAAATGGAAAAAACCCTGTGTTCGTTGATTGGAAGACTTAACATTGCTAAGATGACATACATCCCAAACTAATGTGTAGATCCAGACTAATCTGCAATCCCTATCAGAATCCCAGCTGACTTCTTTGTAAAGGTTGACAAGCTGATCATAAAATTCATAAGGACTTGCAAGTTTCCCAGAACAGTCAAAACAATCCTGAAAAAAAAAAAAAAAGAAGAAGAAAGAAGGACTAAAACTTCCTGTCCTGTAGGGTTGCTATGAGTTGTAATCGTCTCAATGGCTATGGGTTACACTTCCTAATTACAAAACTTAACTACAAAGCAACAGCAATCAAGACAATATGGTACCGGCATAAGGATAGATGGATGGGATAGAATCGAAACTCCAGAAATAAACCCTTGCTTACATCTATGGTCAACTGATTTTCAACAAGAGAGCCAAAACAATTCTATGGGCTCTGGACCCCTCACTAGATGGTTAGGAAGTCCTTATGAGGATTAAGCTTGACAAGTAGAGGGCCTGCCTGATTGATACACTGAGTCCACTCCAGTCAGACACCAAGTGTAGGGTGACACCTGGCTGCCTTGAAGTGACTGTGCCCTGTGGTTGGGTGAGCAGACACAAGGAACAATGGGAAATTCCTAGGTAACAGACACACACACACACACACACGCACACATTCTGTCTGCAGCCATGGTGACTTTGGGCCTGAGGTTCCCAAACACTCACCTGTGCCAGATTTCTGGCCTTGGAATCTACAGGGCAACTATTAAAAATTCAAACACCCAGGATCTGCTATCCCAGCATGTCATTCAAGAGCCATGGGAGGGGCCCAGATGTCTGTATTTTACTGAGTTCCCTGGGGTTCTGTTTTGTGGTCAGGTTTGGGAACTCCTGGAGCTGGCAAGTCTTGATGAGTTAGTCCGGTGTGCTTTCTTCCTGTCTGTACAGTGCCAGGCTGTGTGTTTCTATGGTGGGAGATGGACGTGAGTCCCTCCCCCAAACAACTCTATAAATCTCCTTACTCTCAAGCCTCTCCAGCCTCCTCCATTATGACCTTTTTGGAGATCCATTTCTCTGGCCTGTCAAATTCACAGCCCTCAAATATCTCTTACTATAGGAAGTCTTCCTGGCTTGCCCCCACATACTCTCTGACCACAGATGTCCACAGAGATGTTTAAAATAGTAGCAATATATTAGAATATGATATAATAATACATAATATAATATATAGGTTTTTATATAGATAATTATAGCATATTACCACATGGTATACATATTTTAGGAGTCCCTGAGTGGTACAAAATAGCTAATGCACTCAGCTGCTACCTGAAAGATGGGAGGTTTGAGTCTATCCAGAGGTGCCTTGGAAGAAAAGCCTGGTGATCTACTTCCAAAAAAACCATCCATTTGAAAACCCTAACTAAAGAGCACTGGTAGCATAGTGGCTATGGCACTTGACTGCTAACCAGAAGGCTGGCGGTTCAAACCCACCAGCCACTCCTCAAAAGGAAGATGGGGCAATCTACTTCCGTAATGATACTGCCTCGGAAACCCAAGGAGGGGTCGCTATGAGTCGGGTCTGACTCGACGGCAAACAACAACAACTAAAGAGCACAGTTCTACTCTAATACACATGGGGTTGCCATCAGTCAAAGTGATGTGATGGTAACTGGTAAATATATTTTATTATATTACAGATATAAGTATATTATAGGCATTTAACCGCAGCTGGTAGATTTAGGGATTAATCATGATGTGGTACAGCTGAGTATACTATCTAGTATACATCTAGTCTGATACTTCCTCTTGTGTCCATTTCACAGATAGCTAAACTAAGGTCCTGGTGCATAGGTAATGGGACTCAGGTGACTTTGAGTATACTTGACCCCACAGAGCTCCCACTTGGACTGTAAGCTTACCTAGGTTGGCAGAGACCTCCTCCCCTGCCCCTGGGGTGCCTGGCTGGCCTCATGGCTCTCATGCTCTAAAGAGATGATGTAGAGGGCAAGTCCTCAGGGGTCAGTCAACTCAGCCCCCACCACACACACCTGGTGAATGAGTAGGGCCCATCTGCACAGCTGGAGTTGGTTACCCAGCTGTTTATGGGTCTTTGCCTCTGGTGTTTATAGTTCCGCCTTTGGCTCCACTTACTGTCCCCACTAATTAGAATACTACCTCAGGAGGTAGCATTGGGGGGAGCACCACTAGATGAGGAGCATGGGCTGGGCCTGCACCCTGGCCTTGCCTCATTACAGCAAGGATTTCAGGCCCTTTACGAGGGTGCAAGGACAGAAAGATGGTGCAAATTAAAAGCGGGTGAGAAAGACATTTGAGGGTGGGAGAAAGTGGAGGCAAGAAAAAAACTAAAAATGCTGCCTGCTGTGACTTAGACACTTAGTGCAGGCAAAAACCCGGGCCAAATATTTCCTTTTAAGAAAATACTTAAAGAAAAAAAATCACAAAGTCTATGTATGCACTGTGAAAATTTTAGGAAATAAAGAGAAATAAGAAGAAAATAAAAATGCTTTGTATCCCATCACTGATGGAGGGAAACTGTTCACAATTTAGGACCTTTTCTTTGCACTTGACCTTTAAAATTGTTTCCGTAGACATGAGAACATATTGTACATTCATGTGCTAACCCCCCTTTTTTTTTCTTTAAAATCTGTTATGTTATTGAGTGTGTACACAGCAAAATGTACACCAATTCAACAGTTTCTACATGTACAGTTTAGTGACATTGATTACATTCTTTGGGTTGTACAATCATTCTTACCCTTCTTTTCTGAGTTGTTCCTCCTCGTATCAACATAAACTCACTGCCCCATAGGTTCCTATCTAATCTTTCTAGTTGCTGTCTTTAGTTTGATCCCCAAAAGACAGTTCTTAAAATTTTGAGATTAATGCTTAAGGCAGACCATTGTTACTAATTAAGCTAAACTATGGTTTGGTTTTTTTTTTTTTTTT
>NW_006921697.1:5503791-5505876 GCF_000298275.1 Orycteropus afer afer
CTCTTGGGTTTTCTAGGTATAGGATCATATCATCAGCAAATAGGGAACTATGGTTTGGTTTTAAGAAGACTTCAGACTTTGGTTTAAGTTGTTTAAAGATTATTTCAGGGCAGTACTTTTAGGGGTTCATCTAACCTCATTGCTCCAGAAAGTCTAGAGGCCATGAGAATTTGAATTTCTGTATTTTCCCCCTTCCAATTAGGATTCTTCTATGGGATCTTTGATCAAAATATTCGGTAATGGTAGCCAGGCACCATCTAGTTCTTCTGGTCTCATGGCAAAGCAGGCAGTTGTTCATGGAGGAAATTAGCCTCATATTCCATATCTTCCTCCTATTCCTGATTCTGTAATTCCTCTGTTATCCTAGTGAATAGAGACCAACTGTTGTGTCTTAAATGGCCACTTGCAAGCTTTTAAGACCCCAGTCACTATGCAATGTACTAGGAGACAGAAAAGAAGCACTAACACGTTATTAGGCCAACTAACTGGGCCGTCACATGAAACTATGACCCTGAACCTCCAAACCAAGGAACCAAATCCCATGAAGTCTTGATACATGCTACAATATGGCTGGAGCTTGAACAGCCTCAGCCTCAGCTTAGTTGTTTGTTATTGTACATGTATGTGTCACACAATTTTTGCCAATTCAGCTTTTTACAGGTATACATCTTATTGACAGCAATTACAATAATCAGCTGTGAAAACTTAATCAGTGTGATTTTCCTTCACCATTAACCCCTTTTTCTTTCTCCCTCTCATCCCTGGTAACCACTAGTACACTTTGGTCTCTATATATTTATCTTTTCTTATCTTTTTATATAAGTGAAGTCATACAATATTTGTCTTTTTGTGATTGGCTTATTTTACTCATCATAGTACCTTCAAGCTCCATCCATATTGTAGTATGTTTCAGGACTTCATTTCTCATATTGGCTGAGTAGTGTTCCACTGTATGTATGAACCACATTTTGTTTATCCATTCATCTGGTGATGGGCATTTAGGTTGTTTCCACCATTTGGCTATTGTGAATAGTGCTCCCGTGAACATTGGTGTACATGTCTCTTTTTGAGTCTCTGCTTTCAAGTCTTTGAATATATACTTAGTAGTGGAATTTCTGGGTCATGCAGTAGTTGTATTTTCAGCTTTTTAAGGAACCACCACAATGTTTTCCATAATGGCTGCACCATTTTGTGTTCCCACCAGCAATAGCTAAGTGTTCCAATTTCCCCACATCCTCACCAACATTTGTAATTTTCTAGTTTTTTTTTTGTGTGTGTGTGTGTTGTTGCTGTTTGTTTTTTTCTTAGCTGTCTCTACTGGGAATAAAATGGTGTCTTATTGTGGTTTTGATTTTGCATTTCTGGGAGGGCTAATGGTGCTGAGCAACTTTTCATGTGTTTGGTGTCTATTTGAATGTCCTCTTTGGTGAAATGTCTATTAAGGTCCTATGCCCATTTGATGATTGGGTTATTTGTCTTTTTACTGTTAATTTGTCAAAGTTTTATATTTATACTTTGGTTATTAGATTTCTTGTCACATATATAGTTTCCAAAGATATCCTCCCAGTCGGTAGCTTATCTTTTCACTTTTTTTGTAAGTTCTCTTGATGAACGAAAGTTTTTGATTTTTATGAGGTCCCATTTATTTATTTTGTCTTTTGCTGTTTGTGTTTTTGTTATTATATTAGATGATCCATTGTTGAAAGCTAGGCTGGACAGCATTGCTTCGGCTTGTTCTTTTAAGAATTTTATGGTTTTAGTTTGCACATTTAAGGCCTTAATCCTTAAAAATATTTTGCATTTGTTTTCTTATATGGTGTGAGGCATGGGTCCTGTTTCATTTTCCTGCATGTGGAAATCCAGTTTTCCCAGCACCATTTATTGAAGAGTTTCTTCTTTCCCCATCGAATGGACTAAGCACTCTAGTAAAAAATCAGTTGACTATAGATATATGGATTTGTTTCTGGATTCTCATTTATGTTACATGTGTCTGTGGGTCTATTGTTATACCCGTTCCAGGCTGTTTTGATAACTGTAGTTGTGTATGTTTTAAAATCTGGAATAAATTCCACTTGGTTGTTGTGT
>NW_006921697.1:5505976-5537023 GCF_000298275.1 Orycteropus afer afer
AACTTTTTATAATGATTTGAGTGAAAGTTTACAGAACAAATTAGTTTTCCATTCAACAGTTCATACACATTTTGTTTTGTAACATCAGTTGCAGTCCCCACAATGTAACAGCTCTCTTCCCACTGCTTCCTTGTGGTTACCTTTTTCCTGTATTGTTCTTTCCTATGTATTCCTGCCTTCTGATCCTTCTCCTTACTCAAATGCTGCCCTTCTGATCTCTCATAGTTGAATATTCTAAGTGGTGCCTTCCCTGGTGTAATTGTTCACCTTGTAGGCCTGTCTGTTGTTTGGCTGGAGGTTAAACCATGGAAGTGAGTTCAGTTCTAGGCCCAAAGAATAACGAGGGGACATAGCCTTGGGGGTTTCACCAGTCTCTATCAGGCCAGTAAGCCTGGTCTTTTCTATGATTTTGAATTTTGTTCTACATTTTTCTCCCACTAAATCTAGGATCTCCAATTTTGATCCCTTTTTTGAGTGGCTGGCAGTGGTAGCCAGGCATCATCTAATTCTTTTGGGTAAAAGCTCATGTGGGCTGAGTTCTCATGGTCCACTAGTCCCTTGGACTAATTGTTTCTATGTTTCTTTGATTTTCTTCACTCTTCTTTTCTCTGAATGAGGAGAAACCAATAAGTGCATCTTAGATGGCAAACTTTTAAGACCCCAGTTGCTACAAAGAAAATGATAACATGATTCATTAACAAAATAAGCTCAGCACAGAAAATTATATGGAACAAAGAAACTGGGAACACCACAAAAAAAACACATAGCAAAATGACAGCAATGAATTCATATTTGTCAATAATTATACTGAATGTAAATGAGCTAAATGCACCACTCAAGAGACAGGAAGTTGCAGAGTGGATAAGAAAATATAACCCATCAATATGCTGTCTACAAGAGACACACCTTGGAGACAAAGACAAAAATAGACTAAAAATCAAAGGTTGCAAAAAGATATATCAAGCAAATGGCAACCAAAAAAGAGCAGGAGTGGCAATATTAATTTCTGATCAAATTGACTTTAAGACAAAAACCACCATAAGACACAAGGAAGAACATTATATAATGATTAAAGGATCAATCGAACAAAAAGGTATAGCCATAACAAATATTTTTGACCCCAGTGAAAGAGTCCCAAAATACATAAAATCAGACTTTAACAGAGTTGAAAAGACAAATAGATGACTCCACAATCATAGTAGGAGGCTTTAATACACCACTTTCAATGAAAGATAGGACAACTGGAAAGAAACTCAACAAAGATGCAGAAGAACTAAACAATACAATGTACCAACTTGACCTTATAGACATCTACAGAGCACTTCAGCCAACAACAGCACAATATACATTCTTTTCCAATGCACATGGAACATTCTCCATGATAGACCATATGTTAGGCCCTAAAGCAAGCCTTAATAAATTTAAAAACATTGAAATATTGCAAAGCATCTTCTCAGACCACAATGCTATAAAATTTTAAATCAACAATAGGAAGATCAATGGAAAAAGAGAAAACACATGGAAACTGAACAACACCCTTCTTAAGAATGTCTGGGTAATAGCAGAAATAAAAAATGAAATTCAAAAATTCCTTGAATCAAACAAGAATGAAAACACAACATACCAAAATCTTTGGGACACAGCAAAAGCAGTGATCAGAGGCCAACTTATAGCAATAGACGCACACATCAAAAAAGAAGAAAAAAAATCAACACCTTAAACCAACATCTCCAGCAATTAGAAAAAGAACATCAAGAAAAGTCTGTAGTCACCAGAAGACAAGAAATAATAAAAATTTGAGCAGAAATAAATGAAACAGAAGGTAGAAAGACAATAGAAAAACATCAATGAAACTGGAAGTTGATTTTTTGAAATGATTAATAAAATTGACAAAGCACTAGCAAATTTAACCAAGGAGTAGAGGGAGAGAATATAAATAATATGAATAAGAAACAAATTAGGCAACATCACAACACAACCAACTGAAATAAAAAAGATAATATCAGGATACTATGAAGAACTGTACTCCAACAAATTTGAACATCTAGAAGAAAAGGACAGATTTCTAGAAACACACTACTTGCCTAAACTAACACAGACTGAGGTGGAAAAGTTTAACAGACCCATAACAAAAGAAGAAATTGAACAGGTCATTAAAAAAAATTACCAACAAAAAAAGTCCTGGTCCAGATGGTTTCACTGGAGAAGTCTACCAAACTTTCAGGGAAGAACTGACAACAGTCCTACTCAAACTATTCCAAAACATAGAAAAGGATGGAATCTTCCCAAATTCATTTTATGAAGCAAGCATAACTTTGATACCAAAATCAGACAAAGACATCACTCAAAAGGAAAACCACAGACCAATATCCCTCATGAATATAGATGCAAAAATCTTCAACAAAATCCTAGCCAATAGACTCCTACAACATATCAAGAAAATAATTCATTATGACCAAGTGGGGTTCATATCAGGTATGCAGGGGTGGTTCAACATTAGAAAAACAATCAATGTCATCCACCACATAAATAAAACAAAGGAGAACCACATGATCATATCAATTGATACAGAAAAGGCATTTGATAAAATCCAACACCCAATCCTGATCAAAATTCTCAGCAAAATAGGAATAGAAGGGACATTCCTCAACATAATAAAGGGCATGCATGCAAAACCAACAGCCAACATTATTTTCAATGGAGAGAGACTGAATGGTTCCTCTTGAGAACAGGAACCAGACAAGGATGCCCACTATCTCCACTTCTATTCAACATTGTACTGGAAGTCCTAGCCAGGGCAAAAGACAAGAAAGGGGAATCAAAGACATCCAAATTGGTAAGGAAGAAGTCAAACTATCCCTGTTTGCTGATGATATGATCCTATAACTAGAAAACCCAAGAGACTTGTAAAACAAACAAACAAAAAAAATCTACTGGAACTAATTGTGACAGATTTAGCATCGTGGCAGGATACAAGATCAACATCCAAAAATCAGCTGGATTCCTCTACACCAGCAGAGAGATTGCTGAAAAGGAAATCAATACCATTTACAATAGTTACCAAAAAATGAAATACTTGGGAATAAATCTTACCATGGACACAAAAGACCTGTACAAAGAAAACTACAAAAGGCTACTTCAAGAAACCAGAAGAAATCTACATAAATGAAAGCACATACCATGCTCGTGGATAGGAAGATTGAACATTGTGAAAATGTCAGTTCTGCCCAAAGCAATCTATACATTCAATGCATTCCCAATCCAGATCCCATCAATATTCTTTAAGCATATGGAAAAACTAATCACTAACTTTACATGGAAAGGAAAGAGACTTTGGATAAGCAACGCACTATTGAAGAAGAAGAACAGAGCAGGAGGTCTCACATTCCTGGATCTCAAAACCTACTATATAGCCACAGTAGTCAAAACTGCCTGATATTGGTACATAGAATTGAGAACCCAGAAATAGATCCATCGACCTGTGGTCAGCTGATCTTTGACAAAGGGCTGAACTCCATTAAATGGGGAAGAGATTGTTTAACAAATGGTGCTGGCAAAACTGGATATCCATTTGCAGAAAAATGAAACAAGATCTGTATCTCACACCATACACAAAAACTAACAGCAGATGGACTAAAGATTTAAATGTGAAACCTAAAACTATTAAGTTCCTCAAGAGAAAACTAGGGGCACATTTAGGGGCCTTAATACATGGCATAAATAGACTATGAAGCGTAACCCAAAATACACAAACAGCAGAAGATAAAGTAGATGAATGGGACCTTCTAAAAATTAAATTTTATGTGCTTCCAAAGACCTCTCCAAAAAAGTCAAAAGAGAACCTACAGATTGGGAAAGAATATTCAGCAATGACATATCTGACAAGGGATTTACCTCTAGAATTTATAGAAAACAAAAAGACAAATAATCCAATTAAAAAATGGGCAGAAGACATGAATGGACACTTCACCAAAGAGGATATTCAGGCGGCCAACAAAGACATGAAGAAATGTTCACGATCATTAGCCATTAAAAACCAAAAACCAAACTCACTGCCATCGAGTCAGATCTGACTCATAGCAACCCCTCCTTGGGTTTCCGAGGCAGTATGACTATGGAAGTAGATTGCCCAACCTTCCTTCTGAGGAGTGGCTGGTGGGTTTGAACCTCCAGCCTTCTGGTTAGCAGTCAGATACCTTAGGCAGTATGCCACCAGAGAGATGCAAATCAAAACAACAATGAGATACCATCTTGCCCCAGCACTAGTAGCAAAGTTCAACAAGACAGAAAATAACAAATGCTGTCAGGGATGTGGAGAGATTGGGACTCTCATATACTGCTGGTGGGACTGTAAAATGATACAATCACTGTGGGAAGCAGTATGGTGATTCCTTAAAAAGTTGGAATTAGAAATACCATTTGACCCAGCAATTCCATTACTAGGTATATATCCTAAAGAAGTGAGAGTCAGGACAAGAACAGATATATGCACACCCATGTTCATCACAGTACTATTTACAATAGCCAAAAGATGGAAACAACCTAGGTGGCCATCAACAGAAGAATGGATAACCAAACTATGGTATATACACACAATGGAATACTACGTAACCCTAAAGAATAATGTAGAATCTGCAAAACACCACATAACGTGGATGAACTTGGAGGACATTATGCTGAGTGAAATAAGTCAATCACAGAAGGACAAATATTGTATTAGTCTGTTATTGTAAAAAGTCAAGGAAAGGTTTATATATGGAAGGAAATTTTCTTTGTTGGTTACCAGGGGTCTGAGGGGAGGGGAGGGAACACTGCTAGCTAGGTAGAGACAGGTATTGATTTGGGTGAAGGGGAGGGCAGTGTACTGAATGTGAGTGATCACCATGGTGGCATTGAGGAAGAAGAAGATGACAGAGAGAGGTGCATGGAAGGTACAGACAACAAAGACGAACCCTTTTGCACATACAGTACTGCACTGTCAGGGATGGCAAACATTGATCACAGGTGGATAGATGGGTGGACAGGCTGAATGATTAGGTGTGTCTATGCAGGGAGCATTGTGCCCATGACCATGTATAGGGTTGGCTGACAATGTTTCTACAAGTGTATTTGTATGTTCTGTAAGAATTTCCAGGTGTATAGTAGAGCTAACAAGGGAAAAGATTGTAGTCACTTCTTGGCCATAGCCAGCTACCCAGAGGAAGCGAGTAGTTGGACCTGTGGGCTCAGGAACATAGTTGCAGGGGGCATCAAGCTCAATTGACATAACATACTACACAAAAACATTGTTCCACAGCCTACTTTGGTGCATAGCAACTGGGATCTTAAAAGCCTGCAAGCTGCCATCTAGATGCAACGATAGGTCTCTCCTCATCAAGAGCAAAGAAGAATGAAGAAAACCAAAGATGCATGGAAACAATTAGTCCAAGGGACTGGTACACCATGAAATCCTCAGTCTATGGGACCAGAAGAACTAGATGGTGCCTGGCTACCACTGTCAACTACTGGGAGGGGGATCTATGTAGGAGATCCTGGATAGAGCGGGAAAACAATGTGGAACAAAACTCAAAATCATAAAAAAAAAAAAAAGGGACCAAGTTTGCTGGTCTGATAGAGCCTAGTGAAACCCCTAAGACTATGGCGCCCAGCTGCCCTTCAGGTCAGGAATTGAACCCACTCCCATGGCTTCCAGCCAAACAAGACACAGGCATATGAGTTGAACATGTAGCTGAAGTAGATACACTTCTTGGAGAGATCAATCATGGGAGAAAGAAGGGCTGTGTATGCACAGGAAGTTGGCTGGTGGTGGTGGTGGGGGGGGGACAGCAATGCATGGGAGGGAAGGACACAGGGAAGAGGTAACTATGGGGAGGAAGTGGGAAGAGAGCTATTGCACTATGAGAAATTGCAGTCAATGTCATGAGGCAAAGTGTATGTGAGCTGCTGTATGGAAAATGAATTTGCTCTGTAAACTTTCACCCAAATCACAATAAAAATTAAAAAAAAAAAAAAAAGGACCCCAGTTGCTTCTCACCAAAGTAGGATGTAGAATATATTTTTGTGTACTATGTTATTCTGATTGAGTTTGATGTCCCCCACAACCATGGTCCCGAGCCTGCAGGCCCAGAGACTCATTTCCTCAAGGTGTTTGATTGTGGCTAAGAAGTTACTATAACTTTGCCCCCTGTTCACTCTAATATATATATGGACATTTTTATAGCACATACAAATATGTATATAGAAATATTATCTGCCAGACTTATATATGGACATGAGTATATTCCCATTCGCCTACACATAGCTGATCATCTTGCCTGTCTAGATTAATGTTTGTTTTCACTCATAATGCAGTATTATGTGTATAAAAGTATTTACCTTTGTTGTCTGTACCTTTTGTGCACCTCTCTGTGTCTCCTTTTTCCTTAGTGATATTGTACTGGTCATCCGCTTTTGGTATATTGCCTTTCACTTCAGCCAAATCAGTATATGTCTCTTACCTGCATAGCAATTTTCCCTTCCCACCTCCCTGGTAACCCACAAAGTTTCTTTCTATGTGTCAATCTTTTCTGGACTTTTTTATAATAGTAGACTCATACAATATTTGTCCTGTGATTGATTTATTTCACTCAGCATAGTGTCTTACTAGTTCATCCATGCTATGTTTCATGGATTCTTCATTATTCTTTAATGTTGCATAGTATTCCGTTGTGTATATACCATGGTTTGTATACCATTCATATGTTGGTAGGCAATTAGATTGTTTCCATCTCTTTGCTATTGTGAATAGTGCTGTGATGAACATGGGTGTGCATGTGTCTATTCATGTCCCTGTTCTCACTTCTTCAGATTATATACCTAGTAATGGGATTGCTGGATCAAATGGTGTTTCTATTTCCAACTTTTAAAGGAATCACAATACCTTTTTTTCCCCCCACAATGGTTGTACCACTTTACAGTCCCACCAGCAGTGCCTGAGAGTTCTAATCCCTCCACACCCTTGCCAGCATTTGTTATTTTCTATCTTGTTGAACTTCAGGAAAGATGATATCTTACTGTTTTGATTTGCATTTCTCTAATGGCTAATGATAAGGAGCTCTGGTGTGTAGTGGATAAGGCATTTGGTTGCTAACCAGGAGGTCAGTGGTTGAAACTCACCAGCTGCTCTGCAGAAAGAAGATGGAGCGATCTACTTCCGTAAAGATTTACAGCCTCGGAACCCATTGGGGGTCACTATGAGTTGGAACTGACTCGATGGCAGTGAGTTTGGTTTTTAATGGCTAGTGGTCGTGAGCATTTCTTCATGTGTTTGTTGGCCGCATGAATGTCTTCTTTGGTAAAATGTCTGTCATGTCCTCTGCCTGTTTTTTAATTGGATTGTTTGTCTTTTTGATGTTGAGGTGTTGAAGTTTTGAGATAAGTCCCTTGTTGGATATGTCATTGCCAAATATTTTTTTCCAATCTGTAGGTTCTTCTTTTACTCTTTTGCAGAAGTCTTTTGATGCTTGTAAGAATTTAATTTTTAGATGGTTCCAGTCATCTAGTTTATCTTCTGCAGTTTGTACAGTTTTGGTTATGTTTGATAGTCTATTTTGCCTTAACTTAGGGACCCCTAAGTTTGCCCCTATTTTTTCTTTGATGAACTTTATAGTTTTAGATCTTACATTTTGGTTTTTGATCCATCTTGAGTTAGTTTTTACATGTAATGTGAGGTGTGGATCTTGTTTCATTTTTCTCAAATGGATATCCAGTTTTGCCAGCATCATTTGTTAGAGACTGTCTCTTCTGCATTTAATGGGTTTCAGCCCTTTGTCAAAGATCAGCTGTCCACAAGTGAATGGAACTATTTCTGAATTCTCAATTTTGTTCCATTGGTCTATGTGTCTGTCAAAATACTTTTTGACTACATCAAATTATGTTAGTATTTTCTTTTTTTGGTAATACAGGATTATTGTGAAAAAAATGATAAATACACAAAATCTAAAGCACTAATATCCTCCTTATCCCCATCCTCAGCATAGCACTCCTAACTCTTTGTTGGGAATCCATCAGATGGCCTCCCATGCACGTTACAAACGTGTACATTGTATAGGTGTGCTATAGTTTATTTAACTGATACCCTCATGTTGGACATTAAAGTTAGTTATGTAGCTGTGGCTCAAAGCCCATGGGCAGCCAGTGCAACTAGGAAAACCAGAGCAATTATAATTTCTCCCAGGAAACGTCATCAGTACAACTTAATGAACAATGTCCTCAACAACTTGCTGAGACTGCTTCCTTTTAAAGGCTCTTACTATTATTATATGGAGATCTGGTGGCATAGTGCCTAAGGCATTTGATTGCTAACCAGAAGGTTGGTGGTTCAGACCCACCAGCCACTCTGCAGAAGGAAGACTGGGCAATCTACTTGTGTAAAGATTTACCACCTTGGAAATCCAGTGGGGGTCATTATGAGTCAGAATCGACTGGATGGCAGTGAGTTTTTTTTTTTTTTTTTTAATTGTAATAGGTCTGTATATTTATCCCTTTAATTCTATTAGTTTGCTTTATAAATTTTGGGGCTCTGATATTAGGTGTATCTCATTCCCATTGTTATTGTGTCAATTCCAAATCATAGTGATCCTATAGGACAGAGTAGAACTTCTCCATAGAGTTATCAAGGCTGTAATCTTTATGGAAACAAACTACTGAATCTTCCTCCCATGGAGCAGCTGGTGGATTGGAACTGCTGACTTTGTTTAGCAGCTAAGCACTTAACTGCTGTGTCACCACTTGATGTTAGGTGTTTAGATATTTATAACTGTTATATCTTCTTGGTGAATTAACCCTTTTATTATTATATAGAGGAGCTCTGGTAGCGTGGTGCCTAAGACCCTTGACTGCTAACCAGAAGGCTGGTGGTTCAAACCCACCAGCCACTCCTGGGAAGGAAGGTTGGGCAATCTACTTCCATAGTGATACAGCCTCAGAAATCCAAGGAGGGTCATTATGAGTTAGGTCTGACTCGATGGCACATAACAACAACAGCAACATTATTATATAGTGTCTTTCTTTGTTTCTTGTGATAGATTTTGAATTAAAGTCTATTTTGCCAGATTTTAACATTTCCACCCCTGCTCTCTTTGTGTTCTCTGTTTGCTTAGAATGTTTTTTTCCCATCTTTTGACATTCATCTATTTATGTCTTTGTGCCTAAGGTGTGTCTCTTGTATACTACATGTAGAAGAGTAATTTTTTTTTTTTTTCAATCAGTTCTGCCACTCTATCTCTTGACTGGAGCATTTAATCCATTTATTTTCGCTGTAATTATTGATCGGGGAGGATTTAAGGGCTGTTACTTTTTAAAGACAAGCCCTAATGGCACAGTGGTTAAAAAGCTCAGCTGCTGACCAAAAGGTCAGTGGCTTGAACTCACCAGCCACTCCGCGGGAGAAAGATGAGGCAATCTGCTTCTGTAAAGATTTAACCAAAAAAAAAAACGCAAACTCACTGTCGTCAAGTTGATTTCAATGCATAGTGGCTCCTCCTTGGGTTTCCAAGACAATATCACTATGGAAGTAAATTGCCCAGCCTTCCTTCCGAGGAGTGGCTGGTGGGTTTGAACTGCCAGCCTTCTAGTTAGCAGTCAAATGCCTTAGGCCCTACACCACCAGAAACCCTGGAAACCCTATGGGGCAGTTCTACTCTGTCCTATAGGGTCTCTATGAGTCGGAATCAACTTGATGGCAATGAATTTGGTTTCTTTTCTTTTTTTTTTTTTTTGGTTTCCTTTAAAGTCACGTTTGTTTTTATTTTTTAATTGCTTCAAGTAATACACATTCGTTGCAGAAAATTTTAGAAATACAAATAAGCAAACCAAAGAAAGTGAAAATCGCCCATAATATGGATAAGTATGCCCCCCAGGTTGATGTATGTAATCACAAGAGCTACTGTCTACTGAGTGCTCAATCTGTGCCCCACGCACTGTGCTGAGTGCCTGATAGACATCAGTAGGTGCTGTTGTTGCACCCATTTTACAGATGATGCAACTCAGGCTTATAGTTTGGTGACTTGCCCAACATCTTCTGGTTAGAAGGTCTGCTTTTAAAACCAGACCCTCTACCTCCTGAGGCCAGTCTTCTAAGTATCCATTACACTACCATAAAAACAAAACAAAACAAAATGAAAAAACCTCACTGCCATCAAGTCAGTTGTGACTCATAGTGACCCCATTGGGTTTCCAAGGCTGTGAAACTTTATGGAAGTAGATTGCCCCTTCTGGTTCGCAGTCAGAGGCCTTAGGCTCTGTGCCACCAGAGCTCCTTTACAAGACCCGAGACTGCTGCTTTTATATTTCTTCCAGGAGGTTTTCTGTTCCTCTGTTTCAACATAATGGTTTATAATTTGCTAGCCCCCCCCCCCCCTTAGCCATAAATTGTGACTATCTCCTGGTATCATTGAATATCCTTTTCCTAGGGACTCAGTTTTGTGAATGCATCACACTTTATTTAATTGTTGAATATGTGGGTTACTTTGTTTTAGTATCATAAACAAAGAGCCACGATGAGCATTTTTGTGGCTTAACCCTTGAATATGTCTATAGTTATTTCCACAGGGCTGCCTCTCTAGCGGGCCTCATAGACCCTGCGTGCCTCAGGGCACAATGTCAGGGCTGGATGTGTGCACCCAGCTCTCACTGCACCAGCTCAGCTGGTGGAGACATACTAGTCCATCTAGAAAACAGCAGGATGGCTCGTCCTGCACACAGTCCTCCAGCAACAGTCTGTTAGCCACGGAGTCTCTCAAGCACGGAAAGGTGAGGAGCTGGAAACAACACCCTCAGCAAATGATCCCCTAATCCACGTGGACATGGGAGCACAGTCCCCCTGACCCCACAGAGAAGACTAGTCTGGAAAGAGGGGTCTCTGTCTCCAACAGAGAGTGGGAGAACATCCCCTTCCTCCACAGACATGGATTCTGAATTGGGGGCAACTCCCAGAGGACAGGCCCACACAGCCCCAGGGCTCTGCTCCCAGCAGTGCTCAGGAGTGTACCAGAGCCAGGAGGTTCAAACCAAGCAGACGACCTGTCCTGGAACACAGGAGCTCAACTGAGTCTCAGAGGACTGGTTAGCCAGGGTGGGAGGAGGAGAGATTCCTGGTTGAGAAAGACATGAGCAAAGCCTGGAAGTGAGAGACAGAAGGGCAACAGTTGCAGAGAGCACAGAGGCCTTGGGCTGGGGGTGGAGGTCAAGGTAGGGGGACAATGAGGCTGGAGACATTTGCCAGTTCCTAGGGAGCTCTGGTAGCATAGTGCCTAAGGCACTTGACTGCTCACCAGAAGGCTGGCGGTTCAAACCCACCAGCCACTCCTCAGAAGGAAGGTTAGGCAATCCTACTTCCGTAGTGATACTGCCTCGGAAACCCAAGAAGGGGTCGCTGTGAGTCAGGGCTGACTCGACGGCAAACAACAACAGGCGAGCCTTGGGAGTCACATCCTGTGACAGGGCAGCCCCACTGGTTAAGTATGGAAAGACACTGAGATTTGTGCTCCCTCTGTTGTTGGCTCCTTTCTCCCCTCTGTTCTCCAGGTCAGGTCGGTGCTGGGTACTGGGAGTGAGACAGGAGTGGGAGGACATAGGTTCTCAGCCTAGGACTGGGCCTTTGGGAGCTTTGCAGTGAGCTTCAAGGGAAGAGTAGAGAGGGAAGAGCAGAGGGAGGGCCCAGGACAGAACCTCAGGACCCCAGACTTAGGGGACAGGTAGGAGAATCAGCAAGGGAGGCCAAGGAGAGGCCAGAGAGGTCAGAGGAAAATGAAAGGAGGTCCCAAGTAGGTCAAGCAGGGATGCCAGGGAGCATGTGCTATCTCCTGACAGCCTCACTCACTAGAGAAGGTCTCTAAACCCCTTCAGGCACCATAACAAGGCAGGGTGGGGTGGAGATAAGAGCTTGGGTATCCCGGCTGGGCCTCTCCTCAGATGTGTGGCCTTGGCCTAGTTGCCTACCCACTCTGAGCCATAGTTTTGTTATATGTAAAATGGAAATAATAGGAAGAAGAGGATTAATGTGGATTGTATGAAATGATGCCTGAGATACATCATGTGTGCTCAGTAACATTAGTTATCATGGCTGTGTCTATCCTGAAGCTGTCTTGCTCAGTGGAGGGGGGCACAGGCCAGCCTCCTCAGGGTCTGCCCCTTCCTGGAGCTGAGGTCAGCTTCTGAAGCTCTTTGTGAGGCCCCTTTGAAGTGTGGAGGGAGCTGCCAAGGCCAGGCCCTGGGAGCTGATTAATCCACAGAGTTGATGGTAGCCTCCTCTCCATAAATGTTACCCTTAGCTTCTTTGGAGGCCAGCCCCCTTCCTCCAAGCTGGGACACTTTTCTCCTTCCTCTTTGCCCCCTGAAAAGTTTGTCAGACACTAGGTATGAAGTGCATAGTATGTGTCAGGCCCTGGACTAAGCACCATCTCAATGAATCCACACAACATCCCCGTAAAGTGAGTACCCTTTTTTAACAGAAGGTGAAGCCAAGGCTCAGAGAGGTTCAGTGAGTTGTGCAGACCTAGAGGGTGGGTGGCAAGGCCAAGACTCTACCCCTGTATCTGACACAGGCTCTGGCTCTGTAACTGCTGTTCAGCCTTGTGCCACCAGGTCCCTCCACTCCTGTCAGCCTGGTGTCCCCTCACGGTTCTCCCTCCAAGGCTGTGCCACCTGGCCATCCCACAGTAGAGGTGAGCCCTGTGGCGCTCTCACAAGGCACCATTCATCTAGCTGATTAAAACCATATGTGGTGCAGCCGGCCAAGGTGGCGGCAGCTCCGGAAGCCACGGCTGGCTGGGGGCCCTGGGAGGGCTGGGGGAGGGGTCCTGCTGACCCACAGGCCTGCCAGTTGGGGTGAGGGGAGGCTCTGGGCAGGACTGACCTTACCCCACCCCCTATACACACCACAGGGAGCCTGGGCTGGGAACCTGACTCCTGGGCTCAACTGGGGATTCAGGAGGCAAAGAAGCCCCTTCAAGGTGAGGGTGGGGAGCTGGGACTGGAACAATGCACGCCCTAACAAGGCACTTTGCAAGGCTGTCTGGGAAGGGCAGGGCCTGAAAACGGGTTGGCTAGTAAGGAGCATATGTGTGTGTGTTGGGAGGGATAGGGTCCTGGCCCTGCCTCCACGGCCTGTGTCTCACAACTTACCCAACTTCTTTGTGCTTGGGCTTCACCTCCTAAAAGGGTAGTAACAGTACCTTCTTTACAGGGGGGCTTTGTGGATTCAGTGAGATGGTGCTTAGCTCAGAGCCTGGCATTTGACCTTGTGTCTGGCTCAACCTTTCAGAGACCCATGGGGAGGGGAGAGGGTCCTAGCTTGGAGGAAGGGGGCTGTTTCCAAAGAGGCTGGAGGTGGCATTTTTTGAGGAGAGGCTCCAGTCAACTCTGTTTTTTAATCAACTCCTTTGTGCCCTTGGACTCATGACCACTTTGGAGTTTCCAAAGGGTACATTGTGTGATTAAGAGCATATAAGCATGGACTCTGTGGGCCAGCAGACCAGGGTCTGAGTTCCATCTCTTCACTTTCCAGCTGTGTGATCTAGGACAACTGCCTAGCCTCTCTGAGCCCCCTTCTTCTCCCTCACCTAACAAGGACTGAGTCCTGGTCAAGAGGCAGAGTAGAGGAGGGAGACACATGGGCTGGATGAGGTTTGAGAAACCCACGCTGGTCCTGCTTGTGTGCCACCCCTAACCTCTAGTCTCAGGGCCCCTGAAACATTTTGGCCCTGTCTCCCACTTCTGAGGCTATCCTGCTGTGTGTGTGTGTGGAGAGAGTTGGGAGGATGCTAAGCTTGGGGTATCTGAGTTTCCTCTGAGACCTGGCGGTTCCAGTTAGTGGGAGTGAGTGGGGGAGCACTGGGTACCCAGCCCAGTGTGAGGTGCGGCTGAATTAGCCACCCCTCCCAGGCCAGGAACAGAGAGGGGCATTGTTCATGGGCCACCTCCCCTGGCACTGAGGTCCCCACAGGAAGGGGTGGGCAGGCAGGCCAGGCCTCGGCCACACTGACCACAGCCTTGGCTGAGCTGGGAACCTTCAGGGGCTTGGTCTCTCAGAAGGAGGCTCTGGTTTCCCAAGGAATACATGTTCTCCTGGTTAACACAGGCCCTGTCCAGCATGAGGCTGGAGACAAAGATGGCTTGCGGGTGTTTGGTCTTGGCTGAGTGCCTCCCACAGGATGTCCTTTGTGCCTCCTCCTGGAGTGTGGGACTGGTTCCAAATTAGGAGACCCGTGGAGGCAGAGGTCTTCCTTCTTTACCTTTGCCCCAAGGCCAGGCTCTCGGGTGTCCAACCTGGAAGAACCCTCCCCTCCTTACACTGAGTGGTTCTGAGCTAGAGAGGAAGGGGCTGCCTGTATCCCTCAGAGAGGCAAGGTACAGAAGCACATGGTGGGCAGCTGAGGAGAGGGGGAGCGTGCAGCTGGCTGTTGTGAGGAGGGGACCTGGAGCCTCCTGTGTGTGTAACTGGGGCAGCACTTAACTCCTCTGAGCCTGTCCTCGTCCTGAAGCAGAGAGGAATCCCCACTACACAGTATTGTATGAGGACTGGGAAAGCTTAGTTAGTGATGCAGACCTCAGAGTGGTCAAGAGTATGCTCCAGAGGCAGACAGGGCTCAAATCCCAGCTCTTCCTCTCTGCACAAAGAAAGGGCAAGTCACTATCTTCTAGGAAAAAGAGAAAACAAACTTCCTCATGGAATTGCTGGGGAAAATAAATCAGCTGATAGGTAGTAATGGGCTTGGCATCATGTTTGGTGCATATAAAGATGATCAGTTTGTTGTGTCAGCTTGGCTAGGTCATGGTCCCCAATTATTCATTCAAACACTAATCTAGGTACATAAGTATTTTGTAGATGTGATTAAAGTTCATAATCAGTCAGCATTCAGTAAGGGAGATTATCCTAGATAGTCTGGGTGAACTTGGCTCAATCAGTTGGAAGGCTTTAAGAATAGACCTGAGATTTCCCTGAAGAAGGTAAACTCTGCCTGTAGATTTCAGCTTTAGCTCATGCCTGAGAGTTCTAGCCTGCCCTTTCTGCTGGCCTGCCCTACATATTTTGGACTCGCCTTGCTAACTCCTACAATCATGTAAGCCAATTCCTTGCAAAAAAAAAAAAATATATATATATATATAATATATATATAATTTTTTTCTCTATGCACCATTTAATGAAACTGGTTACGTTCTTTGAGTTGTACAACAATTCTCACCCTCCTTTTCTGAGTTGTTCCTTCCTCATTAACATAAATTTACTGCCCCCTAAGAGTGAAAGATTAGGGGCTTAGCTAATCTTTTGAGTTGCTGTCAATTTGATCCTATGTAGACAGTTCTTAGAAGAGATTGATGTTCAAAGCAGTGTTTTTACTAATTAAATTACACTATTCTTTGGTTTTAGGAGTTCGGGTGGTGTAGTGCCTAGAGCATTTGACTGCTAACCAGAAGGCTGGCAGTTCAAACCCACCAGCCACTCCTCAGAAGGAAGGTTGGTGACCTACTTCTGTAGAGAAACCCAAGGAGGGGTCCCAATGAATCGGGACAGACTCAACAGCAGTGAGTTTGGTTTTTGCTTTTGTTATTGTTTGGTTTTACGAAGACTTCAGGAGGTATTTTTGGTTTAAGGATTAAATATTATCTCAGGACAATAGTTTCAGGGTTCATCTAACCTTATGGCTCCAGAAAATCTAGAGTCATGAAAATTTGAAATTCTGTTCTGAATTTCCCCTATTGATCGGGATTCTTCTATGGAATCTTTGATCAAAATGTTTAGCAATGGTATTGGGCACCATCCAGTTCTTCTGTTCTCATGGCAAAGGAGGCAGTTGTTCATGGAGGCAATGAGCCACACACACTGTATCCTCCTCCTATTCCTGACTCTCTTTCTTCTTCCTCTGTTGCTCCAGGTAGATAGAAACAAATTGTTTTCCCTTAGATGGCCACTCACAAGCTTTTGAGACCTCAGGCACTACAAATTAAACTAGGAGGTGGAAAAGAAACACTAAACATGTTATTAGACCAATTAACTGGGATATTCCATGAAACCATGACCCTAAACCTCCAAACCAAGGAACCAAATCCCATGAGGTATTTGGTTGTATATAAGCACCCTCGGCAGCTACTTTTTTTGTTGTTGTTATAAATATATCAAACAACTTTTGCCAGTTCAACTTTTTACAGGTGTACAACTTATTGACAGCCATTACTATAATTGGCTGTACCAACCCTACCTGTAATCAACTTGTTATTTCTGTCACTATTAACCCACCTTTCCCCCTCCCTCCTGCCCTTGGTAATCACTAATAAGCACTCAACAGCATTGCCCCTGCTTGTTCTTCTGAGAATTTTATGATTTTAGTTTGCACATTTAGGTCTTTAATACATTTTGAATTTGTTTTTGTGTATGGTGTGAGGCATGGATCCCGATTGCGTTTTACTGCATGTGGAAATCCAATTTCCCAGCACCATTTCTTGAAGAGACTCTTCTTTCTCTATACATTTTCCTTTTCTTGTCTTTTTATATAGGTGAAATCATACATATTTGTCCTTTTGAGACTGACTTATTTCACTCAGCGTAATGTCTACCAGCTCCATTCGTATTGTAGCATGTGTCAAGACTTTATTTCTCCTACTGTCTGAGTAGCTTATCCATTCATCTGTTGATGGGCATTGAGGTTGTTTCCACTTTTTGGGTATTATAAATATGTTGCAATCAACATTGATGTACAAGTGTCTGTTTTAGTCTCTACTTTCAAATCTTTTAAGTATATACCAAGGAGTGGACTTGCTAGGTCATAGGGTAGCTCTTTTTCCAGTTTTTTGAGGAGCCACTATGTAGTTTTCCACAGAATTTATACTGTTTTGCATTCCTATCAACAATGGGTTGTTGTTGTTGTTGTGTTGTTATGTGCCTTCAAGTCATCTCCGACTCATAGCAACCCCTCCTTGGGTTTCTGAGGCGGTATCTCTACAAAAGTAGATTGCCCAATCTTCCTTCCAAGGACTGGCTGGTGGGTTTGAACCACCAGCCTTCTGGTTAGCAGTCAAGTGCCTTAGGCACTACACCACCAGAGCTCCCTCAACAATGGGTAAGGGTTCCGATTTCTCCACATCCTCACCAACATTTGTAATTCTTATTTTTTTAAATCTTATCCTAGTAGGAATAAAACAGAGTCTCGTGTAATTTGATTTGTATCTCTGTGATGGGTAATGATGCTGAGCATCTTTTCATGTGTTTCGTAGCCATTTGAATGTCCTCTTTGGTGAAATGTCCACTCAGATCCTTTGCTTATTTTATAATTGAGTTACTTGTAAGTTGTCAAAGTTTTATATGTATTTTGTTTATTAGATTCTTGTTGGATATATGGTTTCAGATGATGCTTTACTGATTGGTAGTTTGTCTTTTCATTTTTTAAAAATAAAGTAGGTTTTTTTAATTGGGATTTGGGTGAAAGTTTACAGAGAAATTAATTTTCTATACAGCAGTTCATACATTTTGTTTCATGACATAGACTCCAATCTCTACAATATAACAGCTCTCTTCCCACTTCCTCTCTGTAGTTACCTCTTCCCTGGATCCTTCTTTCCTATGCATTCCTGCCTCCTAAGCTATCTCCCTGTGCAAATACTGCACATGATTGATCATTCTAAGGAATGTATCTATCTGGTGTTTTAATAAAGTCTTTTGATGAACAAAAGTTTTTAATTTGTATGAGTCCCATTGTTTATTTTGTCTTTTTCTTTTTTGTTGTTGTTGTTATTGTCATATTAGATAATCTATTCTTGAAAGCTAGACCCAACAGCGTTGCCCCTGCTTGTTCTTCTAAGAATTTTATGGTTTTAGTTTGCACATTTAGGTTCTTAATGCATTTTGAATTTGTTTTTGTATAAGGTGAGAGGCATGGATCCTATTGCATTTTACTGCATGTGGAAATCCAATTTTCCCAGCACCATTTATTGAATAGACTCTTCTTTCAGTTGACTGTAGATATATGTTTATTTCTGGATTCACAATTCTATCCCATTGTTATTCCAATACAAGGCTGTTTTGATTACTGTAGCTGTATAATATGCTTTAAGATCAGAAAGTATGAGTCTCCTACTTTATTCTTCTCTTTCAACATTGTGTTAGCTATTTGAGGCCTCTTGCCATTCTATATAAAGTTGAGGATTGTTTTTTCTATTTCTGTAAAGAAGGCTGTTGGAATTTTGATCAGAATTGTGTTGAATCTTTAGATTTCTTTGGGTAGTATTGACATCTTAATAATATTAAGTCTTCCAATTCATGAACATGGAACATCTTTCCGTTTATTTAAGTCTTCTTTAATCTCTTTCAGCAGTGTTTTCATTGTATAAATCCTTCATGTCATTGGTTAGATTTATTCCTTACCAGACACTCCTAGGTATTTTATTCTCTTAGATGCTATTGTAAGTGGAATTGTTTCCCTTTCAGATTTCTCAATGCTGGTGCATAGAAACCCAACTGATTTTTGTTTGTTTGTTGACCTTGTAACCTGCAACTTTGCTAAATTCCTCTGTTAGCTCTAGAAGTTTTCTTGTGGACTCATTGGGATTTTCTCTATATAGGATCATATCATCCACAAATAGAGATAATTTTACCACTTGTTTTCCAATCTGGATACCTTTTCTTTCTTTTTCTTGTCTTATTGCTCTAGCTAGGAATTCTAATACAAAATTGAATAGAAATGTTGAGAGTGGGCACACTTATCTCATTCTCAATTTCAAAGAGAAAGCTCCAAGTCTTTCTCAATTAAATGTAATGTTGGCTGTTGGCTTTTCATATATTCCCTGAATCATACTGAGGAATTTCCCTTCTATTCTAATCTTCCTTAAGCTTTTCATCGAGAAAGGGTTTATCAAATGCTTTTTCTGCATCCGTAAAGATGACCATGTGGTTCTTTCCTAATGATGAACTCCCCCTGCATTCCTGGAATAAATTCCACTTGGTTATGGTGTATGACTCTTTTAATTTGCTGTTGGATTGTGTTTGCTAGTAATTTGTTGAGGATATTTGCATCTATATTCTAAGAGATATCGGCCTGTGGTATCTTTGTTTGGTTTTTGGTGTCATGGTTATGTTTGCTTTATAGAATGAATTAGGGAGTATTCCTTCTCTTTATGTCTTTTGGAAGTGTTTTATGTAGTACTGGTGTCAATTTTTCTTTAAATGTTTGGAAGAATTCTCCAATGAAGCCATCTTGTCCAGGATTTTGTTGTTGCTGTGTTAGGAGGTTTTTGATCACTTATTTGATCTCTTCACTTGTTATGTGTCTGTTGAAACTCTCTATTTCCTCTTGAGTCAATTTGAGTAAGTTGTGTGCATCTGAGAATTTATCCATTTCATCTAGACTACCCAGTTTGTTGTCTTACAGTTCTTCATAATTTGTTGTTGTTGTTGTTTATGTGCTGTCGAGTCGAACCCAACTCATAGCGACCCCTCCTTGGGTTTGTTCGTAATACTCTGTCATAATTCTTTTTATTCCTATTGGAATTTTTTTAAAAATAAAACTATTGGATCAGTTTTCATGTCCCTTCTTCCATTTCTTATTTTTGTTATTTGCATCTTTTCTCTTTTTGTCTTTGCCAGTCTTGCTAAAGACTGTTAATTTTATTGGTCTTTTCAAAGAACCAGCTTCTAGTTTTATTGATTCTATTGTTTTTCTGTTTTCAATTTTATTAATCTCTGCTCTATTCATTGTTATTTCTTTTCTTCTAAAATGTTTAGGCTTCGTTTGTTCTTCTCTTTCTAGTTCCTGAATTTGTTGAGTTAGACTGTGAATTTGAGATCTTTCTTCTTTTTCTCTTTTAGGCATTTATTGCTAAAAGTTTCCCTGTGAGTACTGTCTGTGCTTCAGCCTATCAGCTTTGGTATGTTGTGATTTCATTTTCATTTGACTCTAAGAAATTTGTGATTTCTCCCTTGCCCAACTGGTAGTTTAATAGTGTGTTGTTTAATTTCCATATTTTTGTGTATTTTTGAGTCCCCTGCCCCCCATTATTTATTTCTAGCTTTGCTCCATTGTGGTCAGAGAAAGTACTTTGTACAATATCAATTTTTTAAAATCATCAAGACTTGCTTTGTAACTTGAAATGTGGTCTAATCCTGGAGAATGATCCATGTGCACTGGAGTAGAATGTATATTATGCTGTTTTGGGTGGAGTGTTTTATCTATAGGAGCTCTGGTAGCATAGTGCTTAAGGCATTTGACTGCTAACCAGAAGGCTGGTGGCTCAAACCCACCAGCCACTCCTTGGAAGGAAGGTTGGGCAATCTACTTCCACAGAGATACTGCCTCAGAAACCCAAGGAGCGGTCACTAAGAGTCATGACCCACTCGACAGCAATGAGTTTGGTTTGTTTTTTTTTTTGGTTTTAGATGAGAGCTCTGGTGGCATAGTGCCTAAGGCATTTGACTGCTAACCAAAAGGGTGGCTGTTCAAACTCACCAGCCACTCCTCAGAAGGAAGATTGGGCAATCTATTTCCGTAGAAATACCACCTCAGAAACCCAAGGAGGGGTCACTATGAATCAAATTGACTCAACAGCAGTGAGTTTTGTTTAGGTATTTTTTGGTTCTATCTATGTCTGTTGAGTCTAATTGGTTTATTTAGTGCCATTCAGGTCCTCTGTTTCCTGGTCAATCTTCTTTCTAGATGTTCTGTCCAATATTGAGAGGTGTATTGAAGTCTCCAACTATTATTGTGTTGTTGTTGTGGTTATGTGCCATTGAGTTGGACCCGACTCATAGCGACCCCTCCTTGGGTTTGCAAGGCAGTATCACTATGGAAGTAGATTGCCCAATCTTCCTTCCAAGCAGTGCCTGGTGGGTTTGAACCGCCACCCTTCTGGTTAATAGCCAAGTGCTTTAGGCACTATGCTACCAGAGATCCTCCTATTTATTATAGTACTATATATTTTTCCCTTCAATTCTATCAATGTTTGCTTTATATATTTTGATGCTCCTAGGTTGGGTGCATATATATTTATGATTGTTGAATCTTTTTGATTAAATGACCTTTTTATCACTACATAATGTCTATCTGTATCTCTTCTAATAGATTTTGTCTCAAAGTCTACTTTATCTGGTATTAAGATCGCCACCCTAGTTCTTTGTTGGTTATTATATGGCAATAAATCTCTTAGTATAAATGTCCTACTTGTTCTGCTTTGGATGAATACACAGAGTAAGCTATGAAAACAATGATAATCATTATTATTACTGTCTCTCTGAAAAGTCCCCAACAGTGTCTCTGTGCATAGTAAGCCCTTGGCAATTGCCATGGAGCCCCTTCTTAAAAGAGGAGCAGAAGTCACAACAATTTCTCCCATGACTCTAAAGGAACCCAGGCAGTAAGGACAAATCCCTTCTCAAGCTCTAGCCTAGGCAATCTCATGACCCCACCCAGTCTCTCACACCACAAGCATTGTTAAACATGAGGAAGAACCACTCACATAAGCGTGACAAGCCTCTTCCTAAACACTTCAAAACAAAAATCTCTATTGCTGTCAAGTTTATTCTGACTCATGGAGACACCCCACGTGTTACAGAGTAGAACAGCTCCATGGAGTTTTCTTGGCTGTAATCTTTACGGAAGCAGATCACCAGGTCTTTGTTTCACTGTACCACTAGGTAGGTTCAAACCATCAACCTTCAGGTTAGTACTCACTCCCATTGAGTTGATTCTGTTAGTAACCCCATTGGGTTTCCAAGGTGGTAAATCTTTACAGAAGTAAATTGGCCCATCATCCTTCCACGGAACAGCTGGTGGGTTTGAACCACCAACCTTCTGGTTAGCAGTCAATGCCCTAAGCACTGTACCATCAGAGCCCCTTTTTAGCTTAGTAGGCAAGAGCAAATCTTTTTTTGACCACCCAGAGACCTCCTAAACACTTCACATATTAGATAATTTAATCCTCACAACAGCCTTGTGAGGTGGTTACTATAATTCTTCCCATTTCACAGAAGGGAAAACTAAGTTTCAGAGAAGCTCCTTATTTGCCCAAAAATCAGGAAAGTGAAAGAAGAGGGACCCCAACCTGACTCTCCATCTTCCTACCTTCCTGACAGTGATGGACCTGCCACAGACATGGAAAGAGGTTTTGGAGAGACAGAGCTGGGTCTTTTTTCATTTTTTCCCCTTTTGCAGGATGGCCATGTGGGTCTACATTGAGTTTTGGAGTTCAGTGGATCTTGGTCTGAATTCCAGATTTCATTCGTCTTGCATCCAGTATACTTGGCATGTAGTGTTGTTGTTGTTGTTGTTATGTGCCATCGAGTCAGACTTGACTCATAGCGACCCCTCCTTGGGTTTCTGAGGTGGTATCACCACAGAAGTAGATTACCCAACCTTCCTTCCGAGGAGTGGCTGGTGAGTTTGAACCACCAGCCTTCTGGTTAGCTGTCAAGTGCCTTAGGCACTATGCTACCAGAGCTCCTTTGGCATGTAGTAGGTGTTGACAAATATCAAATTGTCACATTTTCTTCCTGGGCCTCAGTTTTCTCAGTTGTACAGTGGAATACTGATATATTCTTTGAACTTTTTAGGTGACCATTAAATCCTTTACCCTTCAATTTTTCTGATTATAGTATTAATTTAGTTGCCCTAAATACACTATAATTAAAACATAAAATTAAGACATAAACTGCTTTAACTAAGAAAGATTTTTTTTCCTCCATTTTTTTTTTAATTTTGATTTGGGTGGAAATTTACAAAGCAGATTTGTTTTACTCTCAACAGTTCATGCACATTTGATTTCATGGCCTGATTACAATTCCCAACCATAAAAAAATTCTCCTCCCCTCTCCTCCCTGTGACTGCCCTCTCCCTGTGTCCTTCTTATCTATGCATTCCTGTCTGTCTAGCTTTCCCTCTATGTGAATGCTGCCCCTCTGGTGTCTCATGGTTGATCTAAGGGGTACATCTCCCTAGAGTAGGTGTATGCATCTCCCTGGGGTAGGTGTTCTGTTTGTACCTCCTTCTACTGTTGGGCTGAGAGCCAATCCATGAAGTGAGTCCTTTTCCAGACCTGAAGGATAACCTGGGGCCATAGTCTTGGGGGTTCCACCAGTCTCTGTCTGACCAGTCATTCTGGTCATTTTAGTGTTTTTGAATTTTGTCCCACATTGTTCCTTCCACTCTACCCAAGATGTCCAATTTTGATCCCTTTCCAAGTGGATGGGTTTGGTAGCCAGGCACCATCTAGTGCTTATGGTCTCAAGGTCTTATGGTCCATCATATCTTTGGACTAATTGTTTCCAAATGATTTTGATTTTCACTAAGAAAGATGTTTAAGTAATGTTGATGGCAATTTATATCATCAGACCCCTTTTACATAAGATATCTACAATAAGAATTAGAAATTTAAGGTCTGTTCCCAACAGTGACCACAAGGAAGACTGAAAAAGAATTGATGCATTTGAATTATGGTGCTGAAGAATATTGAATATACCATGGTCTGCCAGAAGAACAAACAAATCTGTCTTGGAAAAAATACAGCCAGAATGTTCCTCAGAAGCTAGAATGGCCAGACTTTGTCTCATGTACTTTGGTTGTGTTATCAGAAGGGACAAATCCCTGGAGAAGGACATCATGCTTAGTAAAGTAGAGGGTCAATGAAAAAGGGGAAGGCCCTTAATGAAATGGATTGACACAGTGGCTGCAACAATGGGCTCAAGCATAGTAATTATTGTGAGGATGGCACAGGACTGGGCACTGTCTCCTTCTGTTGTCATGGGTTGCTATGAGTCAGAGCACACTCAACAGCACCTAACAAGAGCAACAAGTGAGAAAATAAATCTTCAACCTACACACTCAAAAAAGGAGTTCTGGTGGTGTAGTGCCTAAGGCATTTGACTGCTAGCCAGAAGTTTGGCGGTTCAAACCCACCAGCCACTCTGCAGAAGGAAGACTGGGCAATCTACTTCAGTAAAGATTTACCATCTTGGAAATCCAAAGGAGGTTGCTATGAGTTGGAATCGACTCAATGGCAATGAGTTTGGTTTTTTTGTGTGTGTGTTTTTTTTTTTTGTTACAAACTCAGAAAAAAGAAAGAGAAGTGTTTGTGGATCAGGCAGACTCTGCCATTCTTACTGTGTGCCCCTGAGCAAGTGACTTAGCCTCTCTGAGCCTGAGTTTTCACATCTGTTAACATGGAAATAATGAGAGAATACCCATCTCATGGGTATAAACACATGACATCACCTATGTGAAGGGCTTAACTTAGGATAGGGCTCCTTGGGCAAGTACATGGACAGGGCAGAGGAGCATAGTGGGACCCACTAGTGAGCATGCACGAGGGTCTGGCACTCCTCCCAGGTATCCCCAGGGAACCCCTTTCCCCAGGAAGAGGCAGGGCTGGCGGGTCTGTGTCTGCAGCCAAGGCAGAGCTCTGCGGGTTGGTAATAAATGAACAGGAAAGGAGATTCCATTACGCAGGAATGTCTGAGGAGGGAGTGGGGAGGGAACCAGCGCCTCTTCCAACACCAGCCAGCCCTGAAGCCTTGATTGATGTGCCTTGCGCTGAGGCAGCAGCGGGGTCTGGCGGAAGGAGGCCCCGCCGCTCACCCTTCCTGGAGCCAGGCCAGCAGCCAGATGTTCCTGGCCTTTGGGGAGCGGGTGTGGGGGTAGGGAAGGCCGGCAGTGGGCCAAGGGGCAGCTGCCCAGATGTTGAGCCTCTACTTCCTTCCTCTAGCAGCTGGGCTCAAGTGGCTTTGGTTCTGCTGTTGACCTCTGGCCAGTGACTGTGCCCCTCTGGGCTTTGACTGTCTAGAACTGGGGACAGTGGTCCTTATCCACCCTGTCCTGCTGGGAGAAGCTGCCCCCAGAAGGGTTTTAAGTTCCAGTGAGGAAAATGCCCCACCTACCCAAAGGTCTTGTGTTACTCTGGTGCGAGCCACAGGGTGAGGTGAGTGACCAGAGCCCAAGCCCTCCACGGGATGGGGAGGTTGGGGTGCAGTCTCTGGGTCTGAGGTTTCAGGGTGTTATTATGGATTGAGTTATATCCCCCGAGATATGTGTCATAAATCCTAACCCCTATATTTAAGGAGCTCTGGTGGTGTAGTGGTTCAGACATTTGGCTGCTAACCAAAAGGTCAGTGATTCGAACCCCCCAGCTGTTCCACGGAAGAAAGAAAGCGTAGTCTGCTTTCATCAAGATTTACAGCCTTGGAAACCCAATGGGGGTCACTGTAAGTCAGAATTGATGTGATGGCAATGAGTTTGTTTGATATATTTGTGGATGTAATCTCATTTGGGAGTAGGATTTTCTTTGCTATGTTAATGAAGCCACATCAGTGTAGGGTATGTTTTAACCCAATCGCTTTTGAGATATAAAATGAGCAGATTAGGCACAGATAGGGGAAGATAGATACCACACCACATGAAGACCACCAAGGAACAGAAGCTGAAAAGAGACAAGGACCTGCCCACAGAGCCAACAGAGAGAGCAGGTACCCTTAATTCAGACTTCTAGCCTCCTGAACCATGAGGAAATAAATTCTGTTGAGTAAAGCTACCCATTTGTGGTATATCTACTATAACAGCACTAGATAACTAAGACAAGGGGTGAGTCTGAAGGCAGATTCTGGCAAGAAGGTGGCGGTTCCACCAGCAGCTGCTAGGATGCTAAGATAGACACAAGGCTCACTGCCGTACATGCACCCCTCTGGCACTGTGATTGAAGCAAAGAGTTCACAGCATGATCTCTGGGCCTTCCAGAGACTTTATTATGGAACAAATAATCATTGGGAGACAACAGAAAAAATACAGATAAGGAACAACCCAAAGAGAGAGCTAAGTATCATCCCAAGAGTTACCATGGGGAATGATGAACTGCTAATGATTTGCTGTGCATTTTTTATTATTTATATTCTAAGTCTATATGTACATATTTCTGTATGTATCATTTCCTTAAAAACAGACTCATCTCTTTGCCTGGCTCAGTGACCCACCTTCCTCACTTAGCAGTGTGGCATGGACATCAGGCCATGTTAGGAAGGACAGAGCTTCATAGACCTTTCTAGTGTTTTTCCATGTGCAGCTGCCCCGTATTGCTGGCCCTTCCAGTTATTTTCAAAATTTCCCGAATATGGGCAATGAAGCACTGAATCCCTTTGTACACATCCCTTTGCACATGTGTGGATTTATCTCCTTAGGATAAATTTCAAGAAATAAAATCGTTCGTTCAATGAGTATGTTGTGTCACAATGGGTACAGCTCTGGGGACATGGGATCTAACTGACCTCCAGCAAGCCTAAACCAAGTTGGCTTGCACATGCAGATCCTCATTTCCCTGGCTCTGCTGTTGTCCTTCTCCCTGGAACCTGCCCTCAATGTCCCTGTCCCTGGTCCCCCCTTTGGAGGAAGCTGGGTGGTGGTGACTTCAAAGACATCCACCTGAGGCTGCAGTGGGCACTCTGGCTAGAAGGGGTCTCCCTGTAGGCCCAGAAACACATCCTTCCCTGTTGTTCTCTAGAGGACACAGTAGGGGTAGAAGTCCTGGGTTTGAATCATGGGGGCCTTGGATTCATCCTGTCTGGTCCTCACTTTCCCCACCTGTAAACTGAGAGAGCCAGTGTCACAGTTCTCTTCTAGTTGATAGTCTGTGAATGAGAGTGCCTCCTCTGTGCCCCACCTGGCTGGCAGGGATTTCTATAACCACATGGGGACTGTGGTGGGCATGAGGACAAGACATCTGCCTTGCGAGTACTCACCCTCAGGCCTGGGCCCATGCAGTGATGCTCTCCTTACAACCAGAAACACGTGGGCCACCAGAAAGATATGAGAAAGAATTGGCCAGGGTGCGGGCAGCCCAGCCTAGAAGTGAGCTGTTGTTATGGATTGAATTGTATTTCCCAAAAAAGTCATCTTGAAGTCTTAACTTTTGTACCTGTGAATATGACCCTGTTTGGAAATAGAGGTTTCCCTTTTGTTATGTTAATGAGGCCATACTAGAGTGGGCTAGGTCCTAAATTAATCCATTCTGAGAGATGCCTTACAAATAGAGCAGGATAGACACACAGGGGAAGAAGAAACCATGTGAAGACCCCTCTACCAGCCAGGGAATGCCTGGGACTAGTGACAAGGAAGGACCCTCACCTAGAGTTGATGCCCTGATTGGGAAATGTAGCCTCCAAAACTGGGAGACAACAAATTCTTCCTCTTTAAAGCACCCCCATTTGTGGTATTTTTTGTAACTTCATCACTAAGGAACTAAGTTACTGAGGGAGACATTCTTGGGGAGGGGGATATGTGACCAGGCAGTATGAGCTGTGATCTCTTAGAGCAATGTTGGAAGAGGAGAATGGACTTGAGGTGACCTCTGCAGGGCTCCTGGAATCCAAGAATCCTGTAAACTGCATTGAACCAATGGCACTTTTCACAGTGCTCACACACACACACATTCTCATTTAGCTTCAGACACATACCCACAGTCTCCTACTCCTCACAGGATTCTCTCCCTTCACACATACACATACACACACTCATACATACTAACTGAAGTCTACACCTTCATCGTCTCATACACACTCGATCACACCAGACACACAATAAGAGTAATAGTTTTAATAATAGTTCACATTTACTGAGTATTTAATATGTGGCAGGCACTTCCTCCACCACCATCTATCAGTTGTGTGTTGTGCTGGCTCACATGTTGCTATGATGCTAGAATATATCCCTCCTGAATTTAGAGATCATCTAAAGAATAGATTTGATGCACTGAACACCAAGGACCAAAAACCAGAAGAATTGTGAGATGACATTAAGAACATCATCCACAAAGAAAACAAGAGATCATTAAAAATATGAGAAAGAAAGAAAAGACCAAAATGGATGTCAGAAGAGACTCTGAAATTTCCCCTTGAACAGAGAGTAGCTAAATCAAAAGGAAGAAATGACAAGATAAAAGAGCTGAACAGAAGATTTCAAAGAGCAGCTCAAGCAGACAAAGCCAATTACTATAATGAAATGTGCAAAGACCTGAAGTTAGAAAACCAAAAGGGAAGAACATGCTTGGCATTTCTCAAGCTGAAAGAACTGAGAAAAAAATTTAAGCCCAAGTTGCAATATTGAAAGGTTGTAAGGGCAAAATATTGAATGATGGAGGAAGCATCAAAAGAAGATGGAAGGAATACGCAGAGTCACTGTACCAAAAAGAACTGGTAAATGTTCATCCAATTCAGGAAGTGGCATATGATCAAGAACCAATGGTACTGAAGGGAGAAGTCGAAGCTACACTGAAGGAATTGGCAAAGAACAAGGCTCCAGGAATTGATGGAATACCCATTGAGATGTTTCAACAAACTGATACCCCGCTGGAGTATCATTTACTCAGCTATGCCAAGAGATTTGGAAGACAGCTACCTGGCCAACTGACTGGAAGAGATCCAGATTTGTGCCCATTCCAAAAAGAGGTGATTCCACAGAATGTGGAAATTATAGAACAATATCATTAATATCACACGCAAGTAAAATCTTACTGAAAATAATTAAAAAACGGTTGCAGCAATATATTGACAGAGAACATCCAGAGGTGAAGGCTGGATTCAGAAGAGTATGTGAAACAAGTGATATCATTCCTGATGTCAGATGAATCTTGTCTCAAAGCAAAGAATACCAGAAAGATGTTTCCTTGTGTTTTATTGACTATGCAAAAGCATTTGATTGTGTGGATCATAATAAATTGTGAATAACATTGAGAAAAATGGGAATTCCAGAACACTTAATTGTACTCATGAGGAACCTGTACATAGACTAGGAGGTTGTCATTCTAACAGAACAAGTGAACACTGCATGGTTTAAAATCAGGAAGGGAGTGTGTCAGGGTTGTATCCTTTCACCATACTTATTCAATCTATATGTTGAGCAAATAATCTGAGAAGCTGGACTATACGAAGAAGAATGTGGCATCAAGATTGGAGGAAGAATCATTAACAGCCTGTGATATGCTGACAACACAACTTTGCTTGCTGAAAGTGAGGATGACTTGAAGCACTTACTGATGAAGATTGAAGAATACAGTCTGCAGTATGGATTACATCTCAACATAAAGAAAACAAAAATTCTCACAACTGGACCTGTAAACAGCCTCACGATGAATGGAGAAAAGATTGAAGTTGTCAAAGACTTCACATTGCTTGATTTTATAATCGACACCAATGGAGGCAGCAGTCAGGACATCAGGTGATGTATAGCACTGGGCAAGTCGGCTGCAAAGAACCTCTTTCAAGTGCTGAGGAGCAAAGATGTCTCCCTGAGGACTAAGGTATGCCTGACACAAGCCATGATATTTTCAGTTGCCTCATATGCATATGAGAGCTGGACAATGAATAAGGAAGACCAAAGATGAATTGATTCTTTTGAGTTGTGGTGCTGGAGAAGAATGCTGAAAGTACCATGGACTGCTAAAAGAACTTACAAATCTGTCCCAGAGGAAGTGCAGCCAGAATGCTCCTTGGAAGTGAGAGTGACCAGACTTTGTCTCACCTACTTTGGTCATGTTGTCAGAAGGGACCATTCTCTGGAGAAGGATGTCATGCTTGGTAAGGTCGACGAAGGAGGGCAAGGCCCTCAATGAAATGGATTGACACAGTGGCTGCCGTGATGGACTCAAGTATAGCGGGGATCACAGAGCTGCCGTGGGACCGGGTGGTGTTTCGTTCTGCTGTGCATAGGGTCACCATGAGTCAGAGACAACTCAACAGCACTTAACAACAACAACAACGATGATGATGATGCTGGAAACTATGTCACTGGTATTTCAAGTACCGGCAGGCTCACCAGCAGGATCACACATGGTGGACAGGTTTCAGGGGGGTTTCAAGACTAAGACAGACTGGGAAGAAAGGTCTGGTGAACTATCTCCAAAAAATTTGCCAGTGGAAACCTCATGGATCACAACAGAATATTGTCTGATACAGTGCTGGAAGATGAGCACCTGGGTTGAAAGGCACTCAAAATATACAGTGGCCAAGACAATGTACTTGAACATACCAATGATCGTGAAGATTGCACGGGACCAGGCAGTGTATCCTTCTGTTGTGTATGAAGTCGACAAGAGCTGGAGTCTACTCGACTCCTAACAGCCACAACATCTAACAATCACAACAGCAGCAGACACAGCCCGGCAGTGTTTAATCCTCACAGCAGCTCTAGGGAGGCAGGTGCTATCAGTAGCTCCACTGTACAGATGTGGTGGAGTAACTTACCCAAGGTCACAGAGGTGGGCAGTAGCAGAGCCCCATGCTCAGCACACATGCCTGCTTCCTCTCTCCTACACACTGGGCCCACCTCGCCTCTGCACACGGCCTTCCTGCCCAGTGCTGGCCACATGAATCCCCCACAGTGGCTCACCCAGCCCTTGGTACACAGTTGAACAGACCCTGCTTGTCCAGATTCAGGCAGCAAGAGACAGAGTCAACACTAGGCTGAAAAACCACCTCCTTGACTATTTATACAGACCTAGAGTTTTTCTCAAACCTGGGCTTCTGTGCTGGGTGGGGTGGTAGGTCCCTTCTGTCTGCATGCCTCTGAGCCCTTTCCCTCCATCACCACCCCTTTCTCATATCTTTCTTCTCCCTTACCCTCTTAGGGGCAACCTTGAGGACCTGCTTACAGCAAGTCAACACTGGGGCTCTCATGGGGAGGTCAGCTCATCCTGTCCTATGCGGCCCAGAGGAAAAGACTTGCTCAAGGTCACATAAGAGCAGATGGTAGAGCCAGGTCTAATAGCTAAATCTCCCTATGCCCAGGCTAGGGCTTTATTTGGGGAGAGAGCACACAGACACGCAAGGAGAACTAATGGTTGAAGGCAGCTTGTGCTGCATTTTAAACATGGGGCTCAGACATGGACCACTCTGGGGGTTCAGAGTGAGGCTAACACTCATTCTAGCTCCAACGTATTGGATGCTTATATTTGTCAAGCATGAGCAGCTCGAGTAGACAAAGCCAATTACTATAATGAAATGTGCAAAGACCTGGAGTCTGAAAACCAAAAGGGAAGAACACGCTCAGCATT
>NW_006921697.1:5539058-5630280 GCF_000298275.1 Orycteropus afer afer
TTCATTGACAACTCAGTATTGTATTTGCAAAGGGGTTCATATTTGTTGTTTGTACTGCCCATGTAACTCTCTCTGTCTTTCTCATCCTCAATGCTGCCATGACTCTTTAATGTTTTAAAAAGCTTTGATGACTGAGGTGCTCCTGACTCAACCTATGATCTTTTCAATTGTTTCACATGCACGCAGAAGCTGGACAATAAAAAAGGAAGAGAGAAGAATGGATACATTCAAACTGTAGTGTTGGTGAAGAATATTGGATATACCCTGGACTCCCAGAAGAATGAACAAATCAGTCTTAGGAGAAATGTAACAAGGATGTTCCTTAGAAGTGTGGATGGTGAGACTTCATATTATCAGGAAAGACCAATGAATAGAAAAGGGCATCATGTTTGGTAAGTAGATGATCATTGAAAATGAGGGAAACCCTCAGTAAGATGAAGTGACACACGCTAGCCAAAACAGTGGAGTCAAACATACCAACGCTCATGAAGATGGGCAGGAATGGGCAGCATTTCATTCTGTTTCCCATAAGGTTGTCGTAAGTCTGAGCTGACTGGACAGTAACTAACAACAATAATAACATTATTACCACCTTCCCTCATTTATGGTAAGGAAACCAACACTTACAGATAGTCTATAGCAGACCCAGGGATTCAAACCCAATTCTGTTTTCATGAAAACCCAATCTCTCCCACCATGTTCCACTGCTCTGAATGAGGAAGGGGCTGGTACATCCAGTATGTGAAAGCTTTGGTTCTCAAGAAGGCTTAAAGCATGGGCAATAATGGAGGAGAGAGTGAGCGTTCTAGGAAATAGGTATTGCCTGGGAGGCTGGAATGTACCTGGTGAGCTCTACGACCAATGAGGGACAGGTCTCAGGGGAGGCTTATGGTTAAGGCAGCCGGGTGAGAACCTGGTATCCCGTGATTATTCCATGAAGGAGTGGCAGACAGATAAGCCTGGTCCTGGTACCTGGGTCTAGGGCATTCTTGGAGGCTCTGCTAGGGTTGGCCCCAGAGGAGCTGCAGGAGGGCTTGAGCTGGGCAAAGTTCTCCTTGACATCACTAACCAGGCCCCATGGAAGGAGGAGCGAAGAGCCCTGTGGTGTTTGTGCATCCTCAGAGAAGGACACTGTCAGAGGGGCATGCGTGTACAGGGCTCTGAAGGCCCTTGGATCATGTCAGCATCATGCTCCCTGGTTTATGGGGGTGACTGTGGGCCAGTATGCCAGGCTGGCAGAGGTGAGTACTCAGGCAGGGGCTGTCCTCGGCCTTGACAGAACTGATAGGGCTGGAAAATAGGGAAGGGAGAAGCGGAACCAGTTGTTTGTCTCTAGGTGGGACAGCTGAGGTCAGTATTGTGATATGCTCAGTTGAATCTCCAAACCACAGAAGGTATAATCACACCCTACTGGAACCAGTAAATTATTTAGGTAAGATCCTCCTAAACCCCAGCCCATGTGTTCACTTACCACCTGGGCACAGCACCTTGATTCCCCCTGTTCTAGTTAAACGCCTCCTCATCCTTCAGGGCTCAGCTCAATGACTACATCTCAGGGAAACCTTCTCTGATACTCACCACACACGAGAGACATGGTCAAATTCCTCTGAAATACTACTTTTTGAATCGGGGCTTCTTCTGTCATAGTTTGTAATTATATACTTGTTTGTGGGGTTATTTCATTGATATATGTACCCCTTCTTGCTGTGAACTTCAAGAGGGCAGGAGATGTGTTTGTCATATTTATAGAGTGTTCTCAGGCTCTGGCATATAGTAAGAGCTTGATAGATATTTATTGAATAAATGGATGGGTGGAAGAATGGATGGATGGATGGGCAAAAAGAAGGATGGATCCATAAATTAATGGATGTACAAATGAATGTGTTTATGCATGGGTAGGTAGATGGATAGGTGAGAAGAAGGATGCATATGTGGGAGGAGGGTGGATGATTGAGTGAATGGATGTGTAGGTGGATGGATGAGTGGATGGCTAGATGCATAAGTGAAAGGATGGGTGAGTAGATGTTTGGAAGGATGGATGAGAAGACGAATGGATAAAAGGGTGGATGTGTAGATGGAACTTTAGAAAGTTAAACTGTTTAAAATAAAAAAAAAGTTACCCTCAAGTTGATTCCAGCTGATGGAAATCTCATATGTGTCAGAGTAGAACTGTGCTCCATAGGATTTCAATGACTGATTTTTTTGGATGTAGATGGCCAGACCTTTCTTCCAAAGTGCCTCTGGGTGGACTTGAACCTCCAACTGTTGGTTAGCAGCCTAGTGCATTACCTCTTCGCTCCATCCAGGGACTCTTTTAGACAGTTAAAATGGTGATAATCATGAAATTAGAATGCTGACATCATGCAATTTTTATTTATTTATTATATTGTTGGAATAAAACATAGCTCCACATCATAATTAGAAGGAACAATTCCAGAGCACAACTCCCTCTTACAAGAGATGAGCAGATGGACTCTGAAAGGTGAAGTAGATTTGTCCAAAGTCACATAGAGAATTGTTGTTGTTGTTGTTTTGTGCCGTCAAGTCGGACTCGACTCATAGTGACCCCTCCTAGGGTTTCCAAGGCAGTATCACTACAGAAGTAGATTGCCCCATCTTCCTTCCGAGGAGTGGCTGGTGGGCTTGAACCGCCAGCTTTCTGGTTAGCAGTCAAGTGCCTTTAGGCACTACACTGCCAGAGCTCCCCATAGAGAATTAGGTGACCCCAAATCCCTGTTTTCTCAGCATTTGGGAAAGTATTAGAGACAGCCTTTGGGAAAGACACCAAAAGTCCTTCATTTCCATCCTGTCTATTCCATGTTTCTTAGTGACCTCAGACAGGTCAATGGGCCTCCATTTTCCCTTTCAGGAAAAGGCTGGATCATTAGAGGTTCCCCTGTAGAGCCAAAATCGAGAGTTTCCCTTATATTCTTGGAGAGGCCAGTCTTGCTGGGCTTTGTCAGGCCTGAGTATGGCTACCTCTCCTCATACCTCTCCCAATGCCCATTGGAGCCATCAGGTGGATCCAGCCCCTGGGTGGTGAGTCTCCTCTCCCTTGAGCTACCAGCCTCATCTCAGTGTCTGATTTCCACACTCAGGTGTGCCACCGGGGGGCTGCAGGTGGGAAAGGGTCCCCTGGTGAATTCCTGGCTCTCACACCCTGCCTGGACCTTCCTCAGTGCTGTCTAGACTCTTGCACCCCCAACCCCCAAAACTGGGGGACAATGTATAGTAGGGAGACCTCCCCCAGAGCCAGCCTTGGGCTGCCTGTCCCAGCCCAGAGGAAAAGGGACTCCACATGTTGGCAGAGAGGGGGCCTTTGTGGCAGTTGGGGAAGAAAGTCCTTCAATGTACTCAGAGGGCCCCCAGACAGGTCAGAGGGAACTACAGAGGTGGGGATCTCATTCTGTGTGTTTATGAGAGAGAGGAGAAAGCACCATACCACTGGCAAAGAAGCTAGGGTGAGAAGGAGGCAGAGGGGAGGAGAGGAGGCTGAGAGGGGCCCCCAAGGGCTCTCAGGGGCCAAAATGTCAGACTGAGGCCTTTGGACTTTACCCTCTAGAGAGCAGAGAACCCTTTTTTTTTTTTTTTTAAGAGGCTTTCACATTTAATTTATTTGGCATTAAAAAAAAATTCATATTGCATGCTCATAGCAAAAAACAAAACAAAACAAAACACAATTAGGGGTTCAATAGAAAATAAATTTCCCTCTCCCCTCCCTCTTCATTTCCCCCAGAGAAGCAGCCCCTGTTGCCAGTTCTCACAGATCCTTAGGGAGATATTCTAAGCTGTGCTTGCTTAGTGTATGCCCCCTCTTTATACACAGTGGGAGCATGTTATGCACACCATTCTGCTCTCATGTCCGGTCTATAGACCATCTCTTAGCAGCACATGTAGCTCCGTCTCATTGACTGCCCCACTGTATGACGCTTTTTGTTAGCCTGGCCCTTGCTGGTGGTTGTTTAGATTGTTTCATGCTCTTTGCTTTCACAAACAACCCTGCAATGAATATATCCGTGTGCATCTACCTTGGAGCACATGGGCTGACATATGAGTCGATAGGTTCTAGAAGTGATGTTGCAGTCTCAGAGGGTAGTTGTTCTGGTTACCTAGTGCAGCTCTGACAAGAAATATACCACAAATGGGATGGCCTTAACAAACAGGAGTTTATTCTTACAATTTGGAGGCTTTAAGTCCAAGTTCAAAGTGCCAGGCTCTAGGGGCTGGGTGAAAGCCCCTCAACCTTGGGGTCCAGCTCTGCCTCCTGCTTCTGGCCCACTGGAGCTAGAGGCATTTCTTCACTCAGACAGCTGCTGGCTGCTGAGACTGAGAAGCCCCAAGGTTGACAAGTAAAAAGGCACAGTTCCTATGTTATCAAACCACATGGCAGACCATTAACTTAAGTCCACTGTAAGTTCCAAGGTCACCAGAGCATAGCATGCTGCTTAAGCAATGACATGGCTACATGCAGGGTCCAAGCATGCCATAGGTTACAGACCATTCTCAAAGCTTCTCCTTATATTACAGGAAGCAGACCATGTACCCAAAGGCAGCTACTCAGCTGCTTGTGGTAGATCCCACCATGGAGTTGATTGCCACTCTCATCATGGGGATTAACTACCACCAGCTGCTCAGCCACTCATCCAGGCCCAGCCAAGTTGACACACAAACTGAACTACCACAGTAGTGCACCTAGGATTTCATAGACTTCACCAGATTACCCCCTGGGAAGGCTTAGAGCAGAGAATGACAGACCTCCATGGTCTGGACAGTTGCTACTGATGCATTTGGCAGGGGGTGGAGCCAGTAAAGGATTTCATTACAGTCTCTAGGTCTGAGCCAGGCTAAAGGACCTTCAAATGAGGGACCGTTCTAAGCTCATGAGCTCTTTCAAACCTCCCAACTCTTGTGTGGACAATCCCAGCACCTTGAAGTTTGGGGAAAGGGGCCCATGGACAAGTTTCTTTGCTGTGAGGGGAGGGCCTGCATCTGCTGGGGTGGCTGCAAACAGCCCAGTGCGGAGAGGACAGGCTGCCAGCAGCTGTGAGGGGCCTGGGTTCAGCCAAAGCCCGCATCGAGGGCTGCCAAGAGTTTCTTCTTTTCATTTTTCCTAGCCTTGTGCTTTGGGCTGGGGCACGGTGTCATCCTCATGTTTCCTATTACTTTATAAGGCTCCCATCAAAGCACCAGCAGTGCAGGCCCTTTGATGTCTGGCCTAGAGCTGCCTTTGCTTCTCCTCAGGAAGAAGATCTTTGCGATCAGGAGGGAATCAAGCCCAAGACTGTTCCCAGGCCTTTCCTGGTATGCTCTGCACTCCACTCTGGCTGGGACCACCACAGGCTACCCAAGCTGAAAGACCCCTATGATAGAGCCCAGAAGGGGACACAGAGGTCCAGAGAGGGCAAGGGGCCTGTCCCAGGCCACACAATGTATTGGTGGAGCACTCCAGTTCTGGAGGTGATCAGAGATTGGGGGAGGCTGTGGAGAGTTTCTGCAAGGGTCAACAGTTCCGCAGACTTTGATTCTCTTGATATCTCAGTTTCCTACCTTGCTTTCTGGAACTACTCTGTCTCAGACACCCTGCAGTTGAGGGTGATGGTGAACTATGGGAATCTGCAGACCTCCTGTCTGGGTCAAATCCCACACTCTGTTCCCTTAGCTGTGTAACTGTGAGTAAATTAGTTAGTACCTCTGAGCTTGAACTTTCTCCTCTCTAAAATGAGTTCAGGACAATTTCCACCTTGGAGGGTCCTTGTAAGGGTGAAATGAGAAGATGCATGGAAAATACCAGCACAGTGCCTGGCACATAAAACCAAAAAACCGAACCCACTGCCATGGAGTTGATTGAAACCAATAAACTGTTAGTAAGTCTTAAACAGAATGGCTCTTACTATCATTATTGATAATGATGATGGTAGTGAAAGAGGAGTGGGAAAGAGGTTTCTAAGGAGAAGAGGCTAGCAAGGAATAGATTTGTTTAAAAAATTCCTTATTGTCCCACTTTCTTGTCAAGTTCTAAGGAGGGACTAGCCTTCATTGCAATGCAGGGATTTTGTTCCTTCTCTGTTCCTCTCCCAACTCCCCATCTGGAATACCAACTGCTGGGCCTTGGGATTGGAGGGGGTGGGGGCAGTGGGGAATGGGTGCCAGGCAAGGAGAGGGGGTAGTGATGGTGTCTGGGCTGGGGGCCCTGGCGGGGAGAGGGGATGTCTGTGAGGACAGGGCCCTGAAGCCCTTGTTCTGAGAGGGAGGGAGCTAGGGTGGGAAAGGGGGATTGTTTCCTGGCAAAGCTGAAAAGGTTTGGATTTGACTTGGAAACACATTGAGAAGTCCCTGGCGGCTGCCTCCTCAGAACAGCCTCTCTGAAGTCTAGCCCGGGCAGGGGAGGCTGTTTTATATAAAGGGGCTCGGGGGACCTCAGTGATGGAGAACGGACTGAAATCTCTCCCCCGGAATTGCAACACCCAAAGCCAAGCCTCCTGCACTTCCTGCAGGCCTGGCCTGGGACTGAAGAATTCTGACCCTGGAGCTGGTGCCAGTGCAGGTCCAGGGACACTGGACTAGGACAGGGGAGGAAGGAGCCCTGCCCCCTCCACCCCCATGCTCACAGATGGAGAAGGGGAGAAACACTTTCTAAGATGGCCCCATGCCTTGGTCCCTTAGGCATCATCTTCCTTTTTTTTTTTTTTTTTTTTCCAGGAGATCCTACCAATGCACACCCTGCCTTCTCCTCTGACAAGGACTCCAGATATTTGACCCCATATTTTTTTTTTTTTTTTTAAATCATATTTGTGTTTAGTCTATGATATCACTTAATATTTTTCTTTAAATTGACTCACTTTTTAAAACTTGAATGCATTTATTTTTAAAAGACCCTTCATACTGCTACTGTAAATAAACTTGTACCACTTCCATAAATACCTGTTGCCCTCAAGTTGGTTCTGAGTCATGATGACCCCACATGTGTCAAGTAAAACTACACTCCATATGGTTTGCAATGACTGTGACCTTATCTAAGTAGAGCCCAGGCTTTCCTCCAAAGTTCCACTGAGTGGATTTGAACTGTCAATTTTTTGGTTAGTAGCCAAGTGCAGTTTGTACCACCCAGGGATCTTCTTGCCATAAATAGTAACCATAAAAAAAAAAAAAAAAAAAAACCTTACACACACACACATATGAAAAAAACAATGTTAAATTCTAGCTAGACCTCAGACTTGTTCTCTCTTTGATTAAAAAAAAAAAAGATTAGCAAGTATGAGAACTGTGTTAGACAGGCTAGCACCCAACTACGACTTTTTCATTGACTACAGTTGCCAGATAAAATATTTCAAGAGACATACTTATATTAGAAAAATTACTCATTTTTTTTATCTGAAATTCAAATTTAACTGGGAGTCCTTTCTTTATTTGCTCAATCTGGCATTCCTGTCCTTGATGAAGGAAAGAGAATTTTTTAAGGAATGACTTTCTTGCTGTTAGGAGATTAGATGATGCAGTATCCCTGTGCCACCAAAAATAATTTACGGAAAGGCTGTTCTGATTCAAGAAGGAATTAGACCAATGGAAATTTGGGAATTTGGAGGTGGGAGAGAGCATTCCAACTGGGGGATCTCTGAAAGGCTCCGTGGAGAGGAAGGAGGCGTTGCACAGGATCCTATAAACCGGGGAGTACAAGGCAATGATTTTGGAGTTTTGAGTGCCCTCCCGCCACTGGCCCCATAGCCTGAGGGACAGAGGACACCCCTCAGGGATAAAGTTTTGACCCTGCTCTCAGAGGACAGAGGAGCTTGTGTTTAAGTGCCCGTGGCTTGTGAGCATGAGTGGCTCTGTGTTTGCCCAAATCACACCCTCTCAGGACAAGAAAGGGCTTTTGAGGGCATCTCTTTTAACACCTCTCCCAGCCCCTGCTTACCCCTTGCAGAAATCTGAAGCTGGTTTGTGCTTCTCCAGTAAGGGGGTGCTTATTACCCTCCAAAGAATCTCTTTCCATCCCTGGACATAGGACTATTAGAAAGTCCTTCCTCAGACTGAACAGAAATCTATGTTCATAGTTCCATTTCTGCCCTCAGTGAACAAAATATCTTCTCTGCCCCAGGACAGTCCTTCAGAGATTTGGCAGCCATGAATGGTAGTTCACTGGAGTCTGAATAGACCCATTTCTTTGACCTGCTTCTCTTATGCCTTTCGGTGTCTGGCTTCCTATTTGTAGGGAAGTAGACTTGGGGCCCAGGACTGAGGCATTGCCTTGGTAGTCCTGACTATCATCAGGCAGGCAGCCAGGAAGAGGTTGGCCACAGGGAATGCTAGGAACTGAGGCTACAGCAGAACCAGGACAGGGCAGGGTGGGGGGAGGTAGTCCTGTTCTTGGGCATGCTCAGCCTGCAGGAGTTTCAGGAAAAGCCCTGGATCAGGGGTCTGGAAACATGGGCTCTGTTCTCTCTCTGTCACTGATTTGCTAGGTGACTTGCAGGCAAGTCCTCTCTCCTTTCTAGGCCTCGTTTAGGATCTGTGTCTATCTATATCACCTACATCTAGGTGTTATCTTGGCCTGTTCTTAGAGGTAGAAACATTTGTGCCTATTCTGATTGACTGGTGCTGGCTAGCTAAAGCCTGTGCTGGCTGAAGTTCTGTAATGGGAAGGATTCTGAGGCTGTGCCTGGACTCAGTGGGTACACAGGCAGAATGTGTCCAGTGGAATGGTGGTCCAGGAGCTGCATATGTGAGGGTCATGGCTTTGTGGAGGGAATGGTCTCTGAGAGTGTGTGGCTCTGGAATGATAAAGCAGCCCAGGAGGTGATTAGTGAATTAGATATGTGGTATGGGTGGCCCTGCTCTCCCAGGGGCAACCCTGTATGGTGATGTCTCCAGTTTACAGACTGTCACACGTGTGCTAGTGCACTCCCTGCCACCCAGACAGCTAGAGGACAGAGCTCCTCTGTGGAGACCTACGAGTAGGCTAAGACTCATGGCTTGAGGCTGGTGTGGAAGGTATCAGGGGAGACTGGCCAGGGGACAGGGGACGGGTATACAAATGGGGTTCTCTGTCAGGGGTAAGGTCTTTAGGGAACAAAAACAGGGATCAGAGCTGGGGCTCAGTTGCTACACAAAAGAGCTTTCTCCCCATCCCTGCCCTGAAGGCCTCAGGAGGCTAGACTCTCAGTATCTCAGAAAGGTCATGTTGAATCTTCAAGCTAAAGGAATCCCTAAACGTCAACCCTTTCTTCCCCCAGCCTAGAGTTAGGCCTTCCTGAAAGGTGACATCTTTTACTTTGGAGGACGGTCAAAGAAGGAGGTCTCATCACTTCCATGGCTCTCTCATTTTGTCCCTGTCACTCCACATGATTTTGTCAAGTCCCTTCCCCTTTCTCTAGGCCTCAGTTTCCCCAACTGTAAGGTGAAGGACTTAGATAAACCAAAAAAACTCACTGCCATTGAGTCGATTCCGACTCATAGCAACCCCCTTTGGGTTTCCAAGGCAGTAAATCTTTACAGAAATAGATTGCCCAGTCTTCTTTCCATGGAGTGGCTGGTAGGTTTGAACCATCAGCCTTCTGATTAGCAGTCAAATGCCTTAGGCACTATGCCACCAGAGCTCATTATGATATTATTATTATTGCGAACTTGAAGTCTGTGAGTGTGATACCTAGAAGGGCTTTTATAGACCATCTATCTAAGTCCTTAAGGAGCTCTGGTGGTGTAGTTGGGGGGCTTTGTTGTGGAAGGAAGACAGGGCAATCTACTTCCATATTTACTGCCTCAGAAACCCAAATGGGGTTGCTATGAGTTGATATCAACTCTATGGCAGTGAGTTTGAGCTGTTATAGTTCACAGAGCACTTTCCTGTTTGTTTACTACTTGGTTTACCTCCCAACAACCTGGTGAGGGAGGAATGCTGAGTATCATCCCTGCCACTTATTCAGATGATCCAACTGAGGCTCAGAGAGGGGTAAAGGCTCTTTCCAGGTCACCCAGCAAGGTAATGACAAACTGGTACATGTACAAGCATCCAGACCTCCATCCACTGTAGTAGCAGTTTGTAAGAGGGTTCACTGGGACCCTGCATACTGTGGAGGGGGTGTGGCCCAGAGCCTTGGGATCCCAGGGTGTGGGGGATGAGGAAGATGTGCTGGATCAGGCACAATGGCTTCCCTTTGCCTGTTTTCTGTAGGTTTTCCATGTAGGAGATATTTTAAGGAATAATTATTGGTGGCCAAACAATTTGAAAGCCTGTGTTGTTCCAGGACTTCTCAGGGTGGAGGCACAGTCTTCTCAGCTGCACAATCTCTGGGTAGGGTAGCTTTCTCTGGGGTTTAGGCAAGAACTGCATACATCTAATGGCAAAGAAGGGGATTTGCCCATTTTAGATCAGAGATACTTAGCATGGGATGGCATTTGGGTAGAGGTTGGAAAACTTCATAATACATAGAGTTACAAAGTATGAAAATGTCTGCACCAGAGTGTTGACGCTGAAAGGGTCTTTAGAAACCATCTGATCCATACCTATCTGCCCTTTTGGAAAGGGATCAATCAGAAATTAGAAATTAAAAAAAAAAAAAAAAAAAAAAGCCTAAAAAACCAAACCCAGTGACATTGAGTTGTCTCAATGACTCCCATTGGGTTTCTGAGGCAGTAAATCTTTACAAATGTAGATTGCCCCATCTTCATTCCACAGAATGACAAGTAGGTTTAAACCACCAAACATTCTGGTTAGCAGTAAAATGCCTTAGGCACTGTACCACCATAGGTCCTCCAGAGAGGGTGAGAAATTTGGCCCAGGTCACACAGCATCAGTTGCAGAGACAGGACTAGAACTTGGTTCTCCTGGCTTCCCTGATAATTTTAGCATGGCCACTGTCTGGGGAAGCAATGGGGTAGGGAGATAGCGGAAGGGAAGGGAGCAAGGAGGCTGGGGCTGGACCTGGGGACAGGCAGACAAGAGGTATGTGGGACCCAGCTACCCACTGATAAGAGACCCACAATGCCATTCCAAAGGGATATTTTATCAAGATGTAATTTTTCTCACTGCCGACACTATTTTCTTTCTCGTGCAGACTGCTGGCCTTCGTGATAAGGCGCCTAGACATGTTCACACTAAGGCAGCCAAAATATGAGGCAGGGGAAAAAAATCTCTTCTTAATCTCCCCCCACCCGAGCAGCCCACTCCCCCCTCATTTCCTCTCATTCTCTCCAAGTTCTCATGCCCCCCCCCTCAAAGCTGGCTGGCCTTTTCCTGCCTTCCAGTAAGTCTGCCCAAAGGAGCCAGGAAGGTATGTGGCCCGGAGGAGGTCAAGGAAGAGATGTGTGGAGGGGCCTCCCTGGGGACAGAGGCCCAGGCCACAGGCTCTCCCAGGACTATGCATGCCAATGGGAGGCATGTTTATTTATGGGTTTGCCAGGGAGCTGTTCCTCCACTCCACAGTCCCTGTACACAGAACTCAGAGGTCTCTCTGGTTTGGGGTTTTAAGCTGGAGGCAATTAGAGCCTCCCCCAAATGCAGATTCCCTGCTCCCTGACCCTTTCTTTCAACCTCCAAATCCAAGGCCTGATGGAAATTTCTGGGGGGATGGGATTATCCTTCCTGCTTCTACTTAAACTCCCCAGACTTCAGAGATATGGCTGGACAGGAGATCTGGGATCCTGACCCAACAGATCCACTGTTGGACCAGTCCCTTCTGCACTCTAGGCTCTCCAGGCATCATTTTCTGCATATGGCCACTCAAGGTGTTGGACTCAGATATCCTGACCCTGAAATTCTACTCCTGGTTTTCCAAAGATGGTGTTCTATCCCTGGCCTCCAGGGTACTTGATATTGGGCTGCATAGCCCCATGTGTCAGTACCCACTCCTGCTCTGCTCAGGAAGTCCACCCCACCCTCCACATCTGGATGGAATTTACCCCCAAAGCAACTCAATTACCGGTGATCTGATCAGGACGGCTCATGTGTCAGAGGGGGCCCTGGTGAAGGTTGCTTTGCCAGAGAAGAGGGCTCTTGGACCCAGCTCATAGCCCAGAGCTCCTGCCTAAGGCCCCTGGGGTGATAGGGTCTGGAGAGCAGTGTCCTGTTGAGCAAGTGGGAGGGGACTCAGAAGGGGCTTTGTCTCTGGTCCTCCATTCAGTCAAGACCTGAATCAGGACATGGAGGCTGGAGGGCAGGAGCAGATGGTGGTGTGTGAATTTTATACCCACTGGCCCAGCCAAATGCCTGGTCAGTGCAGTCTGCCAGGAGTATAACTCCTTATAGTTTCTATTCACATCCTGATCCCTGAGAGGAGGAGATTGGCTGGCAACACCTGGTACTTACTCACAGGGCTATGATAGTGGAGATTTGGAAACCCAGTGATGTGTCTTATTATGCCCACCATGGAAAATCAAGATAATGACAATTGGCTTCCTATAGCTTCTGTTGAGCTAGTTGGGGACAATGGGCTTTGGGGTTTCCTATTTCATCAAGCCTCCACTTAATAAATTTTATTCTGAGCTCATTGCTCAAGGATTGCTTTCCTGGACATTGTTTATACTTTTTGCTGCCTCTACGTGCCTCACCATCAACTTATGCAGGAGGATTGCTTGAGTCCAGGAGTTCTAAGCTATAGTGTGCTGTGCCAAGCTAACTGGTGTCCACACTTAGTTTGGTGTCAATATGGTGCACTCCTAGGAACAGGGGACCACTGAGTTGCCTAAGGAGGGGTGAATGGCCCAGGTCAGAAGTGGAGCAAGTGGAAACTCCTATTTGTACTAGCAGTGAGGTCAAGCTTATCTTTATCTTACTTCTGCCCTCCAGGTGACTCCAAGTCATGGCTTCATGTAGGTTGGGCAGGGCTTGCCAGCCTGGGGCAGCAGTGTGCACACATAGATGCATGTGCACACACATGCATGTATATACACATCACTTCCTTCCTCTGGAGAATCCAACCCGGACCACTATAGGGTTCAATTCAGCAAATATTCACCAGTGCCAATTAAGAACAAAGCACTGTGCGCAGCTCTGCTGTGCAGAGAATGAAAAGCATGAGGTGGAATCTCACTCCTTGGGGATTTATAATGTCAATGAGGATATAAAACCCTGACAGAAAAGGCAGCCTGCGGAGTGGTTACGAGGATAGGCTTTGGAGCTGGGGCAGGCTGCGGGTGGAGGGGACACCACATTTGAACACTGGCTTTTCCATGCACAGTTGGGGGGCTTTGGACAAACTATTTCGGTTCCCAATTATCCTCATATGTTTGTGAGGAATGAGCTGACAATGCATGTAAACCACTCAGCCCAGCGCCCGGCACAGAGTCAATGCTCCACAGATGGTTGTTCTAATATTATTTCACGAAATAATTAGCATCAAGACAGTAACCGCTTATTTACCAGGAAGCCTTCCTAATGCAGAACCCAGCCAAGAACTCATAAGCCCCTTTCTACAGAGGCCTCAGAGCCAACACCAATAAGGAATACCATCTGCACCAGAGTTCCTGGCCCTTCTTGTCAGTAAGCAGATGACAGAAGTCAGCTGGGTGGGTGACAGAAGGCTCTGGGCAGCCTAGAGATACCAGGCTGATGTGGGCAGAGGGTCTGGGTTGGGAAAGAGCAGGATTCAGTGGAGGGCAGGCTCACAGGGGTCTTAAATGCCCCTCTAACTTATTAGATCACCCGTGGCAAAGGGGATCTGCTGTGGCTTCACCATAGAGAGTGATGAGGTAGAAGAGCTTCCTAAGGGAATGACTCTGGGGGCTGAAGCAGGTTACACCAAGAGATGTCCCACTGGCAAGGGGTCCAGGCAGGGTCTGTAGGGACACAGATTGGACTTAATGCCAGGACCCTTACATGAAACACCAGACAGGGAGATCACTACGCACCTGACCAAGCCCCTCTGTATCCTTTGCATCACAGCCTTCATAACTCAGTGAAGCAGATACTTGCACTTCACAGATGAGAAAATTGTGTCCTTCGAGGAGGGAGTGCACACAGCTTGTGACTGGCAGGGCAAGGCTGAGAGCCCAAATCTCTAGCTCTGCTATTATGGCCCTTTTTCCATGAAGGGCTTGGGGTGCTGTGCCTGGCCAGGGAAGAAAGTGACTATTACTCAGTGGTGGTCTTAGAGCAGAGTAGGGCAAGAGATGGGTAGGCCCTTGGACAATTAGGGGCATTGGCTCTGCAGTCAGAGAAACCTGTATTGGAGGCCTAGCCCCATTATTACCACCAGTGTGGCCTGGGGAAGCATCTGAATCTCTCTGAGCCTCAGTTTCCCCCAACTGTGGATACCCATGGTACTGCCTTTGAAGTGGAGCCATGAGGAGTCTGTGAGAAGATGTCTGCAGAGATGGAGGCTCTTTTTGTGCTGTTAGTGCCCAGAAGGGTAGGCTTGTCTCCCAGTCACTATTGCACCCCTAGCACAGGGTTTGGTGTATGGTAGGCACTCAGTCAGTATCATCATAAAGTGTTCACAGTTATCATGGGCACTTACAATGTGTCAGGAGCCTTGGTGGTGTAGTGGGTAAGGCATTTGGCAGCTAATGGGAAGGTCAGTGGTTCAAACCCACAAGTGCTTCGTGGGAGGAAGATGAGGCAATCTACTTCCATAAAGATTTATAGCCTTGGAAACCCAATGGGAGTCACTATAAGTCAGAATCAACTTAATGGCAGTGGGTTTGGGTACAATGTGTCCAGCGATGGGCTGACTATGTAACTAAATGGATGTTTAGACAGTAGTGGAGAGTGAAGTGAATTCCAGCAGGCATGGGGCACTGAGGCCTCTTCTGGGGTGTGAATACACCCCCATGGGGAAAAGTTGGCAGAGCTAGATCCTGTGCAGACCAGAGGAAGGGGTCCTGGGTTGGAAGGAGCTGATGAACAACTCAACAGAGAGGCCACGCCCACCATTATGGGGTCTGCAGATCCTGGCCCAACCCCTCCTCCCTCCTCATCCTGCTGTGTGAGTGGCCAAGGCCCAGCCCTCTCTGGGCCTCTGTTTTTCTTCCCTTAAGGACAGATGGAGGAGGTGAGGGACTAGGAGCCCAGCCGAGCTGTCAGGGAGGAAGTTCTCGCACCTGAGGCCTCCAGGCCTGTTGGGATCCGCCGGCCTGAAGGGGATTTCCTGGGGACGGCCCAGTTCCCAGCCCTGCTGACGTTTCCCCTGGATGGGTGCCCAGAGGTGTGGGGGGTGCCCTCAGAGCAGTAATCTCTAGTGGGGAAGGCAAGCAGGCACTTGCCCAGCCCACACGCAGGCCTTCCTCTGGGGCTCCGGGGTCTCCCCACTCCTAACCCCCAAGGTAGGGAAGTAGGGGGATCTCTCCTGTTGCAAGAAGAAGGCACTGCCCCTTGGCCCAAGATCCTGATTTGCTGTGTGACCTCAGGCAAGTCCCTGCCCCTTTCTGGGCCTTGGTCCTGTCTCTGAAACAAGGAGGGCAAAGACTTCCAAGCTCTTTTAGAATTAGGACACCCTGGGATCCTGTTAAGTATTGGGAGGCCTTGGAACGAGAATTGGGGTGGGGGCTGGATTCCAAGGGTTTGCTTTCCAGCTATGAGCAGGAAGTACAGAAGGCAGGGGCAAGGCAGATGGAAAAAGGGAGCCCCAAGGCGTCCAGGTAGCTGCAAGAAGGGGCAAGGCGGGCCTGAGGCTTTAGAAACGTATTTATTTTTAAGTGTCCTGTGTCACTGAGGGCTTTGTCTCCGGGGTTTGAAATGCTCCAGAAGTCTGCACCCTGCATGTGTGTTTGTCGAGTGGAATATGGGCTGTATTTATTCATCCTTTCGCCCGAGCCCTTAAAAATATAGACGGCTAATGTCTTCAGTATGTATGAAATATCCCATATGCTCGGAAACAAAAGGGGCTCTGTTATTAAAGTTTCATTTCCACACACCCCCTCCCCTCCCTCCCGCCCGCCCCCCTGACACCCTGCCCTCCTCCCACCCTCTCAGCCTGCTCCGAGACAGAGCTAGTGTGAGAAGGTAGGCGGGCGGGCAGCCGGGCAGCCGGGCAGCCGTGGATGGAGCCTGGGCACAGCCAGTCCCTGCAGCTGTGGGTGCGTCGTCTGGCTCCAGGTGAGGGGGAGACGGCGGACAAGGAAGGTAGGGGCTTTCAGGGGAGAGGGGCCTCTGGGTACCTGGGATGGGCAGTGGAGGCATGGGGACTGAGGTGGCCCTTCTGTGGGGGCCAGGCCCCTGGCAAGGCCTGTCTGTCTGGGACGGAAATGCCCGCTCTACTGCTAACTGAAACCACATGTGTCTCCCAGGCAGCGGGACAGAGAAACCGCCAAGCCTGGGGCTAGGGGCTGGGGGCTAGGGAGAGGAAAGATACAGGCTGGACCACCACCCACTGTGTGCCCTGAGGTGGGCAAGGAGGCTGCAGAGGAAGGGCTGGGGTATTGCACGAGTGCAAATGAGAGTATGAAAAAGAGTGTGAGTGGATGTCAGTTCTGTGTGTGTGTGTGTGTGCAAGTCATGTGGACAAGTGTGTGTATGTCCATGGGTGCATGCTGGTTGGAGTTTCTGTGTCCCCAAGTATACACCCTGGCCTGCCTGTGGAAGATCTGAGTTCATGCACTATGGCCTGTGACTGTGTGACACACATGTGCCTGGGCACAAGGAGAGTGTAGCTTTTGACCATTCCTCACAGGCCTGTGGATATGTGATGGCAGACGTACTTTGCTGGTCAGTCTGTGCACTCAGGGGCAAGGAACATAATAGTAGTGTATGCATGTGTGTGTGTGCACACGTGCATGTGTGTGTGTATGAATGTGTTTGCAGGTGGGCAAAATATTCTTGCACAAAGGGCTCGATTGGCCTCCCTCTTGGTTTTCTGTGGCCCGAGCTCTGATCTGCTATTACCCAGAGCCTGGGAGCCTGCTAGCCGCCTCCTGAGAGGGTGCTCTGGGGTAAGGAGATACCCCAGCTATACCTGAGTGGGTGGGCCCCTACTGTGTTGGGATTCCTCCTTCATCCTTTTTCCTCCAGCCTAGTCTCCCCACATCTGAAAACTTCTACACATTTCCCAAAGGAAAGGCTGAAGCATTGAGCAAGCAGGTGAAAACAATCCCTCTCCCATGTCTGCTTTCATCTTTTTCAGAATGCTCACCTCTGGGAGCTTGACATATTCAATGTAGCCCTGGAAGGTGAGGAAGCCAATGCTGAGACAGGGGATGCCCATGACCATGGCCATCAGGGAGGGAGTGGTGGGGCTCCCTAGACTGAGGAGAGCCCAGAGGACCCCTGAGTCATAGACTCAGCTTTGGAGAAAAGGCTGGAGGCCACCATCTCAGGTTCTGTGGCAAATGGGCACCCCCACAGGCCCAGGTGACCTGAGTCCTGGCTTTCTCTTCCTAAAAAACTGAGCCTTACTGGGAGTCAGGCTCTGAATTGGAGCAGTGACCCTGCCACTGCCTTGCTGTGGATATAAGACAGGTCTCCTCCCCTCTCTAGGAGCTCTGGTGGCGTAGTGCCTAGGGCATTTGACTGATAACTAGAAGGCTGGCAGTTCAAACCCACTAGCCACTCCTCGAAAGAAAGATTGCGCAATCTACTTCCATAAAGATACCACCTTGGAACCCAAGGAGGGGTCACTATGAGTCAGAAACAACTCAACAGCAGTAAGTTTGTTTTTTTTTCCCCCTCCCCTCTCTGGGCCTCAGTTTCCCCATTCCTACAATAGCAAGTTTGGGCCTGGACCAATGTTTCCCAAAGTCTGGGGTGCATAGCTCTGGCAGCACAAAATATGATGCCACATGGACAGCCAGTTTATATTTGAACAAGTATTGTGTGCTATTTTCACCTATGTTAGGGAAACATATAAATAGCACACCAAACTAGCAAGTAGATTTAAATAAAAATGTAAACTACCCAAATGGCTGAAGACCAAGGACCAGTGGAAGAACCCTTGGGTCCTGTCCAGATGGCAACGTGCTCTCTTTATGGTTCTACCCTTTCAAATGCTCATTACTTGTTGAATCCAGCTGTCTAGGATCTGAAGACATGGTCTGTCATGTAGACTATCTTTTGGCCTCTACAAATTAGCAGCTCTGTGATTCTGTGATTACAGAATGAAAAGTCTCATTGCCACCTTAGTGTGTGTGCTAGTGTATGAGTGGAGTGTGTGTGTGTGTGTGCATGTGTGGTGTTTGGGAAGGAGCAGAGGATGAAATGGGCATAGCTGAGGAAACGAGTAGCCCTTCTCAGGTGGTAGCTGGGTGCCCAAGGTCAGAGTCAGGGGGTTTGGGAAAGAGATTGTTCCCTGACTGACATTTTCAAGTGCTTTGTCCAGCCCCAGGCTTGCTTTGAATCGCCAGGGTAGGTGGACAGGCAGGCCAGGAGCCACCCTGGCCTTGGCCTTTCCTGCCATTCAGCCCAACTCCCTGGCCACTTGGCTATATGTTTTATCTGCCAACCCAGGAATAAGCCAGGAGGGGGGGTGCACTGGGAGGGCTAAGGGGTGTTGGGGTTCCCCTTGCAGAGCCTCCTGGTCACTTCTCTAGGCTGGGTGGGCATTGAATGCCTCCTTGCACAGTTTGCTGCTATTATTATTTACAGTGGTGATTGTTTATACATGGATTTTCATTGGTGATTTGTCTTATCTCCAACTCTCTCAGCAAGTAAGACCCTGCTTTGCTACAGGAAGTGTAACCCCCAGAACTGTCCTTTCTTGTCTCATCCTGCAGTGGGCAAAGGGTGCGAAACTTTGGCTCAAGGGCTGTTTGACAGCTGGCTTGGGTGGGGATGAACTAACTCATGACCCCTTGTTGGGGAGACAGCACATACAGAGAAAAGGCCCCAGGGCTGTGTCTATCCCAGCATTGCCACAAACTTGCTGTGTGACCCTGGGAAGTTCCTTGCTCTCTCTGGGCCCCAGTGTCCTCCCACCCCTGGTCTCAGGAGGCATTGTTCTTAGTGAGGCTAAAGTGATGCTTTGGCTCTATCATAGGATGGATTAGCATCTGTCTACTTGCAGGAGGTGCTTGTGGCTTCCAGAAGGTGCCTTATCCAGGGTTAGAACTCTGTGAGCTTTAGTGTCTGGCTCCCTGGAGCAGGGATGGACCATACAGTCATCCATACTCCTTAGACCCAGGTTCCCTTGGGGCCTGGCCAACTGCTCCATAACCTGGGGAAACAGCTGACTAGGGTCAGACACAGTTCCTGCTTGCAGAACTTATCACATCCTCACTGGCCCTCAATGGCCTTGTAGGTGCCACTGAACCACAAGCAGCTACACCCTAGGCCAAGGGCTAACAGAGACTTGCTCTTGAAGCCTTGGGCAGCGTTATGAGCATCATTATAGACAGATCTGCCTGACAAGGGAGTGGGAGGTAGCACTGCTCAGTGGGGAAGATGTGGGCTTAAAGAGCAACTCCTCTTCAAAGAAATATTCTCACACAGAAAATGAAACCTTTTGGATTACCATATGTCACCCTGGTGGGCTAAGCCATGGGTTCAGGTAGGGACAGAGGATTCTAGTTAAGTTTTTCTTACCCACTGACAAGGATGCTCTGAGCTCCCCACTTTTGGAGATTTCACTTTCCTGGGTTTGCTAGAGTCAGAGGGTAAACATGGCAGCAAAGCTATTTGTTTATAGAGTCACACACCAGTGTCTGGGCAGAGGAAAACTGAAGTTTGCTATTGGGTCAGGAAAAGAGACAATCAAGAACAGAAGTTGAGAATCTGTGCTCTGCTCCTGCTGCAGCTATGGGAACTGCATCACTCTCAGCTCTGCTTTCCTGATCTGTAAAATGGGGTGTTAACTAGAGTCACGGGAAAATAGTACTAAAGTCCTGGCACAAGCTGTATCTGAAAAAAAAAAAAAAAAATCACTCACTATTGACTCAAATCCAACTCATAGTGACCCCTGTTGGGTCTCCAAAGCTGTAAATCTTTACAGAAATAGATTGCCCTGTCTTCCTTCTGTGGAGCAGCTGGTGGGTTTGAACCTCTGACCTTCTTTTGGTTAGCAGCCGAATGCCTTATCCACTACACCACCAGAGTTCCTTGATAAATAGTGTTGTTGTTGTTGTTAAGTGCCGTCGAGTCGTTTCCAACTCATAACGACCCCATGCACAGCAGAACGAAACACTGCCCGATCCTGCGCCAGCCCCACTATCCCTGCTATACTTGAGCCAGAAAAATAGTAGCTCAAAGGAACTCTTTCCTGACTTAAGGTGGAGTATCACTCATTTTACACAGAGAATTAGAGTCACACAGCATTCTCAGTTACACAGAGAATTAGAGTGATAGAAGAGTATTAATTCTTGCCTAGGCCTGAGTTTCTGGGTCCTGGCCTGCTCCTACTAGCTGTGTAACTTCAAGTGGGTTACTTAACCCCACTGAGCCTCAGTTTCCTCACCTATAAAATGGGGATAAGGTAACACACACCTTCTAAAGCTTCTGTGGGTTAAATGAGCCAACCTAAAGCTCCTCGCATATAGTAGGTGCTCAATAAACAGTGCTCTGACTAGGAGCCTGGTGGCCTGAGGTGTGGCCTTGGGCCTTTGTCCTTAAAATAATGACAATAATAATAATAACCCAACAACCAAACCCATCACCATCAAGTCAATTCCAACTCATAGCAACCATATAGATAGAGTAGAGCTGTTCAGAGGGTTTCCAAGGCTGTAAATCTTTATGGAAGTAGACTGCCTCATCTTTCTCCCACTGAGTGGCTGGTGGGTTCAAACAAACAACCTTTTGGTTAGCAGCCAAGTGCTTAACCACTGTGCAGCCTGGAAGTAGCTGTCCTCAAATAGCTCCTTTGCTCTCCAGAAAGGGCAACGGCCTTTGGAAGTTGTAAAGCCAGGCAGCCAGAAGCATGGGGTGCCCTAAGAGGGTCTCTACTCCAACAGTGGTTCAAATATTACCCATGGACATTGACAGAACCCCTCCTGGTGGACTGTTCTGCCTAACGTAGCCTGGGTGCTGGGTGGGTGCCCAGTAGTGGGACTCTTCATCACTGTCGAGAGCAGTAGTGGGAGGGTTTTGTACCTGAAGGACCTTTAGAGAAACAAGGAAACTGGAAAAACTGGGGCTCAGAGAGGGAAATGTGGCAAAGATGCAGGGGCGGAGACAAGAAGGTGGGGAGAGGGGAAGAGGAGCACCTTGGTACCTACCCTGGCAAGGCTCCCTTCCAGCTCTGCTAGAAGCAGGAACAGGTTAAAAGGAAACTGGAAAGGAAAGGAAGAAAGCAAACAGTCAGAAGAAAAGCCTAGAGCTGAAGCTCACAGGGATTGTTTGGTCTGGCTGAGTCACCTCTGGGCCACTCCCGGCAGCTCTGCAGAGTGCAACAACCCCCACCACATGTGCATGCGTGCAAACATATATGTCAAGACACACACCAGATACACACACAGACACATGCAGTCACACAGTCACACACATATACACACAGAGATGCACACACTCTAGCCCACTTCCTCACTGCAACAATAATTACATCTACAATGGATCCAATAATAACATCTTACCACCTGCCAGGCTCTGTTCTAAGCCCTTTACTTACGTTGACTGGGAGCTCTGGTGGTGTAATGCATAAGGCATTTGACTGTTAACCAGAAGGCTGGCGGTTCAAACCCACCAGCCACTCTTCGGAAGGAAGTTGGGCAATCTAGTTCCGTAGTGATATCTCCTCTGAAACCCAAGGAAGGGTTGCTATGAGTAGGATCCAACTTGATGGCAGTGCATTGCATTGTGTATGTTGACTTGTTTAATCCTCACAACAACTCTATGAAGTGAGCAGTGTTCCTAGACCCATTTTACAAATGGAGAAATTGAGGCTCAGAAAGATTAAGTAATTTGCCCACACACAGTGTGTTCAGGGGCTACTCCAAAGAAGACTGCTAGAGTACAAAGCCCATTGGCTGACCCCCACACTGCCTCTGAGGGCATTAGGTCTGGCTCTGTGCCAAGCACTGAGATCAGCATTTTTCACCCCAACTATCACCATACCATATGAAGAACAACATGATTTCCCCCTTTCTCAGGCTCAGAGGGGAAGTGACCGTCCATGGTCACACAGAGTAGAAGGGGCAGGGCTGGGGTATCTAGTGCGTGCTGAGCCCAGTTTTTGGTGGAGAGGAGAATAGGAACCCAATGGTGTACAAAGTGAGGTTCAGCACCCTCCAGTCTCATCTTTCAACATCTTCTCTCACCCAAGCTTTGCCCTAACAAAGGCCTTTCTCCCCAACTTGCCCCCAACCCCTGAGACTATACCATTTTATCCCCCAGACTTTCTTGTCCAACATCTCACACCTTCACACTTGTTCATTCAGCCAGCCTTTGCCTCAACAAGTGTGCCCTGAGCTTCCTTAATGATAGTTTTGATTTACCATTGACAAAACATGTTTCTCTTCTATTATTTTATTTCATCCTATGTGGGAGGGGGAAAGGGAGTACATTTTCCTCTTTTGATAGGTTTGAGTCCTGGATCCACCACATACTGAGAGTTCTTGCCAGCAGGGGGCCAAATTAAAATACATATCAGGTCCTCCATTAGGTTTAAAATGCCAGCTACACAGGACAGGATGTGGGAGATGTGGCATTAAAGTAGCAGTTGTACAGTTATGTCTTTGTGAACCACAAGCATAATACAATCCTGCAGGGTTGTTGTTGTTGAGAGAAAAATATAAAGAGCTAGTCAAGTTGATTCTACTCATAGCGACCTTCCTTGGGTTTTCAAGGCGGTATCTCTACAGAAGTAGATTGCCCCATCTTTCTTCTGAGGAGTGGCTGGTGGGTTTGAACCACCAGCCTTCTTGTTAGCAGTCAAATGGCTTAAGCACTACACCACCAGAGCCCCTAGTCAGATCTTAGGTTGCATTAATAAAGGTATAATATCCAGAATGAGGAGGTGATGGACCTGCTATCCTCTGTGCTGATCTGGCTTTTCTGGAATGTTGTGATCAATTAATCTCTGAGAAACTGACAGACTGGCCTAAGAGCAGAGGAGGGTAAACAGGATGGAGAGGAGTCTGAAGAGTGTTTCCCTGTACGGAAGAGCTGAAGGGACTGGTGAGGTTTAGCTTCAGGGCACAAATAATAATAATAAAAGGAACAGGCTTATTCTGTGTATCTTCAGAGGGAGGGCTTAAGATCAGTGGGGAGGTGGAGAGGTACCAGGAAGGAGAGTTCACCTCTATTGAAAGGTGATGTTGAAAATGGACTGAGCTGCCTCTGGAGGAAGTGAGGCTCTGACACTGGAGGTCTAAGCACAAGCTAGGATTGGGGACCTCAAGTACAAGGAGATTTGGGAATCAGATGGAGGCTTTTGTCGCTCCAGTCCCAACATTTGAGTCAAAGTTTCATGACTCCTGGCTCTTCCCACAGATGGTGCTGAAGGTGAGAGGTCCCCCCAGGAAAACCTAGACATATTCCCCCAGCTCTAGTCTCTAAATACTGCATGGCTCAACTCCCCACCCACACCCCACTGCCCACTAGGGCCAGGACACAGTTTCTTGGACAGGGTAGATCTACACAGAGTCAGAGAACCATTGGTGAGCATCTTGTCCAACCCTCTCACTTTATGGAGGGGTAAACCTCCATCTGAGAAAGAAGTTGGTGGGCTTATAAGAGGTGGGATAGATGGGAACGCTAGCGTGAACCCAGACCTTCAGCCCAGGGATCTTACCTCCCCATCCTTTCAGGTCAGCTCAGTCAGATGTCCCCAGAGAAAGCATGCAGGCAGAGTCAGTCTGATCTTTGCCACCTCCTAGAGTGTTCCTCATTTGAGATTTGTTCAACATGCATTGATTGAGCACCTTCTGCTGTTGTTGTTATTGTTAGCTGCTGTTTGAGTTGGCCCCTGACTCATGGCGACACCATGCACAACAGAACAAAAAAATGCTAGTCCCGTGCTGTCCCCCTGATCGATTGCAGATCGATCGGACCCTTGTGATCCGTCAGATTTTCATTGGTTGATTTGCAGAAGCAGATCACCAGCCCTTTCTTCCCAGGCCATCTTAGTCTGGAAGCTCTGCTGAAACCTATTCAGCATTATAATAACACACAGACCTTCACTGACACATGGGTGGTTGCTGTACATGAAGGACGTTGACCAGGAATCAAACCTGGGTCACCCACATGGAAGGTGAAAATTCTACCACTGACCTATGACTGGTACTCCTGAGCACCTACTAGGTGCCAGGCATTACAGTAGCTCCTGGGCATGCAATGACCACCATACTAGAGTAAAAGGCTATAGCCTCCTCCCTCTCTGTCACATGTTACCTGGCATATTTATTCATCCACTAGTTTAAACCAAAAAAACAAACCCACTGTCATCAAGTTGATTCCGACTCGTAACAACCCCCACTGGGTTTCTGAGGCAGTCAATCTTTATGGAAGTAAATTGCCCCATCTTCCTTCTGTGGAGTGGCTGGTTAGTTTGAACCTCCAACCTTCTGGTTAACAGTCAAAGGCCTTACACGCTATGTTCTCTGTCCCACCCTGCCCTGCTCTCAACATTTGCAACTCCAGGAGTGTGCCTTGTCACCACTGTACTCCCAGCTCTCAGGGAAGTCCTGGTTCCCAGTATGTGCCCAAAATTACATGCTGAGTGAATAAAGGGTGAGCAGAGCTAAAGCAGCACCAGCCCTCTTAGAACTAGAATAACCACCAAACCTTCCTGAGTCCATCATGTAGCTGACACAGTGCCAAGTGCTTCTCCTACATCATCTCATTATTGCTCACAATAATGTCTCACGGGCTGTGCTATCATTGGCTCCATTCTGTAGATGGAGAAACTGAGGTTCAGACAGATTAAGAAACTCCTCACAGCCCTTGTCACCTCCCACCTTGTATTATAAATGGGCAAGCCCTTGTCTCATGCCCATGCTAGACTCCTTGAAGACAGAGGCCACGTCTGCATGATACTGGCCCTCTGTGGCACCTGTAGGGGTTTGTTTTATTAGTTGAGTTGAATTAAAATTTGGAAAGAGCAAAGAGGGCATGATGAGAAAGGGAGGATTAGTTTAAAACACCAAGCAAGGGGCAGGCAGCAGCATTACATAGTGTTAGACCGCTCCGATGCACCCCCACCACCCACATTCTGTTTTTAGGCTCCGTCAAGTGCCAGAGAGCTCAACACCTACTGAGGCATGAGATAATCCAAGTAAATCACTTAGCGCAGTGCCAAATGGCCCCATGATAGATGATACTTATTGAATGCTTTCTCTGTGCCAAGAACATTTAAATCCTCACCACAACCATGAAAGGTAGGTACTATTATTAGCTTTGTTTTTACATATGAGGAAACTGAGGCAAAGAGAGATATGTAACTTGCTCAAGGTTTCACAGCTGCTAAGTTGCAGACTGTAATTTGAAGCCTGGGAGTCTGGCACTCGAAAGCGTGTCCTTCTAACTGTAGAAATACAATGCAAGCACATATGTGATTTAAAGTTTTCCAGTAGCCACATTAAAAAACGAAAAAGAAACAGAGGAAATTAATTGTAGTAGTACATTTATTTAACTCAAAATAGTACCACATTGCTGTTGTTAGCTGTCATTGATTTGGCCTTCAACTCACGACGCCCCCATGCACAATGAAGAAAGCACTGCCTGGTCCTGCGTCCAGGATTGGTAGGGGATTGGACCATTGTGATGCATAGGGTGTCCACTGACTGATTTTGGGGAATAGATAGCCAAGACTTTCTTCCTAGTCTGCCTCCATCTAGAAGTTCCACTGAAACTTATTCAGCATCATAGCAACACTCAAGTTTCCACTGACAGATGAGTGGGGGCTGCACAGGAGGTGCGTTGGTGGAGAATTGGCCCTGGGTCTCCCACATGGAAGGCAAGGATTCTACCATTGAGTCACTAGGGCAGTGGAGTACCATTTAACAGAAAATGAAGGCCTTGGGTGGTACAAACAGGTAGCATGCTTGGCTGCTAACTGAAAGGTTGGAAGTTGGAGTCTACCCAGAAGCACCATGGAAGAAAGGCCTGGCAATCTATAAAAACTCAGCCATTGAAAACCCCTGTGGAGCACAGTTCTATCAGCCATTGGAAACCCTGTGGAGCACAGTTCTGCTCTGATACATATGGGGTCACCCTGAGTTGGAGTCAACCCTCTGACAACTGGTTGAACATGTAATAAATGTAAAAAGTTATTAATGAGGCTTTTTTTTTTTTTTTTTTGCAACTAACTTGTTGCAACCTAGCATGTATTCTTTACTTACAGTGCACCTCGATTCAAGCTTGCCACATTTCAAGTGCTCAGTAGTACATGTGGCTGTGGTTGTTGTTGTTAGGTGCCATCAAGTGGTCTCTGACTCATAGAAACCCTATGCACAGCAGAATGAAATTCCACCCATTCCCACAGCAGCTCTGCGATTCCTGCTATACTTGAGCCCATCTCCACAGCCACTGTGTCAATCCATCTCGTTGAGGGCCTTCCCCTCTTTCGTCGACCCTCCACCTTACCAAGCATTGGACATCACAGCTCTGTGTTATACTGCCTTTCAAGGTGCTAACTGTGGTAGATTCTGGGCATAGCAAGAATGTAATAAATGTCAGCCACTGTTATGATTATTTTTATCACTCATTGCTGTTATTGTTGGTCCAGGGAAAAGCTGGACTAAGGCCCCAAGCTCTTGGCAAAAGCTGTGCACCGATAACTATTTCTATTCTTAATCTGAGTCCTCCCAGCCAGCAGCCTGAGTCTCCCAGGCTGAGACAAGCTTCCTGAACCCTTGGCCTGTGAGTCGAGAATAGCCAGCTCTAGGAGGGGACGGAGAGGCCAAGGTTGAGGCCTCTCTGTATCCTCACCTAGTCAACTGGGTACCACATGAATTAAGGCCTTCTTGGGGTTTATAAAGGAACTCTGGTGGTGCAGTGGTTAAGGCATTTGGCTGCTAACTAAAAGGTTGGTGGTTCGAACCCACTAGCCACTCTGCAAAAGAAAAATGAGGCAGTCTGCTTCTGTAAAGATTTGTAGGCTTGGTAACCCAATGGGGGTTGCTGTGAGTCAGAATCGACTCAGTGGCAGTGAGTTTGGTTTGAAGTTTTGGGGTTTGTAAGCCTGAGGACCATTTGCTCTGAAGTGTGTGGGGGCATCCAGCCACATTTGAAAGGGAGGGCATGAAAGCCCTTTTTTCCCTGGCTCCTGGAAGCAGCGCCTCCTGCATACTTTAGGCCTGATGAGCCTTTAAGCAAAAATATTTCAAAACAAAGCAAAACAAAAAAAACACTCTTTTTAAACACAATTTTTCTCATGAAAGCCTATGAATTAAAAAATGGAGCAGGGATGAGTGGTCAGTATACGGCCTACCCTCTAGACAGACCTCTGTGGTCTCTGGACAGTGTTTACCAAGTGGTTACAAAGAGGCAGGCGACAGGCTAAGCCAGTGCTTCTCAAACCTGTCTGCACACTGGAATCATCTGGGAAGCTTCAAAAAATACCGATGCCTGGGCCCTACCCCTACAGATTGTGATTTGTAATTGGTTTGGGTTGTAGCCTGGGTTTTTAGAATTTTCAAAAGATTCTGAAGTGAGGCTCAATTTCCCACCAAACAATAGGTCTACAAGGTGAACAGTAACATGAGGGAGGTACACATTGTTAGAACAACAACTATTTGAGATCAAAAGGGCAGCATTTGCTCAGGGATAAAGTTCAGAAGGCAGGAAGGGTTGGGGGAGAAGGAGAAATGGAAAGCAGAAAACAGGGAGGAAGTGGGATGAGTGAAGTTACATTGTAGGGATTGCAATCAATGACATGAAACAAAATGTGTATGATTTGTTGAATGGAAAACTGATTTGCTCTGTAAACTTTCATACAAAAGTTTGGGGACAGGGAAAGAAATCCTCAAGTGATTCTGTAATGTACAGGCATGTTTGGGAAACATGCAAAGCCCTTAGGGACAGAAATGCATTAGTAACTGTATGACACAAGTATGATTATAGTTTCCACTTTACAGATAGGAATGTTGGGTTTTGTGGAGGTAAAGTAACTGGCCCAAGTTCAGATAGGCAGGAAATGGCTTTGGAAAAGGATCATTAGCCATGGTCTTAACCAATGACGTGCTGACAAATGGTTAACAACAGGCTTTTTAGGGAATAAAAGCTTTATGTGTTTATGTGTAAAGTAAGATTTGCCCATTTCTGTGGTGTAAATACTCCTACCATGGCAGATTTCAAACTTGACCAATGAAGTCTCTGAATACAGATCTGGGAAGAGATGTGCCTACTGGGCTCTTGAGTCATAGAGGACAGCTCCCACTCACCGCTGGGCCCCTCTGCATGGATGACAGGTCCTAGTGAGTGGGAAGGCCATATGGCTAGGAATTTTCTAAATTTGCAGTCGTAGAAACTTTTCTCAAATGAAATTCTTGAGAACCTCAACAGACATACAACAGATAAAAAGCAGTAGGCTATCAAGAGAAGCTTATTTCATAAGCTTTAATACAGAATACCATGCTCTTGCCCAATTTGACCCCTCGGAGCTGGGTACTTGTGAGGGTGGGTACTAGATGGCAGTGAAGAGCAGCTTTCCCTGGAGCCAGAAACCTTGTGTCTAGGACTAGCTTTGACCTGCAAAGACTGTATGGTCTTGGGCAAGTCCCTTCCCCTCTCTGGACTTCAGTTTTCTTGTGTGTCCAGAATGAGACTGGACAGGATGCAGGACTCGCAGGCTGTGGTTTTCTACTCTGACCTTGGCCGTGCCTGTACCCTGCACCTTGACCCCAATATTTATAACTGTGACTTCAGTCTCTCCAGTTCTACTGAAGCTGGTTCCCTGACCCATGTATTTATAAACCAAGCAGAGAAGAAATAGATATGACATGCAGGGGACTTGGCTGACTTCGTGAGCAGGCTGGATTTGGCGAGCCTGTTTCGTACGGGCTCAAGTCCACCAATGTCCTGGGGGCTGAGTTCGACAGGCAATTTGGAAAGAGCCCTTGGAAACCCTGAGCCAACTCTATGATTGTGAAGTTGGGGGTCACTGAAGCTCAAGAGCAGAGAAGGAGGGCCAAGGTCACAGAGCATGACAGGCCTTTCTTTCATGGCACTGCTGAGTGGATTTGACCTGCCAACCTTTTGGTTAGTAGCTGAGAGCAAACTGTGCCAGACAAAAAATTATATTTTATATACCCACCACCCACTGCCATCGAGTCAATTCTGACTTATAGTGGCCCTATAGGACAGAATAGAACTGGCCCCATAGGGTTTCCAAGACTATAAATCTTTATGGGAGCAGACTGTCTCATCTTTCTCCCACAGAGCAGCTGGTGGGTTCAAACCGCTGACCTCTTGATTAGCACTCGAATATTTTAACCACAGCTCCACCAGAGCTCCTTATTTTATGTACAGGATTAGGAAAAATAATCCTAAAGTGTTTCACATGTTCATAGCAGAATGTGAGGGTTCTAAAATGGTGAACAGTTGAATAACAGAATATCAGTGTAAGAAATGTATCTTCTAAGGGCTTGCAGGTTTTATGTTCTTAAGTTTGCCACTTGATATTGATTTTATGTGTTTATTATTGGAGCCTTGGTGGCACAGTGGCCAAGTGCTTGGCTGCTAACCAAAGAGTTGGCAGTTCGCACCTGCCAGCTGCTCCACAAGAGAAAGATGTGGCAGTCTATTTCCATAAAGACTTATAGCCTTGGAAACCCTATAGGAGAAGTTCTACTCTGTCCTATAGGGTTGCATATGAAAATTTAATGTAATTGTGAATTTCAAATACATATGGCACACAGAACACAGAATGACATCTGTCAAGGTTTTCCACCTTAATACCACCATCTTCTTTTACTAGTACTTAGCCCTCCCTAGCCCCCTTTCCTGCTTAGTTATTTTTCCATTGACATTCATATTTAGTTATTGTCTGCTCACCCACCTAACATGTGAGCTCCTCCTGGGCAGGGTTTCTTTCTCTTTTGTTCACTGTGTACTGCCAGTGCTTAGAATAGCTGATGGCCCTTAGCAGGCAGGCAGAGAATACATGTTGAATGAAGGACTAAATGAATGGTCAGCCTGCCTTGCAGGACTGGAGGGATGTGTAGGCAACATGGCAACACAACTGTGCATCCCTCTGGGACTGACTCCATCTACTAGAAAACATATGAACAAGGAGGATTCAGGTGTAACTTTTTGAGCCTTGGCTGCTACCTCCCCACCAACCACACTGTCCAAGACCTTTTACAGCCAAGGAAACTAGGCTCAGTGGTAGGAAGTGATTCCCCCAAGAACACATAGCAAGGTAATGGCAGATTCAGGGCCTCCTCATGGTCAGAGAGGCTTGGGAGTCCCACTGTTGGAGCCATGGAGAAGGAACTCCCTACCTTGGCTCCTATCCCCTTCTTGGCAGAAACATACTCTTAGCCTGGGTTCTTGAGGACAACAGAAAATCCCTTCCTGCTTGCAGTGACAACTCAGTCTTGACACCATCCCTTGGCAAGTCACCACAGTGCTACCAGGCAAGGATGTGATGGGCATGTATACTGTGAGCCATCTAGGTCAGTTCTGAGTTACTCCTTCCCTAGAGTGACCCCCTCTTTGTCTCTAGGCTATATGTAAGGTTAATCTCTAGGTTATCCTCAAAAAAGAGAAAACCAAACTCACTGCCGTCAAGACAGATCCGACTCATAGTGACCCTTTCTTGGGTTTCTGAGGCAGTATCACTACCGAAGTAGATTGCCCAGTCTTCCTTCTGAGGAGTGGCTGGTGGGTTTGAACCATCAGCCTTCTGGTTAGCAGTCAAATGCCTTAGGCACTACGCCACCAGAGCTCCTGGCTATCCTCATTCATTATTTCATTTGATAAAACTTATTGAGTGTTTACCATGTGCCAGGCAAATGTACCAGACACTGGAGACAATCTCCTCTCTCCCTCCTTCCCTCCACTTCCATCTTTTCTTTATCCTTTCATTCATTTATTAAGTATTTAGATTATTCAGATAGTACAACCTTATGGATAAGAGTGATATTTGGAGCTAAACTATCAGGGTTTGAGTTCTGCCTTAACCACTTACTAGCTGTGTGACCTTGGCAAGTCATGTAAGCTATTTCCTTATCTGTAAACTGGGGATAATAATGGCACCTATCTTCTAGGGTTTTGATGAGGATAAAATGAGTTAATGCATGCCAAGTATCTGGGATCACATCTTACATGTAAACACTTCATAAACATTAGCTGTTATCATTGTTATTGCTATTACGTGCCTGGCACTGTGCCAGGTGTTGAGGACATAGCCTTCAAATGCTCATCATAGGGATCCCTGCAGGCCAGCCTTGATCAGTTTCCCACCTTCTTCTCTGGCCTTGCAGCAGCTCCCCCCATTCTCTAGGGCTGCCTTCTCCATCGTCTCTTCAATCAGCAGGAGAGAGTCTAGGCAATTGAAGCCAGTCGAAATGCCACCTTCTCTCCCAGCTTCACCTCCCACTGCCTTTCCACGTTTGGCTCAACCCCAGCCTCTCCAAGCTCATGTGGTTCCCCACTCAAAAAAACCAAAGCCACTGCCATTGAGTAGATCCCAACTCATAGCAACACCCAACTGATTTCCAAGGCTTCCTCCAGTAGAGTAGTTGGTGGGTTTGAACTGCTGACCTTCTGGTTAGCAACCAAATGCCTTACCTACTGTGCTACCAGAGTGCCTTAGAGTCATCCCCAAATTGTCCTGACTTCTCACCTTCACTTGACCTGAAGTGCCAGAATCCCAAGCTCTTCCTGTCAAAGTCCTGCAAATCCAGTGTCACTCCCAGGAAACCCTCCTTCAGTCCCTCCAGCCAAGAAAGAATCAAGGACTCCTCCTTTGAATCTGCAGTGCTCTTTGTTCACAACTTTGCTTTATCCTGTGAGCAATGGGGAGCCATATAGTGTTCTTGAGCAGGTGAGTGACACATCCAAAGCTGCACTTCAAGAGAATGGCTCAGAACATGTATAGGAGGGAGCAAGGGAGAGACTGAAGGTGGGGACATCACATAAGGAGATTTCTGGGGCAGAAGGCCTTCAGAGGTCCTTTTGAGGGTCTAGTTTTCCTAGGGCTGCTACCTCTCCCAGCCTTTTGTCAGCCCAAGAAATCACGTGCTGTGATTCCCCACCGTGGGCCAATGAGTCAGTAAGAGAGTCAACACAAGGACCCGCGCCTTCACCCTGGTGCACTGTACCTGCTTAAGCCCTGATGCTCAGCAGCGCTCCACCCTTTAGTCTCCTCTGAGGCCACAAGTAAGGCTGTTTTGGGCTGCGGGGACACTGCAGACGATGGGGACTCAGGTTCCACGGGGGAGGCTGGACTGTGCTTTGTACCAGGCACTTGGGGAGGCTCAGCCAGCAGTTAACATGTAGCAGTGCTCTCATTACCTGCTGAATGACAAATGAGCTTAATGTTCCCAGTCCCTGCAGCAACCCTGTGAAGTAGGTACTGTTTTAACCCCTGTTTTGCAGACAGGGAAAATGAAGCTCAGAAAGATGAAGACTTGCCCAGGGTCAGCCAGCCACTGAGTGGTAGAGTCAGACTACCATCCAAGATCTTAGTCCAAAGCCACCGCCCCTTCCCCCTCCACACAGGGAGTAGCAGAAGGTATTTCAGGGTCCCAAGGCCACCTCCCCTGGGCTCACCCATCTCAGAGGCCCATAAGAGGAGGAGCCCTGCGTAGATAGGGATTGCGAACATCTGATGCCAGCAGATGGTCTCAGCTCGGCCTTAGGGCCTGTTGAGAGGCAAGTGGGAGAGGGGAGGGGAAGATGGCCTCTCCGGGGGAACAGAGTTTATTTGAGGAGCTGGCGGTGGAGTGTCTGGGTGCCTCTGACTCTATCCTCCCCTAGGTGAGTCCTTCCCCTGTCTAGGCTCAGAGTTTCCTTCTGAGATGAGGGCACTGGGTTGGGTGGACCCCCTTGGCCCTGCCTTTGCTGAAATTCAGTTGCCCTGGAGCCTTATGACCAGATGAGGAAGAGGGATTTGGGGAAGATGAAATGAGAGTTTGTTAGGAGCCCAAGCCCACTTCTGCTGAGGCTGGAGGGGGCCCTCTCCTGGCCACCATGGAGAGCTGCCCAAACAGGTCACTATGGTCAGAGAGTGGCAACCTCAGGGGCTTGGGAGACCCTGGAGTTAGAGTCTTTGGTCACTGAGAGCAGCTGGGGGTGGATGGGGCTATTACCCAGGCCCTAGCAGTCTTGACTCACATTCTGCTCTGTCCCACATGAGTTGACACAGTAGTTTACCTCTCTGTGCCTCAGTTTCCTCATCTGTAAACTGTGCTCTCATGCCTGCCTCACAGGAGTGTTAGACCAAGGGCTTGGACAAACATAGAGCAAATGCTTAGGAAGAACTCTGGTGGAGCAGTGGTTAAAGCATTTGGCTGCTAACCAAAAAGGTTGACAATTTGAACCCACCAGCCGCTCCACAGAAGAAAGATGAGGCAGTCTTCTTCTGTAAAGATCTATAGCTTTGGAAACCTTATAAGGCAGCTCTACTCTGTCCTATAGGATTGCTATGAGTCTGAATCGACTCAGTGGAAGGGGTTTTGGTTTCTTAGTTAGGAAGTAGCAGCTACCATTACTGTTATGGGTCCTCGTTCTCACGGCTTCTGGGCAGGGGTGTTCCGGGCTTACTTGCACACTGCCTGCCTAAGCCCCCTGGCTGGGCTGGGACTCAGTCCTTGGGAGGGATCCTTGAATCGGAGCATTCCTGCCAACCCCTCCCTCCTGGCTTGGCAGCTTGAAGACAACGCCGGCCAAAAATATTTGTGTGGGTGGTGGAAAGTTAACTTTTCCGCCTCTCTCTTCTTTCCTGGAAACCGTGGCCACCGTCAAATACAGCAAAACAGAAGCAGGAATAAAGGGAGGCGAGGCCCCTGTGGGGAGTCAGAGGGAGCCCTGCCCCCTCCCCACACCCACACCTTCTGCCTTCTGCCATCTGGCTCCATGGTGGGTGTGGGGTGCAGGGTGTGTGTGTGTGGCGGGGTGTGGCTCCAAGTGCTTAGTGTTTACAATGACAGATGAGGATGGACCCTCCTGTGATGAGATCAACCCCCATCACATCCTTGGGGAAACTGACTCCAGAGGGCAGAAGGCACTTGCCCAAAACCACACAGTTAGGGCCAGACAGAATTCTGGGAATTCTAAGACCCTTCCTGACAGTCTAAGACTCTTTGAAATTCTAATGGTAGGAACGTCAGACAGCAGCAGGTGAGTAAGGAAGACCCTGGAGAGGCATAAGGGCCTGGAACTATCTCCTCTGTTTCTATGTCCACCTTCAGGGTTATGGGGTTTGAACTCTGGCCTTGTTGTTTACTAGCTATGTGCTTTGGGCAAGAAGTCACTTCACCTGTGTGAGCCTCCATTTCGTCATCTCTGAACTAAGATAATAATAATACACAGTACATAACATGTGTTTGGGAGTCCCTGAGTGGTGCAAATGGTTAAGCGTTTGGCCACTAACCAAAAGGTTGCCAGTTCAGATCCTTCCAGAAGCACCTCAGACGAACGTTCTGGAGATCTACTTCTGAAAAGTCAGCCACTGAAAATCCTGTGGAGCACAGTTCTACATGACACACACAGGGTCACCAAGAGTCGGAATCCACTTGGGAGCCACTGGTTGGGTTCCCCAGGTGGCACAAATGGTGTGCTTAGCTACTAACCAAAAAGGTTAATGATTTGGATCCACTTGGTGGCATTGCTGAAGACAGTCCCGGTGATCTTCTTCCATAAGATTAAACAGACAGGCCAAAAAAAAAAAAAAATCAATTGTCATTCAGTTGATTCTGAACATTGAGAACCCTGTGGAGTGCATTTCTACTGAGACACATATGGGGTCACCATAAGTCCGATTCAACTTGACAGCAGTGGGTTTAATATGTGTTTAATATTGTGAGCTTCCATTCTTCCTCCTGACAGAAGGTTGGCTTCTTTTTCCTGATTTCCCTGTCAGTGAGGCTGTTACAACAGGTGCCTGATTATCTTTGTTATCTTTCAGATCCTGATGCTTGTTTGCCTTTTCCCTGGTTAGCTCAAGTTTACCCTGGGGCCTGGTGATGCATTTATCTCTGCTGTCTTCCTACCAGAGTCTCCTGGTGCAGGTTGGACCAGAAGCCAAGGCCTCTGCCTGCTTGGGGTCAGGGGGTTACCTAACTCCTGCTTGAGGGCGGAGTGTGGCCTCCAGGCCAAGTGAGTGCCACTGCAGCTGAGATCAGTCCAGGCCCTGAGTTTACCCAGGTCCACAGACTTTCATAATTCCTGGATTCTCACTGACCCTGGGCAGCCAGCATGGGGAGGTGGGGGTGGGCAGGGAGGATCTCTCTCTCCATTTCATAATAGGATAGGTGACATTCAGAGAAGTAGAGGGACTCGCCCATGTTCATAGAGTTAAGTAGTGACAGAATTGAGCCTTTAACCAAGATCTGTTATTTCCAAGGTTTCCTCTCAAATGTAATTGGGCTTCAGCCCTTTCCTAGGTTTTTCTGTGCCTATCCTGGGACATTCCACCCACCTCTGCCCTGTGCCTCCATAGATAATTTACAAACCTTTGTCCTCAGCTTAGAACTCTCCCCTATTCTCCAGGCCCCCACAAGGAATTGCCGGCAGCTCATCTCCCCCGGAAATGCAAAATCGAACTTGTCTCCCTGCTCCCCTGAACGCCTGCTCTTTCCCATTTATTCCTGATTTCTATTAACGAAATCAATGTCACCAGAGCTAGGAACCTGGACTGCATCCTAGACTCCTCCCTCTTCCTCTGCACCCACTCTCCATCTGCCTCCAAGCCCTGCCAGCTCTACCATTCCCTCTCCACCACCCATTCTAGGAGGCCTCAATCTCTGTCCTGGATGCTCATCCTTGTTAGCATTCACAAACAATCATACCATTATTGTTGTTCTTGTTTTCATTCACAGCTCCCCTCACCAGTTTTTAAGACTTCACGAGCCAGGGTTTCATGTCTTCTTTATTCCCTACTGTCTTCCCAGGCCCTTTGATGGTGTTTGAAATATAATAGGAGCTCAAGAAATTTTTGTGGCATGAATGAATAACCAACATGTATTGAGCTATGTCTCAGAAACTGTGCTAAGTCTTCTGCATGCATTTTCTCACTTAATCCTCAATGCAACACTAAGCCAGAGATATTGTTGTGGTTGCTAGTTTCTGTTGAGTCAGTGCTGACTCATGGTGACCCCATGTAGAGCAGAATGAAGCATTGCCCTGTCCTACACCATCCTCATAATCACTAGTATGCTTGAGTCCATCTTGCAGTCACTGTGTATTTGGATTGCCTTCCAAACTAGGGGGCTCATCTTCCAGCACCTTATGGGACATTATTCTGTTGTGACCCACAGAGGTTTCCTTGGCTCATTTTTGAGAGTGGTCGCTAGGCCTTCCTTTCTAGTCTGTCTTAGTTTGGAAGCTCCACTGAAACCTGTCTACCATGGGTGACCCTGCATGTGTCTGAAATACCAATGGTATGGCTTCCAGCATCATAGCAATGTGGGAATGACCACAGTATGACAAACTGACAGATAGGTGCTGGAGTCAGAGATATTACAATTCCCATTTAACAGAGGAGGAAGCTGGGATCCAGGGAGGTCACATGACTTGCCGACCACCATACCAGTGGCAGAGCTGGGATTAAAATGCAAAGCCTGGTCACGGAAGCACATGCTTTAGCCTCCTGGCGGGGGGAGGCGGGGGGGGGGGATCCAGCCTCTAGCCTTTTGTCTTCTGTCCCACTGTCCTTGTGATTCCCAAAGTGGATTATGTGCCTTTGATGGCATGTGAGAGAACTCGCTCTGGGTGCTGCCCAGATAAGTATTTTTAAATAACTAGAGATTTCTTTAAAGTGTATTGAGGAAAAAAATGACTTAGTCCAACATATTTGTGGTTTTCCTACGATTATTGCTTAAAGATAAGTCTCAAGTAACAAAAGCAAGTAATTTAAAGTTAGTTTAAGGAAAAGTATTAAATAAATAAAGCTTCAGGTGGCATAAGGATATGGCAAAAATCTGGGATGGCCAATGACTGAAGCTTGGTAAACACTTTCCCTTGGACGTGTGGGACCTGTACCCCAAGTTCTCAGGGCCACCTTGAGCCAAAAACCAGTTGTCAAGTCTACTCCAATTCATGGCAACCTCATGTATGTCAGAGTAGAACTGTGTTCCACAGGGTTTTAAATGGCTGACCTTTTCAGAAGTAGATAGCTAGGGTTTATTTTATTTTATTTGCCGTAAAACACCTTGGGAGCTCTGTTAGCGTAGTGCCTAAGGCATTTGACTGCTAACCAAAAGGCTGGTGGTTCAAACCTACCAGCCATTCCTCAGAAGGAAGGTTGGGCATTCTACTTCGTAGTGATACTGTCTCCGAAACCCAAGGAGGAGTACGAGTTGGATCTGACTCAACGGCAGCAGGTTTGGTTTTTTAAGGCACCTTTGGGTGGACTCAAACCTCCAAGCTTTTGGTTAGCAGCCATGAGTGTTAACCATTTGTACCATCCAGGGACTTCCCGAAGGAGCTCTGGTCTTATAGTGCCTAAGATACTTGATTGCTAATCGGAGGTTCGCAGTTCAAACACACCACCCACTATGTAGAAGGAAGATGGGGCAATCTACTTCCATAAAGATTTACTGCCTTGGAAAGCCAATGCTGTGAGTCGGAATCGACTCGATGGCAGTGAGTTTGGTTTTTCATTTTTGGTTTTTGAGGGACTTCCCGAGATGAACAATTCTTAGAAATTCATCTGGGAATACCCAGTGAGCTGTCTCACCGGCTGTTTCTTTCCTCCTTGTACAGAGATATCACCTTGAAGGGCACCTCACAGACCAAAGACGGGTTAAGAAGGAGGGCCTAGGGCTCCACCACTCCACCCAGCCCTGAAAGAACTTTTCTTTCCTGCCAACCTGACTTCACACCAGCTCTGTGTTGACTGAGGAAGGTGAAGCTGCGGAGAGTCCTCAGAGGAGTGGAGTGGAGACCAGTGGTCTTACAGGTGTCTCCAGGACAGACCCAATAGCCAGCTTCTCTGTACTGCTGAGAACAGGCAGCATAATGCTGGGCCCCCACTTCCCACCTCCACCTCTTGGGCTCAGTGAAGGGGGCCCTAAGCCCTGCACCTTTGGAATTCCGGATGGGAGCTACAGGTGTCTGGCCCTGGAGACTGAGGAGAGTGGCGGTGAGGAGGGCCTTCAGGGAGAGGCCGGGCTCACGGACCTGGAAGAAGACAGGGTAGCCAGCAGGAGTGGGGACAAGTCGGTCTGCAGAACAACCCAAGGAGCCCTGCAGCTGCCCAGGGTTCTGGGCATCCAGCCACCCACCTGCTCCAGGGAGGCACGAGGCGGGTCCCAGCATGATGGCAGGGCCAGCCAGGACTGGAATGCAGTGAAGGTAGCCAGCCCCAGCCCTAGCCCTGGACCTAGGGTGGCCCAGAAACCAGGTAAGCCTGCGTCACTTCTCTCATGGTCCTTCAGGCAGGGGGTCCTGACCACATTTTCCCATGATACACAATTCCACACGTAGTCCCTCAGGCTGCCCAGATTAACAGCTGTGAAGAGATAGGGGAGGCTGTGAGTTATGTGCAGTCCAGCTGTGCCACATCTAACCTCACTTTTCTGCCTAAGAGGACACGTGAGAAAGTAGTGACAGAAAGCCATGTTATCAGGCTTGGTTCAAGAAAAGTACGTCTCTCGCTCTTGTCTGCCCTTTAATCACGGTGGTAACAAGTGACTGTGGAGTGATGAGGCAGAACTCCCTCAGGGATGTGCTGAGCACCAAGTATGTGCTAGGTGCTGGGGAGGCAGCTGCCTAGAGATGCTGAGGGAGACATTGAAGCCTCTGCTCTCATCCAACTTCCTAATTTCACAGGTGGGAAAACAGGCCAAGGGTGAGGAAGAGACTGCTTGAGCCCACTGGGAGTATCAGTAGCTGAAGTGGACCCACATTCCTCACCTGGGCCTCCATTTCCCTTCCTTCTATTATTATTGTTATGTGCTGTCAAGTCAGACCTGACTCATAGGGATCCCTCCTTGAAATGACAAAAAGAAGCCTTAACTGGCAGTGCACCAATTAAGCACTTGGCTGCCACCTGAATAGCTGGTGGTTCGAACTCACCCAGCCTTTTCATGGGAGAAAGACCTGCTGGTCTGCTCCCATAAAGCTGAGGAAACTATGGGACAGTTCTACTCTGTTACATGGGGTCACTATGAGTCAGAATTGACTCAATGGCACTCAGGGATGGCAGAGGTAGGACCACCTGGGCTGCAGTGAGTCTCCAAGGACAATGTCAGGAAAGCTCCGTGCGCTTTGCACGAAAGGAAGAAATGATGATCATTCCCCCGCAGGCGTCTGGAGTCCGCGGAGCAGGGTGGGGACAGGGAAGCCCACACTGAATCACCTCCAGCGACCAGGCCCATGGAAACGCTGAAGTGGGTCCAGATGGGGAGGACGTGAGCAGGGCCATGCTCAGCTCAGTTGCCAGGAGTACGGTGTGTGGGGGGAACACAGGCCTGGGAGGGCTCGTGCGTCAGGAAACTGAAGGAACACTTCATTTCTCTGCAGGCGTTGCTGACGCCCTGGCTGGCATCGCACCAGCCATCCCGCCCACTCTTCTGTCTGAAATAATTCTCTCTGGGCTCTGACCACCATCCTCCTCCACCACCCCCTGACCACCAAATCACCCCTGGGGCCTGGGTCACATAGGGAGCTGGGCAGGAGTAAGGAAGGGCCTTCAATTCATCTGGGATAGGTAGGTGGAGTCATGGGGTACCCCAAGTAAGGCCCAGTAGCCTTGAACTTGGAGGTGGGTCAACCAAAATCCAGGTCCCCTAGAGCTAGAAGCCTCCAGGACTTTCTCCCAGCCTTCTCATGGACATGGCTGGACGTCAGGACACGTGGGTGCAGATTCTGGCTCAGAAGCTGGCTGGCCAAACCTTGGACAAATCCCTTCCTCTTGGTGAGCTTCAGTTTCTTTATCTGTGAAAGTAAAATTAAAACATGGGCCCTACCTACCTCATAGAGCTATTGTGAGGTTGAAATGATCTTCTGTGTGGCAATGTTTTAGAAATTTTAGATTAATCTAGACAGGCACGTGGTGGGTGTTGATACTAATTAAAATACAATACAACAGCTACTATGTGTTAAGCCCTTATGTGCTAAGCATATAGTGCTTTGCATGTATCATTTTATTTAATCTCATCACAGTCACCAAGAGAGGCATACTTTTATTACCTCCATTATACAGATGAGAAGCTTGAAGGGTCAAGACTATAAATGACTTGTCCAAGACACATGACTAGCAAGCTGCTAAGCCATTCCGTTTTCTGAATACAGGGCTTACGCTCATAAGCACCACTCTAGTCTGGAATTATGAGGAAAAAGTTGTTTGTGGATGCTTGAGAGTGGAAGAGACAATGAGCAGACAGGGAGAACCAAGGGCTACCTTTATTGATCCCTGTTGGCATCACACACCAGCTTGGGTCATTTAATTAGTATCTCATTCTCATTGTCTTACTACAGTTCCAAACCCACTGCCATCGAGTCAATTCCAATTCATACTGACCCTATAGGACAGAGTAGAACTGCCCCATAGGGTTTCTAAGGCTGTAAATCTTTAGGGCAGCAAACTGCCTCATCTTTCTCCCATAGAGCAGCTGGTGGGTTCAAACTGCTGAGCTTTTGGTTAGCAGCCTAATGCTTTATCCACAGTGTCACCAGAATGCCTTCAGAGTCTTTCAAGGCAGGCATTATTCTCCCCGTTTTGCAGATAAGACAGCTGAAGCTTAGAGACTTAAATCATTTTGCCTAAGGCCACATAACCAGCATTGGAGCTGAGACTATGATCGTGTTCTGAGCACCTCACAGCTTAGTTCATTCCTCGCTTTTATGTCCAGCCACATGGTCATCCATTTCTGGCCTGAACATTTCTAGGGACAGAGCAGGCAGGAGTGATCTGAGGAGGCTGGAAGAGACAGGGAAGTCTTCTTAGAAGTGGAGGCAAGAAGAAAAGCTGAGTAGAAATCTGGGTGGTCTTGGGTCAGAGCCCAAACTGGCCTTCCTGCTCCCTTGGGAAAGGGAGTGGCCAAAGTCCCCTCTCTTTGCCCAGAGATCCGGAGGGAAGAGGCCTATGGAGCTGCCAGGTTATTAGTGGATTAGAGCTTCCTTTTAAAGCTTCCCCCATTATCGTCAGAGGATTATAAACATCATCTGACAATTACAACCATCCCTCTGCAGTTTTCCTGCCTTTCTAGAGTGCTCCCTAACAGTTTTAAGTATGACCACCACATCCTCTGCTTCGGGCACTGCAGAGGTCTTCATTTTCAAGGGGAGGTGGTGGGGATGTTTCTCTAAGGCCTGAGTACCAGCTGGCTAGGACAAAAAGGGGTCTTTGGTAGGCTGGAGTGGTAGGGGTGTGGAGCAGTGAGGTAGGCTGCAGCCTGTAATCCAAGTGTTTTGCTATCAGCTGCAACCCACTGGGAGCACAGATATAATGCAGGGCTCATGGTCAAGCCTCAGGCAGTACTAGTCAGCCCACAGCTCACAAAGAGAGCCCGGTGCTACAGCTTTCCTCTCTCCACAGTCTCTCAGCCGGTCATAACTGTCAGAGCTCCTTGAGTTTATGATGCAGATTGAGACTCTGAAGCCTAGAGATGGCAAATTTTTCTACCTCACTGATTTGGCCAGGCACTGTGCTAAATGTTCTGTATGGATTACTTCAATTTATCCTCCACCAGCCATTCCTCAGAAGGAAGGTTGGGCAATCTACTTCTGTAGTGATACTGCCTCGTAAACCCAAGGAGGGGTCGCTATGAATTGGACCCGACTCGTCGGCAGTGAGTTTGGTTATTTTGGTTTTGAACCTATGAAGATAAGAACCTATGAAGTTCTTACTTTCCTTACCTCTGCTTTACACATAAGAAAACCAAGGCATATGAAGTTTACATGATTTGTCAAAGTGTCCTGGCTTGTGGGTGGAGGAGGAGTGGGGATTTGAACTCTGGGCCATCTGAGCCCATGCTCTTTACTCTGGCTGTCTTGTTTCCATGGAGACAAGGCAGCAGGCTGTGTTCTTCCACCCACCTGGGGCTAGAAAAAGGTTGCTCAGATTCTGGGGGATGGTGGAGGATTCTGCCAGCCTCGTTCCCTGCCCTTAAGATGAGCTCAGGGAGACCTGAGACCCACTGCCGACCCAGCATCTCGTTGACCACATGGCCTTGGGGAGTTACTTTTCCTCCTCTCCAGGCCATTTGTTATTGGAGGTAGAAGTATCCGGAGGATCTGGAGGCCTTTCAACTCTAGTAGATACTGTTCTACCTCTGGAGTGGGGATGGGCTGTGGATCTGGGTTGTCAGATGAGTCTGCTCATGACCAAATCTATTTTGTTGAGACAGTGGAACATGTGCCCATGATAAGAGCTGACAGTGGTCACTGTGCCAAGGACAAGGCCCCTCAGGTCTGTGGGTGTGAGGGTGACAGAGGAGGAGGCTGGGCAGAAAGCCACCCAATCCACCTCCTGCTTCCCCACATCCTACTGACCTTAATAGGAGGGTGATGGTGTAGGAGCCCTGCTCACAGGTTCACATGTACTTCACATGTACACTCATGTACATATATGCTTTCACATACATAAACACTCATGCATACATATATAGTATATATACAATATGTTTTTATACAAACACTTACATGTATATACACTCACATGCAAATATGTGCACTCACACATCCATGCATGGGTCATATACTGGCACCACCACTCTAACCTCCTGTTACGCATGCACACCTAACTCATGTGTGGACACATGTTTAATACTTGCGTACATAGCTACTGTCTCACATGAAAACATACAAGCAGACATTCACAGTCTTTCATGCAAACACATTTCCTCCCACAGCTATTCAGTTTAAAGGCATATTCTTGTTTCCATTTCCCTCTGCTCACACATCTACATTTGCAATCTCTTCTACATGCACATATTCTCTCCTACAGGTATATCCACTCTTGCACATCCACTGTCACACACCTACGTACAGATTGAACCACTTTCTCTCCTTCTTCCTATTCCCCATCTCTTTCTCTTTCATACCCACCCACACAGTAATCCCAGCCTCTCTCTCTCTCTCCCTCTCTCTCTCTCTCTCTCTCTCCATCACACCCACACAGTTTGTTTCCTGGTTTCCCACAGGCCAGCTGCAGCCACTTTCCCAACACACACATTCACAGAATAGTTAATACTCTGCCTGATGCCAATAATCAGTATCCCTCCCTGCCCCCTAGTCCTACCCGAAGGCTGTCACAGGACAAGTGCAGCCACAGGGTCAGAAGAATGCTCTGCAGCCCAGGAGGTAAAGCATTCTGGTGTGTGTATGTTCTGGGAGGGTTTGTCCCCTCTGTCACCTGACCTCTCCCTTGTTGCTGAGCCAGCAAGGTATTTCCACCTGCTGCTCTGCATTTCACAGAACCTTGAGCAGGTGGACTTATATCCGTGTGTTTTTAATTTCCTTAAGAGCTGTGGTGTTGTAGTGGTTAAAAGATTGGGCTCCCTAACCAAAAGTTCGGCTGTTCGAACCCACCAGCCACTCCGCAGGAGAAAGATGAGGCAGTCTGCTTCTGTAAAGATTTACAGCCTTGGAAATCCTATAGGACAGTTCTATTCTGTCCTATAAGGTCACTGTGAGTCGAAATCCACTCAATGGCAGAGTTTGGTTTTGGTTAACTTCCTTTAGCAGAAATCTAAACATAGAACCTTGATAAGTAAGACAGATGAAAGTGGAACTGCCTTGATTGAAAGGGTGGAGTACTTGGAACCCAGGGCAACTTTGGTGAAAACCTGGGCCAGCATTTTCCCAAGTATGGTTCTGCTTCAAATTCCTGGGGGTGTGGAGGGTGCTTGCTATCATTTCTATATCCAAGACCCCCCCTCTGGACTAGGAGAGAGGCTGGAGTCTGGACTTTTAACAGCATTCCTTGTGATTCTGATGCATACTGACCCAAACCAGAGGGCTCCACTAAGCCCAGTGGGAATTTCATTTAGTTCAATGTCCAGACAGAGAACTGAGGTCCAAAAGAGGCCACAGACATCCCTACTCTGTTGCTGGCCTACGAGTAAGCCGGGGGATGGGAATGGTGGCAGGCTGGGAGAACTTTGCTAAGTCCTACCAATGGAAACAAAGTTACTACAGTTACTGCCCCTGAGAAGAAGGGGGAGATTGGCCTGAGGTTAGCTGACAGTCAGTGACCTGCATCTAGATCTAACAGAAAATGGGAGAAGTGTACGTTATGGGGTCAAAAATCACAAAGATAGATCTAAATGGGAGTAATGGGAATGAGTGAAATAGATGAGACACAAACCAAACCTACTGCCATCAAGTCGATTGAGACTCATACTGACCCCCACTGGGTTTCCGAGGCTGTAAATCTTGACTTAAGCAGACTGCCTCTTCGTTCTTCCGCAGAGCAGCTAGTGGGTTCGAACCACCAACCTTGTGGTTAACAGCCAAATGCCTTAACCACTACACCACCATAGCTACTTTAGGGAGACACGAGCTTGAGGGGAAAAAAAGGATTTAGGACAGGCAGATGGAAAGAGAGACACAGAAAGTGATGAGGAAACGCAGACAGATATCCAGGCAGCAGCAGAGCCTGAGGGACAGGGAGAGGAAAGAAGGAGAGAGGCGGACAGGCCTTGAGACCGAGGCCTAGCCCCTCGGGTAGGAATAGTACCCCAGGGCTGGGCTGGGCGGGGCCGGGGTGGGGCGGGGCGGCGCTAGGGCCCGGGGGAGCGGGCGGCAGGAGCGCGGCTCACCGCCAGCCCAGCGCTCCCGGCTCGCGGTCCCGAAGCGCCGGCTAAGCACTGGCGGCAGCGGCGAGGAGGGGGCGTCTGGTGCAGAGGGGGCACCGGGGCAGGGCTGGGCTCGCTGACGGACTTGGCCAGGTGCGCGGGGGCGGCAGCGATTAGGAGCGCGGGGACAGCGCGCTGCGGCTGGAGGTGAGTGACGGCCGCGGGCCGGTTGGGGTGCGGGCGCCTAGCGAGCCTCGCCCCTTCCCACCTGCGCTGGCCCTGGCGCCGCCCGGGAGAAGTGGTACACCTGAACTCCAGCCCCCGCACGCAGGGTGACCTTGGCCAAGTCGCTTCTACACTGTGGGTCTCAGTTTCCCCATCTGTACGGTGGTGGGAGGATGAGGGGGCTGGAAGCATCTAGAAGCTCTCCAGCAGCAACCCGGAGCTGTGTGAAGGCTCCCGCCCTAGCGCCCCTTCTCGGGAAGCCACAGAGTCGGGAGCTGGGGGCAGCCCGGGGCTCACGGGTGAGCACAAGCCCACGCTTTGTGTCACCCAGGCAGCTTTGGGAATGGTCGCACGGGTTGGACCAGGAACACGGGTAGTTGGGTTCTGCCCGGGGTTGATCAACATGGGCGCCTGTGGGACAGCGGGAACAGCGTGTGCTGGGCCCGAGTCCCCCCTCCTCGCGGGCGGGGCGACCGGGCGCCTCGGTCTGGCTGTGCGGGCGGGGCACGTGGGACTTGGCTGTCACACCGCGGAGACTACCGAGCTCAAGCCCCACCTGGGGAAACTGAGGCCTTTCTGAGTGCCCGCAGGGAGTAGGGGGTCACTGTTTTAAGCGCTGCATATCAGATTCTCACAACACCCTTACTGTTGCCCCATTTTCCAAGGAGGGAGCCGAAGCCCTAAAGGTGAAGTTACTAGCCCAGGTAGTGGAGGGTGGGGCTCCTCCCTAATCTGTGTGCTTTGGAATTAGGGGTTGAGTCCTGCGGTCTGGACACGACTTTTGTTAGGAGTCTGGGGAAAAAGTTCTCCTGTGTTCCCAGCACTCTCTCTCCAACTTACGGGTATATTCTTTTGGGGGACAGGGACCCCTGGTGTTCCATGTGTGGATTAGCTAGAAGGGGCAATTCCCCACCACCATCCTATCCTGAGTGGCAGGTGATACAATTTGTTATGTGACCTTAGGTAAGCCCCTTGTCTTCTCCGGATTAGTGAGAGAATTACCAGGGTGGTTTTTATGGGGGCAACTGCATTAGGTACCATAGCAGTGGTGGTGGCTGTAGGGGCAATTGGATGGTGTCTTAACCCATGCCTTAACCCACATCATCTTGGAAGGCAAAGGGCAAGGTAGAATACTGATCTGGACATTAGGATGCCCTGGGACCAGGGACTGGAAGCCTTGCTGGTGTATCTGCCTGCCCTGTCACCAGCCCTAGGCCTGGCTCCCATCTTAACATGTTGAGGGGCACAGCCACAAGCGGCATCTGAGTTTCTCCTTCCTCCACTACTTACTACATTACCTTATAAGACAGTTAAACATACCTTGTTTATTTGGAGGGGGGCCCCCTGCCTCTATCTCCTTGTGAGATCTTGGATTAGTCCCCCCACACACTCTTGTCCTCAGTTCCCACATCTGTACAATGAGGAGAGGGGGCTAGAGTCACTCTAATGGGACATTCACAGAACCTCCCCCAGGCAAATTGTTGGTTGCTATGTCACCTGGCTCCTGCTGTCCACTTTTCTGGCTGTAGGGCCAGCTCTACCCCTCCACCCCACTATTCCCTAAATCAACCTGTGGTTGGAATCAGCATTTATATGGTTAAAACAAGGTCTTTAACTCCTTCCTTCCCCTGTATGTCTTGTCTTTCTCCACTTTCCTGCCCTAAGATATAAAAACAATCACCAAAACCTTTGATGTTCAACCGTACCTGGTTCCTGGCTGACCCCTAAACTCTTCAGCCAGCATTTTATCTAGTGCACCATTTTAAAGCAGGGGAGACCGAGGCCAGAGAGGATAAGAGATTTGCCCAGGGTAGTTCTTTGAGTAGCAGGCTGCAGAGCCCCCTTTTCCTGGGGAAGAGCAGCCCCTTGATAAGGGGAGGGAGTGGAGCATCTGGAGAGATGGAGAAGCACAGGGGAGACCTTCTCTCCATCCTTTCTCCACCCTTGGTCCTGCCCACTTTGCAGCTCTGAGAGGTGGAGCTGAGCAGGTGTAAGCAACTCCTCCCTCCTTCCCTCCACCTGCCAGTGCTGCCCTCCCATAAGGCTGAGCACACCTCTGGCCTTGGGGCCTGGCCTGGGAGGCACCTTTTCCTTCAGGGTAGTTCCCAGGCTTCTAGACATGAGCTCATCGGAATCACTGATGCCAGGAAGGGAGGGACTAAGGGGGAAGCAGGCAGGGCTGCCCAGATTGGGGCACCACGGCCCCTGGGGAAGTGGAGGAGGTGCTGCTGGTGAGAACCTGCAGGTTTTGAGCTTCATCATAATAGTGAGCAGGTGGGGGCAAGATAGGCCAGCAGAAGGGGCGAAACTAGGCCTATGTGTGCCAATCCCCTGCTGTGTGACATTGAGTAAATTCCATACCCTTTATGGATTTCACTGTCCCTGGCTGGCAATGGAGGATAAGGGTAGAGCTTAGGCACTGGGGTTTCAGTGGTGAACTAGACAGTCCCTGCTCTCAAGGGGCTTTCATTTTAATTGGGGAGATAGACAAGACGGAGCAAATAAATGAGCAAGATAATTTCAGTGAGTTAAAAATTTTTGGTTAGAAAAAATAAGCCAATCTGCTCAATTGGAGAGTGACTAGAGGGACTACTTTGGTAGGGAAGGCCTCTCTCAAGAGGTGACATTGGAGTAGAGACCTGAACTTTATTTGAAGCATGGTCAAGGCTGGCTTCCTGAAGGAGGCATGCTCAGAGCTGGGGCCTAGAAGAATGGGAAGGAGTTGGTTGAGAGGATGGGTGTTCCAGAGGATGGTCAAAAAAGAAACCTAACTCATTGCTATAGAGTCAATTCTGACTCATGGCAACCCATGTGTTACAGGATAGAAGTGCTCCGTGGGGTTTTCTTGGCAGTAACTATTACAGAAGCAGATTTCTAGGCTTTTCTTCCATGATGCTGGGTGGGTTCAGACTGCCAACCTTTAGGTTAGCAGTTGAAAGCAAACCATTTGTGCCACCCAAGGACTTTTAGAGAGTGATAAATGGTCTCAATTAGGTGAGGGAGGGGATTGGCTCTAGACTGTGAAATGCCTTCATCCTCTAGGATTTCAGGCTGCAAATGCAGGGAAGTCTGGAGCTTGTAGTCTGGGTGGAGTGGTGAGTGGGCCTGCGGACCAGGAAGCTATGCTGAGTTAAGGTGTTTGTGTGTGTGTGCGCGCATGTGCGCATGCTCATAGTCCTTCTGTGAACTGTTCCTGATCATTGGGCTTCAATGGCTACCCAGAAGAGGAGTCAATGTGGAGACAGCCTCCAGGCCCTGTCATTCCAGAGGCTTATAAAAGCCCTTTCTCTGGAATGAAATCTTTCACCAGCTGGCTGCTGTCTGAAATTCCACATCCCAGCTTCATCTTTTCCATTTGATAAGGCAGGATAGTATAGTACGGTGCTGACCTGCCCTATCCTACAATGCCCGGCCTCCCAGGCCAGGGCTGCTGCAGCTAGAGCAAAACTGTATCTGCTTCCCTGTTCCCTGCTTCCTGAGTGGGTCCCTGTTATTGGACCTCTGGGCTCACCTTCTGGCTAGCTGTGTAATCTTGGGCATGTTACCTAACCTCTCTGGGTCTTTCTTCCTCATCGATAAAATAGAAACTGTAATAGACTCTGTCTTACACTGTTAAGAAAAAAACTAAATGAGATGATGCTAAATGCTGGAAAAAAAATTAACGTTATGTGCCATTGAGTCAGTAGTTACTAATAATAGGTTTGATCCCAGTAAAATAGTGAGCTCTTGAGAAGATGGAACTCACTCAAGACTTGTCATAGTGTAAATTACCTTTTGACAGTTGGCCAGGAACAGGGTTTGGTGGTGGGAGGACGGGCACAACACAGTGGACAAAGGCCAGGCTGAGCTGTAGGAATGGATGCTTGATCCCCCAGTCCCAGCCTTAGCTAACTTATTGGTGATTTTGCACAGATCGTTTGCTTCTCCTGGCCCTCAGGCTCCAGTTCTGAGCTGCTGTGAAATGGGTTAGTGAGGATCAGAGGGGAGTGTGGGTGTGAGAGGGCTTAGTAGCCACCAAAAACATGGAGCCAGCAGGAGGAGCTGTCACCATAACGGGGCAGGCTGGACGAGCCCTGCAGACAGGAGAGTAAGAGGACCCTGGGACGGAACTGCCCAGCTGAGCTGGAGAAGGGTGGCCCCTGGGGCAGTACCAAGGGTGGGGCATGAGGCTGCTGGGCTGCCTGGGAGGCGGTAAGCTTAGTTCCCAAGGAGCCACACATCTGATCCCATCTGGTTCTTACCAGTGACTTTGCCCCTCTGTATCAAGGCCTCCCAGGGGTACAGATCAAATGCAGACTGTGACCAGTTGCTGCGCTATACAGGGGTTGGGGCTAGTGGGTCCAACTCAGCTCATCACTTCCAATGTGCTCTGTGGTCCCTGGGCAAGGGAGTGGGAGGCATGAACCTGAGACCCTTGCATTTAATTCTCCAGAATAAATCTCTTAGAGACTAAGAGAAGCATGCTTGATTGATAAAAGCCAAAGTCCTTAAACCAAAACCAAACTCACTGCCATTGAGTGGGTCCCAACTCATAGCAACCCCTCCTTGGGTTTCCGAGGCAGTATCTCTACAGAAGTAGATTGCCCAGTCTTCCTTCCAAGGTAGTGCCTGGTGGGTTTGAACCTCCAGCCTTCTGGTTAGCAGTCAAGTGCCTTAGGCACTACGCCCCCAGAGCTCCCCCAAAGTCCTTAGAAAATTGTTAATGTTCATTATTACCTACTATGTGCCAGAGGTCTTCAAATTTCTCTACATACTAACAGCTGTATCTAAGGTAAGTAATGTTATTATCAGCATTATATAGATGAGGAAACTGAGGCACAAAGTGGTTAAGTGAGTTTCCCAAAGTCACACATCTTATAAGTTGCCAGATTCAAGCCTAGGTAGTCTGACCCCAAAGCACAAGTGCTTAATTAATGCACAAGATGGCCTCTCTAGCTTTAGATGGGGTGCCAGAGGCTCAGAGGGCCAAGACATCTGCCCAGGAACACACAGCATTCCTCCTTGCTCCTCATCATCCCTGTCCCTCAGGTCCTAGAAGAAGGAACCTCACTGGGTCTGGGTTCTGGGGCTCTGATGTTGGCCCTTGAGCCAGCTCAGCCTCTTTTCTTTCCCTCCTCTCTTCCCTTGGAAGTAAGTCAGGGAGGATCAATTGATGAGTGGGTATAATGAGTGGGCATCCTTAGTATCATGGAGCTTGAATGGATCCCCACAAGTGCCTGGGTGGTAATGAGTTCCAATGCCATCTGACATGCTCCCATCATTGTATAGGTGGGGGAAACTGATGCCAGGAGAGTTCAGGTGCTGGCCAAGTTCACACAGGCAGAAGGGAGGGAAGCTCAGTTCTCTGCTTGGGCCTCTTTCTTTGACACTGGGTCATTTTCCCCTCCCTCCCTGGGCCTCTTGTCCTGCCTTCTGAGATATTCAATGCCTGTGGGCTCCATGGGGAGATGTGATGTTGGAGACCTTCCCACTAATCCCCAAGGTGGCCTTTGCCCCAGCCAGAACATGATTCCTAATATGGGGCCCTTTGGGAGGGCACATGGAGTTGAGAAAGGGTGAAGGGGAGGGTGCTGATTAAAAAATAGACTGTCACGCGCATGGGAACAAACATGCCACCACCCAAACTGTGCCAGTTGGCTCCCCCATGCCTAGCTGCCAAGCCCCACTCCTGGCTCCCACTGGGGGCCCCGCCCACCCCCCCTGGCTCTGAGCCTGAAGCTGAATCCTCCCCAGCTACCTTCTCTCCATCCTCCACCTTGTCCAGCCTCCAGGCAGATGGTTCTCACTGAGCCTAGGTGGGCCTGCAGCTCAGCTGGGGCTTTAAGTGGTGCCAGGAGGGTCTGGCATCACCACACTCTGGCTGTGATGAAGCCTTTTCCCTCTCTGGGCCTCAAAAATAGAGCAGTGCTATCAGTTATAGCAAAGCAAGAAGAGCAAGACTTCATCTCTCATACTTTGGTCACATTGCCAAGAGGAACCAGTCCCTGGAGAAGGCTATCATGCTTGGTAAAGTAGAAGGTCAGAGAAAAAGAGGAAGACCCTCACTGAGATGGATTGACACTGTGGCTATGATGATGGGCTCAAACATAGCAACATTTGTGAGGATGGCACAGCACTGGGCAGTGTTCTGTTGTACATAAGGTCATTATGAGTCAGAACCAACTCAGCTGTACCTAACGACAACAACAGTTAAAGCTCTTTACAGCTTTCAAAGCCTTCCAGATTCTTTCTCTCATTTAGACCTCACAGACAGTGCTGGGAGGTGTGACCTGATCTGAGAGGTGGTATGACCTGGCAAAGGCCATGAGCAGAGGCATATGCCCAGGTCATTTTACAAAGGCCAGTCCTGTACATCTCAGAGGGAGTGAAGTCATGTGGAACCACAGAGGAAGGCTTTGCAACACTGATGGGAGCAGTGTTTCTATTCATTTTGTCTCTCATTCAGTCAACAATGTTTATTGAGCCCTAGCCATGGCCATGGACAGAGTGGGGGAAATGACCGAGTGACAGGCAAGGTCCCTGCCCTGCGGGGGCTGCTTACCATCAAGCAGGGCACTGACGTGAAAACAAATAATGAAGGAATTACAAATCTGACAAGAATTTTGAGGAGAGGTGGAGGGTGCTGTGTCAGGGGAATGTGACTTGACCTCCCGAGAGCAGGAAGGGCCTCCCTGAGCCCTGTAAGCAGAACCACAGAATGAGCAGGAAACAGGCAGGAGAGGGGATGGGGGACAAAAGGTGCTAGGCAAAAGAGGCGGCAGATGCAAAGGCCCTGAGGTGAGAAAGTGCTTGGCACCTCAGTCTACCTGGAATCCCACCTGGAATGAGGGCTATTGTGGGTGGGAGGGGAGTGTAAGACCCACGAGGAGGGGCTGCACAGTGATTCTGGAAAAGAGAGATGGCTCCTGGTTCTGGTGTGGAGACTGGGCTCGCCTTCTCTCTTTTTTCCCTCAGATGCCTATGTAAAGTGATGTGCTGACTGAATGCAGAGGGGGTGGGGCATCTCTTTCTGTCCCTGGCTCCTGTTTGCATTTTATGGTGACCAGGCTAGGGTGGTGGGTCAGGTCACAGATGCAGGCCACAGAGGGGCATGTTCTTGGCCAGGAGGCTACAGTCCCTCAAGCTGACCACTTCTGTTCAGGTGAATTCGTATTCTCTCTTATTCCTTGTGGAAGCCTATAGTTGTGTGGACCCCAGGAGGTTCAGCTTTGGGCTGCAGTGAACCCTGGCTGGCAAACTTGAACTGCTGCATGTCCCCTGCCCTGCTTTCTCCAGGCACCTGCATCCAATCCTAGAATCACCCCCCCCCCCAGGACCTAAGTCCTGGCCTGTTGGTCAGGAGGCCTGTGTTGTGAGCCCAGCTCTGCTGTATGCTCTTGAGCACATCCTGTCTCCTTTCTGAGCCTCAGTTTCCCAATCTGTATTACAGGAAAATGTTCTAGTTTCTTTTCTTTTTTTTTTCATACTCCAAATATGGCCCAGGGGCTATCACCTGGAAACTTGTTAGAAATGGAGAGTGTCAGGCCCTATCCCAGCACCCATGAATCAGAATCTGCATTTTAACAACATCCTTGAGTAATTCCTGTGCAACTTAAAGTTTGAGACACACTAGTCAGTGAGCTTTAAACTTAAAAAAAAAAATCAAAGTTATAGAATCCTCCTTCCTCTGCAAAGTTTGACATATAAAACATATAAGAGAGGAACCACCCACTCTGTATTTATAGGGGCATATAGTGTAGTGCCTAGAAGCTCTGGTGGCATAATGCCTAAGGCACTTGACTGCTAACCAGAAGGCTGGCGGTTCAAACCTACCAGCCACTCCTCAGAAGGAAGGTTGGGCAATCCTACTTCCGTAATGATACCGCCTTGGAAACCCAAGGAGGGGTCACTACGAGTCAGATCCGATTCGACGCCAGTGAGTTTGGTGTTTTTGGTTTATATAATAGGAAGGGAGAGGAATGTGGAGGGGTGGGTTAGAGGCAAAGGCTTCATTAGTGCAGGCGTCAGATGGGAAGAGGAAAAGAAAACAAAACCATTCTGGTGGAAATGGGTGGGGTTCCTGGTACCCCATTTCCGCAGGCCCCTCCATTACCCCTGAGGGCTCCTAACCAGGTGGCTACTAAGAGTACTTTCAGCTCTGACTCTGGGATACTGAGCTCTTCTGTCTTATGGCTTGGAAAGGTGGGTGTGGGGAGAGGGTGCTTGATGGGCCATAGCTCGATGACGTCTTTCTCTGCTTGCCCCCTTCTTGGTGATCTGCCCTCTTCTCTTTGGAATCCCTGAAAGAGTAGCTGCTGCTATTTTTAGCATGACAGAGTGGCAAGGAGAGAACATCCTAGTGCATTATTTATGCCTCTGAGTCAACAGGATTACATTCATAGCTCCCGGGAACACAGCCCTCGCAGTGGGGTCTTTGTCATTGCCATGGCTGGTGTGCCCACTGCACAGGCAGACAAGAAGGCACTTCCCAGGACCTACAGCCCATCCTTCCAGCCCTCACCATCCCTGCTCAGTGCCTCTAGTCCCAGGCTGTGAAGTGGGTCATGAAATACTACAGTAAGCTACCAAAGAACATGATGATGATATTTCATTTTTTTCATTCATTCAACAAGTATTTATTGAGCATATGTTACATGTAATAGGTGTGGTGCACTGATGAATGAAACAGAAGTCCTGCCTTTGGGAGGCTCACACTTGAACCTGGTTCCCCATCATCACAATCACTACAGCCAGGCCGGCTGCTAAGTATGTTGCACATTTGAGAGCTAATCTTCCCCATCACCCTGCAGAGAAGGAATTAGGAGACCCCTTTGCAGGGGAGGAGCCCCTGAGTGGTGCAAACAGTTAACCGCTTGGCTGCAAATTGATAGGTTGGAACTTCGAGTCCACCCAGAGGTGACCTGGAAGAAAGGTCTGGAGATCAACTTCCAAAAAATCAGCCATTGCAAACCCTGTGGAGCAGTTCTGCTCTGACACACATGAGGTCTTGCCATGAGTCAGAGTTAACTCAAAGGCAACTGGTTGGCTTTTCAGTGAAGGAAACTGAGGCATATGCAAGGCTTGCTAAAGGTCACCATAGCTTTAGCTCAGCTGGGATTTGAACTCAGATTGGCTAGAACAAAATAATGGTGTTAGATCAAGTGGTAGCATGTAATGTTAGGCTTTGGGGACCGCTGTTCTGCCTAGTGAGAGGGGCTTATGGCTGGAAGGAAATTGACTAGTTGAGGTTATCCCATTCTCAGTAAATTCTGAGCTATCAGGGAAGTCATGTGTTCATAGTTTTCATAAACCTGGAATGGAAGGACAGGTTCATTGTGGGCTAGAATTCAAAATTTATGGAATTAGGTGATAAGGTCTCAGGGACATCTCATGAGGCTGTGCGGGTGAAAGGCCCTGAGGTGGCACACCTCATGAGGCTGTGCAGAGGTCTCTGGCTGGGAGTCAGAGACCTGAACACTGGTCCCAGCTTTGCCACTCTCTAGCCATGAGATCCAGGACAAGTCCCTTGGCCTTTCTCTGGCTCAGTTTTCTCATCTGAAAAGTATGTAACAATTCCTGCTCTGCCTATCTCTGTCTTTGATAAGGTCCAGTGGAAGTGAAGGTGCTAGGAAAACTATATAAGTGCTGTGTGTGTTCAAGGGATGGTGATAAGTTATGTATAAAAATATATTTATTAACGATATCTTTTGTTGATATTATGGAATCTTACTATGTGCCAGACAACATTCCAGGCATTTTCCTCCCTACCCTTCAGCCAATCCCCTGAGCACCCTAAAGGAATGAAACTAAAGGTGATGATGATGATGAGTGATGATGCTGGTAGCAGTGCTGTGCTAGGTCATTTTACATGACCATGTGTAATTGCAGTAGGGGTACAAAAGGGGACATTCTCCACAGCAACATGATCCCCTGGGACATTTAAGCATCAGGTGGAAGATTTTAAAGTACTCCTGGAAAAGAGAAGTGGGGAGTGTGGTACAGAGATACTGGAGTGAATTGGAAACCACACCATTGGTGCATGTCCCATTCTCTAGTAGCATGTGCTCCGAAGTAAGGTTGTCTGGTTAGTCAGCTACCTGAAGCCAGGACAGGATGGTAGGAGGGAGACACATATGCCTCCCCACAAGTTGTGTGTGTACCTGATATATGTATATCCATGCCAGTCAGCTACATGAGTACCTATGTGCTCTGTGTATGTGTGCCACCATGTGCTTACCTGTAGGTGATCAGTGTATGCAAATTCACGTGTTTGTCCTGCCCCTTCCATGGGTGCCCCTACATCCTCTTGTGTACTGAAGGTACATGCATGCCTGTGCACACTCTGCTGTGTAGTGCAGGTTTGAGGCAATGTAGACCTCTGTGCGTGGGCATGTGTGGAGGTGGATGTGCTGTTACTGACTGGGGTCTTAACAAGTTATAGAGAATGTAGGGTGGGAGGTGGTGTATGTGCATGTGCACGCATGTGCATGCAAAGAGTTGCAATTCAGTAGGATCCCTAAGATCCCAGAGAGCAGAGGTAAGAGTACCATTAGAGAACCTACATTCCTCATTCGTGTCTCACCTTCCCATATGTACACTATCTTCAAACCTGCCAGGTATGAGCCTGCCTCAGGACCTTTGTGCTAGTTGTTCCCTTTTCCTGATCACTTTTCCCCCCACACATGCACATACTTTATTCTGTCACCTTCTTCAGTTCTTTGTTCAGATATCACCTTCCCAGTGAGGCCCACTTTAATCATCATATATACATTACCATATAGTTCCATATTTCATGTACTGTCTATCCTTACTCTATTTTGCTCTACAGCATTTACTATCTGACTTACTTATATATTTATTATCTTGCTCCACTATTAGAATGGAGGGATTTTTGTCTGTGTTCATGGCTATAAACAGGCCTGAACCCTTAGATGATGTGTAATAAGTATCTGTGAAATTTTTGGATCATGTACCACCTATACTTATTCCATTCTTTAAATTGCCCAACTTTTGTTACTGAAACATGTACTTTAGCCTCTCCCTAAGAAGTAATAGAGGAGCTCTGGTGGCTCAGTGGCTGAAGCATTTGCCTGCTAACCCAAAGGTTGGTGGTTCGAACCTACCAACCACTCTGCAGGAGAAAAATGAGGCAGTCTGCTTCTGTGAAGATTTACAGACTTGGAAAATCTATGGGGTGGTTCTACTCTGTCCTGTAGGGTTGCTATGAGTCAGAATCGACTCAATGACGGTGGGTTTTAAGAAGTAATATATTTGAGATCACAAGTTTGGTGTGTTTATTATACTTGTCTCGAATAAATCTTTAAAATATATGCAATAATTAAGATTTAAAATATCAAGTACCACTTAAAATTCTTCTGCTTCCACTAGAGATAAGAGGGCACCGACACCTGGGAATCACTGACCCAGTCCGATCTCCCTTTGAACAGATGGGTGAACAGAGGCCTGCAGAGGGTCAAGGAATAGTTCAATGTCTCACCTAAGTCATGACAAGGAGAACACTGGAGCCAAGTCTCTCCTGACCTCTGCTCTTCTTTCCTTTTGTAGTTTGAGGGAACAGAGGAGCCAGGGAAGGGGCGGGGGCAGATGATTCAGTCTTTCCTCTGGCAGGAGACTCTTCCTGCTGGGGTGGAGCCAGACACGCCTGGTAATTGGTGAATGGAGGCCGGAGGCCGCCGGCCACGGCAGGGTCAGCAGCAGTGGCAGCAGCTCTGGTCTTGCCTCCAGCACACCCAGGGCCATGGTGCCCTCTTGACTGCTCAGCTGGGGATCAAGTTTGGGATGAACTGAGTAGTGGATGCCAGTGCAGCTGTGCCTTCCTTCCCAGGAGTCTTGAGCCTGGGGACCCCTAGAGGGGGCTTGGGCTCTGAGGCCAGAAGGTAAGGGAGGAAAGAAAGGCCTTTGGTATGCCAGACTGTGGTAAACCCTGGCCCTCATTCATTCCTTCAGCAGGCTTGCAAAGTCAGGATTATCAGCCCTGTTTTGCTATTGAGAAAACAGAAGTTAGAGAAGTTGTGTGACTTAAGGTGGCACATCTAGTAAGAGGCTGTCTTAGTCTCTTGGTGATGCTGTAACAGAAACACCACAAGGAAGTGGCTTTAACGAACAAATTTATTTTCTCAAAGTTTAGGAGGCTAGAAGTTTGAATTTAGGGTGCTGGCTCTACCGGAAGGCTCTTTCCACTCTGGGAGAAATTCCTTGTCACAGCTTCTCTGGCATTCTTCGGCAGTCTTCATGTGGCGTGTATCTACTGCGCTTTCTGGCTTCTCTGTGCCTAGTCTGCTCTTTTTATGTCTTAAAAGGAAGTAGGTTTAGGACCCGCCTAACACTGATAGGGCCTCATTAACGTAATACAGAAAACTTTATTCCTAAATGGGATTACATCCAGAGGTATAGGGGTTAGGATTCTAACCCATATTTTTTGTGGGGCAGGGGATACAATTTAATCCATAACACACTTCTAGTAAGAGGAAGAGCTGGAATTTAAACCTGAATCTTTCTGCTACAACACATTGGCTAGAGATGCTAGTATCCCCTGTGCATAGAGGATGCTGGGAGCTGGGGGTGGGGGTTGGTCTGTGCCTGATTGTGGGCAGGAGAAGGATATACTGAGAGACCAGACCCAGAGAGGATTGGTGAAGGAAGGGAAAGAGGGAGAGAGACACAGAGATCCAGCCTGGGACACATATGCAGAGGCAGTTTTGTACAGAACAGTGAAGTTAATTCCCTGTTTGGGTGTGCACAGTGCTTTATACTTTATAAATCACTTCTGCATCTCCTTTGCTCAACAGCTACTCTGCAATATAGATAGTACCATTCCCATTTTACTGATGAGGAAGTAGAAGCTCAGAGAGGTGACATGATTTACTAAAGATACCCCAGCAAATCAGAATCTCAGGTGCTTCATTTAGCAGGAGGTGGGAGGGGAACAATTCTGTACCTCTGGTCGGAACTAGAAAAGGAGAGCTGCCTGGGGGAGTATCAGGGGGCTGAATGCGTAAGGAATAGAGGGGCAGTGCTAGAAACTCTGGTTTACTCAGTAGCCAAATAACCTTGGCAAATTACAAACCTTTGTGAGCCTCCATTTTCTCATCTGTAAAATGAGGGTAATGGTACTCCCTACTTCCCAACTTGTGAAGATAAAATAAAACAGCACAGTAAAATAATGATAATACTTAGCAGAATGCCTAGCATGTAAGAATAGCTCAGTAAACTGCCACTTCAGTAAGAGAAGCCAAGTGCTCCTGGCCCATGACACGTTTGCCCATGGTGACCACTTGCCATGACTGAGGGGTTCTCTACTTCTTCTCTGGCAGATGGGAACCAGAGAGGTTTATTTAGCACAGCCTGGGGGACACATGAGGGGCTAGGGGCGGGCTGGTAATGATGCCTGTAGGGGAGAAGTCACAGCCTAAGAAGCCTCGTCCCAGGACAGCTCCGTGGTTTACCCGTGCACTGTGGCTCCAGTGTGTTGGGTCGCCATCATCATTCCTCCATTCCTCCTGCGTTTTTTTTTTTTTTTTTCCCCTGGTTGTTTATTTTTCTGTGAGGAAGGAATGTGGGGAATTTACCACAGGGCACTGGCCTTTGCTTTCTGCTGCTCGGCAGACTCTTCTATAAGAGGGAAGCAGCCGAGACGGATGGCAGAGGAGGTGGAAGAGGCAGTGGAGGGTCCTAGCTGGATCTGTGGTCTGAGCCGTGGGACAATTATGTAATCCACCCAGAGGCCCAAAGAAGACACCACTGTTTTTGGAATCAGGGCGTGAGCCTTAAAGTGTTCATAGCTCCTGTGCAGGATCACCCCATTCACCCTCGGCCTCTGGGCTATCCCAAATGGGTGTGTTTCTCTGTCGAAAATTCCTTCCTCTCCAGTGCTGTCACTAGGGTTGGTATCACCCAGTGTAATAACTCATGGACCTCTTCCCTTAGCAGACCATACAGAATCCGGAGTAATGTTCATGATCAATTTTAATCTTAGAATCAAACCAAAAAAAAAAAAAACCTCACTGCTATCAAATCGATTCTGACTCATAACGACGCTATAGGATGGAGTAGAGCTGCCCCACAGGGTTTCCAAGGCTTTAAATCTTTATGGAAGCAGACTGCCACATCTTTATCCCAGGGAGCGGCCAATGGGTTGAACCACTGATCTTTTTTTGGTTAGCAGCCGAATGCTTTAACCACTATGCCACCACAACACCTTAATCATAGAATAATGTGTGATAACTATAGTTGTAAATTGCTGAAATGTAATTGTGGTGTAGTGAATTACTTAATATGGCCCTTCTAATCATAGTTTTTTACCTTCCACCACATGACTGGGTAGGACTATGCAAATATGAGGTGCTTGTGGCCTACCAAGGAGATTGGATAGCTTGCTAATAATGTAAATAAGGTCCCTGGTACCCTTGTGGGGCAGGAGCATGCAAATAAGATGTATGAACCTCTAACAAGGGGATAGGTCCCTTTTGCCATGCAGCTAGACTTAAAATGAGCCATCCCAGAGGCAGAAAAGGGGGATCTCACTACCTTCAAGAAAGAAGAGCCAGGAGTGAAACAGATCCTTTGGAACTGGGACCTGGGATCCATGACCCAGGAGACAGAGAGAGAGCTGTAATACCCTACTGAGATGGTGAGAAGCAGTGGCAGAGAAACAATGCCAACAGAACCAGGAGACTGGCAAAAGATGGCACAGTAGGCTTCCAGGCCTACAGAGCAAGAAAGCTGAGCACCTCTGGGCCAGAGGCTTGCTGGTAGAGTAGGGTGCCTCCAGGTACTTAGTAGAGCTAGTTTGCCAACCCATGGAGCTACAGCTGAGCTCATTAGGGCAGAGGTTTACTGGTGGTGTAGGGTGCCTCTGGGCATTTATCAGCAGAGCTAACAGAGCTTTGCAACATTTGCTCAAGCAGGGCAGAGGCCAAGGGACCATGAGGCCAAGAGGCCAAGGGCCAGAGAGAAGCATGCCGGCGGGCACTGCTGAGAAGAGGCTGCCCTGATTGGAGAACTGTGTCCTAAATCACTGCATATCCCAAATTATAATGTGTTACTTTCCTAATAAACCCCATAATCCCAAGTATTATCTGTGAGCTCTGTGTGGCCACTGCAATGAATTATTGAACCCAGCAGAGAGTTGGTGTCAGAATTGGTGAAAAGTTTGAAAGGTGGAAGCATGTCTGACCTTTGCCTCATAGGAATCAGCCTTGGGCTGATGCTGATGGTGATTCTCTCTCTACTTCATAAAGTGAAAGGAGGTCAGACAATGCCTCCACACCATTTTATAATAATATTTCTTATATGAATACTAACAACAAAGTTGTTTTGTAAAATCCTTCTACATTAAATTATAACATTCTTATTTATAACATTGGTAGTAACTGAGCAGAAACCTATTTTAATTTTTCTCCTTCTTTTCCTTTAATTACAACGTCATTCTCAAAAAAGTTATTGATACCGGTTCACAAATACTAATTACTACAACATGGTAGCTAAAACGCCAGTAAATTTACCAAAAATCAGTGACTATAAAGACATCCAGTAATGAAAACAACAGTGTGTACTTTTAGCACGTGCAGATGAAACCATGTGATCCAAAGCATCATTGTAATTAGGTAATAATGACAGCTCTGACCAGAGCACATTAGAACATTCAAAAAATCAGTTAGCATAGAATTTTAGCATTGTAAGTATATTGATGCATGTGAGCTGGGCTTGCGAAAAATGTTTTTGTTATTATAACTAACTACAGGGATATTTTTATTAAAAATGAATTTCTGTTGAAACATCGCACAAAATTTTATAGACAGTCATTTTGATGTCAACCCCTCTGACAGTGTCATCCGGTGCAGTCTATACCACTTGCATTCCTGCATGCCACTGTTCTTTCCACCTGGTCTTGATTTGGGGCATGGACCATGGCGGTAGGGGAGTAGGGTGGGAATTACTTTGTGTCTTTTAGCCTCTACTGAGCCATTCCACTGCTTGGAATATATCCTCATCTCCATCCTTTTAAGACCTAACGCATATGCCACCCCTCCAGAAAGTCTTCCTGGATTGTTTCATCTTAATTCATCTCTCTCTTAGATTCTGTGTTCTCTGGGCAGTTCACAGAATATTCTGTCTCTTAGACCTAACAATGATTTCAGATTTCATCTCCCTTTTTCCCCACACTGAGGAAGCTCTTGTTCTGCTGTGATTAAAGCATTGGGCTGCTAACCAAACAAGTTGGTGGTTGGAACCTGTGGTTTGAACCTACCAGCTGCCCCATGGGAGAAAGATGAGGCAATCTGCGTCCATGAAGATTTACAGCCTTGAAAACTCTATGGGACAGTTCTACTCTGTCCTATATGATCACTGTGAATTGGAATCAACTTAATGACAGTGGCTTTTCTTCACCCACAGGCTTGTTGCTGCTCCCTCCCTTGTCTTAGGAACCACCCTCCAGGTCTCAGATCTCTAGGGAGATTCAGTGGAGCAGAATGTGAAGGTGGGAGATTTCAGATTGTGGGAGGGCTTGGCTTGCAATCTTTTATTCAGTCCACACTTATTGAACCCCTCCTGGGTGATAGTTTCTGCTGGGCTTGGGGCCATTAATCGAGGATGGAGACCTGCTTTGGTCCTAGGCTGGCATAGGGCCAGAGAAAGGGCTATTTCTTTGTGGAGGGCCCAGGGTGTGTTGGGCCCGAAGCTAGATCCTGGGGACCCCAAGGTGACTTTGCCTGAGCCCCACCCCAGCAGAGGAACAATTTAGGTTAATCAACCTCTTCTCTGGCCTGGCTTACTACCTTTTTATTTCCTGGATTATGTGTTTTCTCTGGAAGGGCATGACATGGCAGTCCTTTCTGCACTCCCAAGACTCTCAGGGATCTGAGGAGGAGGGTAATGGAGCAGGTGATGGCTTGGAGGACACAGGTCTGGCTTCCCGGGTCTGGAATGGGAAATGGGAGTCTGGGTTCTGCTCTTGGCTCTGTATGAACCAGCCCCTTCCAGTCTGCTGTGTACCTGAGGGTAAGTCTTGTCCTTCTCTGGGCCACCATTTCCAAGTCCCTGAAGATCTATTGATTGTTGATTAGTGATTAGGCCCAGTAGAGCAGGCAGGAGTGAGGCAATGATTTGTGGCCCCTGAAGGACCCTAGCAATGCCTTAGTCAGTGAGCAGGGAGCAGTGCTTGTGGCCTGCAGAGAAAGCTGCCAACTGAGGCCTGAGCTGACTTGAGAGCCCTTGTTTAACATTCCCCCACGCGCCCATCCTTGCCCTGCCTGATTCTAACCCACTGCCAGCATGGAGATAACAGGAGTTTGGCCAAACACAGCCTCCTTCCCATGTGGTCTTGGTTTCTGAGCTTTCTTAACCTGCCTCTGAGCCCCTTCCCGCTCTGAGGCATCTGGGCCAAGTTGAGCAAGCTCCTGGTCTAGGAGTTAGAATTGATGAAGGCTTCTTGGAGGAAGTAGCAGTTGGGCTGGGCCATGGACAGTGGGTGAGGAAAGTGAGATAGGATGAGTAAGTGTGCTTTGTGAGTAGAGCTCTTCAGAAGGAAGGGGCTCCAGGCTTGGGACCAGTCAGACTGCCTGGGTTCCAGTGCTGTTCTGCCATCTGCTAGCTGTGGAACCTGTGGGATATATTTTTTATAATTCTCTATGTCTCATTTTCATCATCTGTAAAACGAGTATAAGGAAATCTCCCTTATGAGTTGCTGTAAGGATGAAACAAGAAAAAACATGTTAAGCCTTTAGCTCAGAAAGTGTTGGCTATTGTCATCCTCATCACTGTTCTTACAAGTACTTGTGGAAGATATAGGGGGAAAGGAGGAATACAGAAGTAAAGCAGTTAGGACCCTGTTCTTGATGTTTTTGCAGTCTGTGGGGGACAATAAGGTCCAGACCCCTACTAACTGCAAAGCAATGAGCAGGGGTGGCATGGCCCTGGACTGGGAGGTGGGCCACCCTGGGTTTGAATCCACCTCTGCCTCTGACTAGCTGTGTGACCTTAAGCAAGTTACTTCACCTCTTTGGCTTGTTTCTTCTCTAACACAGAGATGGGGTATAGCTGACCTCATGGGTTACTGGGAAGATAAAGCAAGGGCCAGTCATGATGACTGACATGTGGTGAGAACTCCCTGAAGAGTAATCTTTACTAAAATGAATAATATACAAAGTGATGACATCATTAAGCGGTACAGATAAAATGATCTGTTGGTAGATCAGGGAAAGCTCTTTAGAGGGGGTGGTGGCGTTTGAGGAGTCCCTAAAAGAAACTCTAATGGTGTAGTGGATAAGACATTTGGCTGCTAACCAGAGGTCAGTGGTTCAAACCCACCAGCTGCTCCGAGGGAGGAAGATAAGGCAATCTACTTCTGTAAAGATTCAAAGCCTTGGAAACCCAATGAGTGTCACTGTGTGTCAGATTCAACTCGATGGCAGTGGGTTTGGTTTTTGGTTTTAAGTGGTGCAAATGGTTAGATGCTCAACTGCGAATGGAAATGTTGGTTGTTTAAAGCCACCCAGAGGTGCCTTGGAAGGCAGCCCTGGTGATCTGGTTTGAAAGGTCACTGCCTTGAAAACTCTGTGGAGCACAGTTTCACTCTGCAACACCTGAGGGCGCCACAAGTTGGAATTGACTAGACAACAGCTGATTTTTTGTTTTGGTGGCATTTGTGTTAGGTGAGAAGGCTGGAAGGATTAGGGCACATAGAAAGGGTGTGATGACAGGAAAGGGTCCTAGGTAGAGAACGTGTGCAAACCACAATCCAGAAGCAGAAACTCACAGGGCAGGTGGGAATCATGAGCCATTGAACTCCCTCTGGCCACGGGTCCCGAGAGAGGGGAAGTGAGCTGTCAGGAAGGTCCTGATGTCAGGGGCCTTGAAAGCCAGGGTGAAGATTATTAGCTTGATTCTCTGTATCCTGGGGAGGAAAGGGGGTTTTGATGAGGAGAGAGCCACGAATGGAACGAGGCGAATGGAACGAGGCGGGAGGAAGATGAATCTGGCAGTGTGGGCTGGGTAGATTGGCGGGGGAGAGACTGGGGGAGGAGAGGCCATTTAAAAGGCTGTTGCAAAATCCGTTTTCCTGATAAAGAGCTGGGCTGAGTCATCTGTGGAGGAGAGAAGTTACATCCAGCTCTTCCTCGGTGCTGTTGATGTGGGATTTTCCTTTTTTCATCAGTGAGGCAATTGGTTGCCTTTCGTGGAGGCTTTGGGAACCGAGGCCACTCAGCCAGCTACTGGGAGCATCTAACAGGAAACTGGGCTGCAGAGAGGAACCAGCTGGAGTGAGTAAGAGGAACACTCCAAGAGGCTTTTGTGGTTTGGGGTATGTGACTTAGGGCATGTGGCATCCCCTCTGTGGTCTCAGTTTTCCCTCTGGGCATCAAGGGAAAAGCATGTGGGGACTTCTCCCACCTTGTCAGTGAACTGGGCCTGGGCCACCCCCTCCTATTCTGACACTTCTACTGCGTGCGCGTCTCCCGGCAGTCATTTCCACCTTAAACAAACAAACGTACTGCTGTGGAGTTGGAGACTCATAGCGACCCCTCCTTGGGTTTCCGAGTCAGTATCTCTATGGAAGTAGATTGCCCAATCTTCCTTCCAAGGAGTGGCTGGTAGGTTTGAACCACCAGCCTTCTGGTTAGCAGTCTTAATTAGCCTTAGGCACTACGCCACCTTAGCATGGCTTATTCTTCTCTTGGGAGAAGGGCTGGCAGTCTGCTGGGACTAAGCAAGTTGTACTCACCAGGATTCTCATGTGGATGGAGAACTCCCTAGAGAATGGAGATTGTGTCATTTCCTTCTTTAGGAGGAGGTTGCAGAGCAGGGACTGCAAGATAGCCAGGCCATTACTCAGGCTTCGTTCATCTTCCTGCCCCCAGCTGAGCCAGAGGTTGAGCAGCTGCCAGCTACTGGTTCCTTCCTGACCCCACCAGGGGGGCAGCTTACCCAGCCTGTTTACCCGTCTTGTTGCCAAGACTCTTGGACAGCCACAATAGGCTGCCTCCAGCCAGTCTCTCTTCCTACCTCTGCTCCCTGTCCCACCCCACCTGACCCAGGCCCAGACACTCCCATTGACGGCAGCCGTGTGAAGAAGCATTTCCTTGTATTCTCCTTGTCCTGACCTTTTGCTCTGGTCTCTCTTCCCCTGCCCTACCTCCCTCCTGTGGATCCTTGGTCCAGACACACCTGATGGTGGGCTGAACAGGCATCTCTGCCTGCAGAGAAGGGATGAGGATAAGGGAAAGGGCTTGTTCCTGCCTGAGTAAAACTAGAACTGGAGTCTCCTGACTCCCAATCCCATGTTCTTTCCACTCCACTAGTCTTTTATACTCTATCAGTCATTTCTACCTTAGTAAAAATAAGTTTACCAGCTCTTCTCCTGGGAGGAAGAAGGGAGAGGAAGCATGTGTTGAATTTGCAGAAGGCACTGCTGAGGCACAGTGATCATAGATGAGGAAACAAGAGTCCTGCAGACCATCGTCCAGGAGCCCTCTGGGGGTCTATTGGTGCCCCCTTCTCCAGAGTTCAGGTCTGGGAGGCAGTGTAGTTAAGAGATGAGACTCATCAACTAGACTATCTGAGTTTTGAATCTCTGCTCTGTTGTTTACAAGTTGTATGATCCTGGGCTGGCTTCTCTTTCTCTCTGTTTCATCTGCAAAATGGGAAGAATAATGGGACTTTGCTCTCCAAGCTCTGGTAGCATAGTGCCTAAGGCATTTGACTGCTAACCAGAAGGCTGGCAGTTCAAACCCACCAGCCACTCCTTGGAAGGAAGACTGGGCAATCTACTTCCGTAGAGATGTTGTTGTTGTTGTTATGTGCCGTCGAGTCGGCCCCGACTCATAGCGACCCCTCCTTGGGTTTCCGAGGCAGTATCACTACGGAAGTAGGATTGCCCAACCTTCCTTCCGAGGAGTTACCACCTTGGAAACCCAAGGAGGGGTCGCTATGAGTCGTATTTGACTCTGCCGCATGAGTTTGGGTTTTTTTTTTTTTTTTTTTGCTCTCAGGATTGTTGTGAGGGTTGAATTAGAGGATGAGTAGAAAGTACACAGCCAAGCACCTGGGCTATAGTGTTGTTGTTGTTAGGTGGCCCTGACTCATAGCGACTCTTCCTTGGGTTTCCGAGGCTGTATCACTATGGAAGTAGATTGCCCAATCTTCATTCCAAGGAGTGGCTGGTAGTTTTGAACCACCAGCCTCTGGTTAGCAGTCAAGTGCCATAGGTACTATGCTACCAGATCTCCTGGGCTATAGTGAGGGCTCGGTAATTATAGAAACCATTGCCAGATTCCTCATTGGAATGATTATGCTCAGAGTTTCTCACCTCCTCCCTGACTTAGGGATTTAACCCTGCTGGATCCAGGTCTCCTGACCCCAGGCAGTTCTTTGTGTTTATGCTCCACATCTTCCTCTCTTGTAAGCCTGTCTTTAGGGCTCCTGATCTGACACCTACAGTGGGCCTTTAAAGGGCCAGCACCCAGCCTGTCCCTCTGGAGGGTTAGATTAGGAGAGTCTCCATAGCCAGCCCCTTAGATGCAGGTTGCAGCCAGGCAGATGAAAGCTCAGTGAGGCACCTGCCCTCTGTGGCCCTTGGCTACCTCCTACTACTCTGACACCAGGGAGCATCATCTTGGACCCTGCTGGCTAGGGTATTTCCAGAGGTGGCAGTTTCCTAGTCTGGGGAATTTTGGATTGAACTGTCTCCCTGGTGCCTTGGGATGGGGGACTTTGGGATGCCTGCAGTGGGCCTAGACCCTACCCCCACTTCCCCAGCCTTGTTTATGCAGGGTGGCAAAAATCGTCTGGATTGCTGGCTGGGTCCAGTCCAAGCCTCCCGCCGAATTCCTTTTCCATTGAGTCACTGCGGGCCAGGGTGAGGGCACGGGAGCTCTTCTTGGAGGGCAGGGCTCACTCACCCCCTGACCTTTTCTGCCCAGTTGCTCTTGTCTAAGAACAGCAGCTCAGGGGAGGTGCCAGGCTCAGAGAGGCAAGGGGGTCAGTTAGTGGTAGCCCAGGCTGTGAATGGAGCTTGGTGGGAGTCAGCAGACCTGGGTTCTGGACCCACAGCTTTCTGTGCAACCCTGACAATGACCTTTCCCTTTCTAAGTGTCATGGGCCAGCTTATCTCTGAGGGCCCTTCACCTTCTGACATATGAGGATTTTCTAACCCATGGCTGCTAACCTAAAGAGTGGTGGTTCAAACCCACCCAGTAGCTCCATGGAAGAAAGGCCTGATAGTCTGCTTCTGTTATAATCACAGCCAGGAAAACCATATGGGGCAGTTCTGCTCTGTAACCCACGAGAGCAGCATGAGTTGGAATAAACTCAGCAGCAACAGGTTTGGTTTACTTTGGCCTTTTAGAACCACCCAGCAGATGGATTGAAGCAGAAAAGTGAAGAAAAAAGCAGAAAAATGCAGGGACTTTGAGACATCTGGATTGTTCAAACATGGGAGCACTTTCTATGTGCCTCATAGAGTGCTGGTGGTATAATGCCTAAGGCATTTGACTGCTAACCAGAAGGCTGGTGGTTCAAACCCACCAGCCACTCCTTGGAAGGAAGACTGGGCAATCTACTTCCGTAGTGATGCTGCCTCGGAAACCCAAGGAGGGGTCACTAGGAGTCGGACCTGACTGGACAGCAGTGAGTTGGGTTTTGGTTTGGAGTATTATGGGAACTAATTGCTCTCTGGAGTGAGGTGGAGTAAGATGTGAAGCCCAGTTCCACTGCTTTCTGGCTCTGTGGTTTTGGGCATCTCACTTCACCTGTCTGAGCCTTGGTTTTCTTATCAATAAAATAACAATAATGATAGTTTGTGTTTCATAGGATTGTTGTAAGAATTAAATAAGATATGTAAAGGTACACAGTAAGTGCCCAGAAAGTGTTAGCTACCATTACTAAATTGTGCCATAAGGGAATCTGTAGGGACTAAGGATGTGTATCCTGACCATATCTCATAGGGATATGAGCATCCAGGCATCTCTGAAGGATTGTCCGATTAGAAAAAGGAAGCTTTCTATCTTTGTGCCCTGAGGGCTGAACAGTCAAGAGGTAGAAGTTACGAGCTTACTGTAAAGAGCAACTTTATAGCTAAGAGATGCTTAATTAGTAGAAGGCATCTCCCAGGGTTGTGAGCTTCCTGTCAACTGAATGTATAAGCAGAAGTTTGCACACTCAGGGGGATGGTTTCAGGGATGTAAGAATTGTACGGAAATTGGACCTGGTGACAGCCACACCTCAGATTCTGAGGTTCTGTGAGTTGGGGCAGCAAGTTCTACCTCCCCATAGCTCTGGAAACCTCTGCTATAGGAGAGTCACATCCCCTCTCAGGACCCCAGAACTATGGAGTGAATTTCCTAGAAGAGATCTGACCCCTTCCAGGGAGTAGAGTAGGGTCACAGATTGCCGGCTAATTCCAGGATAGCATTACCCATTGCCTCATCCCAACTAAGCTTGATAACAATAAGCCCTTAGCATTCATTGCCTCATTGCTGCTCCCAAGCCCAATATGATGGCTTTTATCATCCCTTCTCAGTTAAAGAAACTCAGACTTTAAAGGTATGTTAACTTGCCAACGTCACACAGCTTGCAAATGGCAGAGCCTGGATTTGGGCCAGGCAGGCTGGTTTTTTAGTGGAGGAGATGGTCATTACATGAGATGAGCAACCTTCCCACATGGCCTTCTGGTATGGTTGGCTGCCTGCTTTCTTAGCTTCCCCCAGGGAACAGCCTGGTCAAACCCTTCGTCTTTTACAATTGAGTTGTTCTAAGCAGGAGAGGAGTCCTATGAGGAGGAGGTGTCATGGGTGAGTGGGGCAGACTGTGCTCTTACAGGTGTGTGTGTGTGGCAGGGGCAGGGAGCTAGGCCCTGACAGTAGGAGGGAGGAAAGGGGTTGGGACCAGAAGCCTGTGGTGGGTAGGCCTGTTCTCAATGAAGCTGTTGTCTGCAGCTCCTCTGCTCTGTGTGGGACTCCCTGCTGAATCCACATGCCCAATATGGGGTCAATAGGCTATACTCTGAGCCACTTTCTGGACCTCACTTTCCCTATCTATAAAATAGGGGTGGTGGAGAAATAGCTCCTCAGCAAGCCCTTCTAGCTCTCAGAGTCCATGAATCCTGAGCTGCTCTGGCAGGATGCCTAGAAAGACTGTCCCTGGAGACCCACTCGGCATGTCGTGGCCAGTGCTAATGAGGGCAAGGTAGGAGGGAGGCAGGGTCAGATTCCTCAAGAACTAATTAGCTTCCCACAGTTGGTAGGTAGAGGGGAGAGAGGGAAGAATTTTTCCAGCCAGACTGCGTTTCTAACCCTGGCCACATGCTGATCCATCTATAGGTCCATCCGCTCATCGGTTCATGCATCATTGTTCAGCAGGCCTAAACTGAGCACCTACTGGTGAACAAGATAGGCAAGGTCCTTGCCTCTGAGCTCATGTTCTAGTTGGGGAGACAGACAGTAAACAAGGAAACATGTCAAAAGGATAATTTCAAATTGTGGTGAATGCTAGAACTGAGGAGATAAAGATAAATGGTTGCCGACAGTGTCTGGTGATTTGCTTCCAAAAGGTCACAGCCTTGAAAACCCTATGGAGCGGTTCTACTTTATACACATACAGTGGCCACGAGTTAGAATCAATTGAACAGCAACAAACAATAACAATGAATCTACAGATTCATAGGCCCCACACTGAACCTGACCCTCACTAACTCTGTCCCCCATATGTCCCAAAGGGACCTTTTGCACCAAGAAGAAAGCTTGCACTGTAGACCCAGAGAGAACTGAATCTTATTCCAGCTCTGCCACCCTTAGCTTTATGACCTGGGATCAGTTACTTACAAGTCTCTGAGCCTCAGTTTCCTCTTGTGTGAAATAGGGCTGATGCCAGTCTCATAGTATTCTTAAAGTGTTTCATAAAATAATGCAAAGTTCCTGCATAGTTGCTGCTAAAATTAATGCCATTTATTACTTTTCTAATGTTAAAATATGAGAATTTTTAAATGATTATTTAAATAAAAGTGAAAGAAACTCTGATAAAAATGGTTACCTGATTGTGGTGTGGGATACTCAGGGATGGAGGGTGACTTTCACTGTAATAGCTTTTTATAAGCTTTTACTCTTGGACCATGAGAATTTATGATCTTCTCTTAAAAAAGGAAATGTTAGCAGCATGTCTCTTTAAAATCAAACCAAATCACTGTACTATGAGTTTGAAAGAATATATGGGCCTATGGAAGGCACAGGAGCTCTGGTAGCATAGTGCCTAAGGCATTTGACTGCTAACCAGAAGGCTGGCAGTTCAAACCCACCAGCCACTCCTCTGAAGGAAGGTTGGGCAATCTACTTCTGTAGTGATACTGCTTCAGAAACCCAAGGAGGGTTCAGTATGAGTTGGGTCCAACTCGATGGCACATAACAACAACAACATGGAAGGCACATAGAAAATGTTCTGGGGGGTTCATTCATGCATTCAGTAATATGTACTGGGGGCCCCCTTTCTGCCAGGTGCTATTCTAGGAGCCAAAGTTAGAGTGTTAAACAAGGTAGACAATTTCATTGCCCTAAGCTTGCTAGTGCCTAGGGCACTTGACTGCTAACCAGAAGGCTGGCGGTTCAAAACCACCAGCCACTCCTCAGAAGGAAGGTTGGGCAATCTACTTCTGTAGTGATTCTGCCTCGGAAACCCAAGGAGGGGTCGCTATGAGTCAGAGCCAACTCAATGGCATATAACAACAAACAACAACAAGCTTGCTTTAGTAAAGAGGATCATTTTAAATTATAGTAAATGCTATGAAGAAAATAAAACAAAGAAATGGGATAAGAGAAGAGAAGGCTGATTTTAGAGGGAGGTCTCTCCAGACAGGTGACATTCAATTTGAGCCCTGAGTGGCAAGAAGGAACCAACATGAATTGCCACCTATGAAAAGATCAAGTTGAGAACAGCAAGTGCAAAGGCCCTGAGGCAAGAATAAGCTTGACATTTTCAAGGAACAGCAAGAAAGCCAGCATGGCAGAGCCTAGTGAGAGAGGAGAAGAGGGGAAGATGAATCAGGGATGACTGCCAGGGTGAGGAGTTTGTACTAGTTTGGTAAAGTATGGTGTCACCAACTTTCAGGAGAAATCCAAATGAAGGATCTGCTAATCTTGGAGGGATAATCATGATAGGCTTCATCCAGGTGATGGCATTTGAATGCCTTGAAGGGTTGATCAGAGTTTGTTAAGAGAAGAGGTGATTCTAGGAAACAGTAAAGATCAAATTCCAGAAAAGAAGATCATGTTGTAGGAGGGGCTCAGGTGACCACCTCTCTGTTCGTCTGTGTACCCCTGTGGTCCTGCATTCCCATTTGCTAACTGGGTCTCTGTCTCCCCTGCAGCATTGGGCCGGAGTACTAGCTTCACCGAGAAGGACCTGAAGGAGGCCAAGGCTTGGAGCCAGCAGATTGCAGCCCAGCTGACCACCCCTCCCAGCTCTAACTCCCGTGGCGTCCAGCTCTTCAACAGACGCCGGCAGAGAGTAAACGAGTTCACCTTGGAAAGCCACGGCCAGAGAGGCCAGCAGCCCAGCCCGGAGTGCTTCAGAGCGCTTCCTGCCAGCCCCACAGGCCATGCCCAGGGGCTCAGCCTGAGTCCCACATCACTCCCCGAGTCAGGCCTTCCAAGGAACCCCGACCCCCAGAGCCCTGGCACAGAGACCCCTGGCCACAGCATGGAGGGGTACTCAGAGGAGTCCAGCTTGCTGCGGCACTTGGAGAAGGTGGCCAGTGAGGAAGAAGAGGTGCCACTAGTGGTTTATTTAAAGGAGAACGCAGCCCTACTGACGGCCAATGGGCTCCACCTGTCCCAGAACCGCGAGGCCCAGCAGGCCCCACCGATCCTGCCTCCAGCTGAAGTTCATAGCCCAGCTACAGATGTCAACCAAAACCTTTCCTCACCCAGTCCCACACTCACCACACCAACTTCTAACAACAACCACAACCCGCCATCCACAGATGTCAACCAGAACCCACCAGCAACTGTCATTCCACAGAGCCAGGCACTTTCTAGCACCCAACAGAATTCTTCTGAGGAAAAGCTGCCACCAAATGGCACAGTGCCAGATTCTAAACCCAGCACCCTATGTGCTGGTGGGCAACCACAGCTGCCGGCTACAGAAGTGAAATCCAGCACACTCGTAATTGATAAGGTTTCAGCTCCCCCTTCCACCACCAACACCTTCTCCAGGGAAGCCACTTCCATCCCCAGCTCGGAGGCCTCAACCCCAGAGTTCATGTGCAGTTCCCTGCTCATTGATATCCAGCCCAGCACCCTGGTGGTGTCAGCAGAACAAGGGATGCCTGGGCGGGTAACTGCCCCAACACCTACCAAGCTATATAGTGAAGTCCACCTCACACTGGCCAAGTCCCCATCAGTGGTCAACAGGACAGCCAGGCCCTTTGGGATTCAGGGACCAGGGGGTACCAGCCAGATGGAACGAAGCCCGATGGTAGAGAGACGACATCTTGGAGAGAAGGTCTCAGCCCCCCAGCCCTCCACCATAGCAGACAGAAGCCCCCGGCCACAGAGACACATAACGTCCCATAGCCCCATGATGGAGAGGAGGCCCTTGGTGCAAAGAAGCCCAGCTTTGGAGAGACGGCCTTTCGGGAACTTCACCCCACCCCCCACCTATGCTGAGACTTTGTCCACAGCCCCCCTGGCTTCCCGGGTGAGGTCTCCTCCCTCTTATTCTGCCCTGTACCCCAGCTCTGACTCTAAACCTTCTCATTTGAAGGGCCAGGCAGTTCCTACCAGCAAGACAGGCATTTTGGAGGAGTCAATGGCCCGCCGGGGCAGCCGGAAATCCATGTTCACCTTCGTGGAAAAGCCCAAGGTGACCCCAAATCCAGACCTGCTGGATCTGGTGCAGACAGCTGATGAGAAGCGGAGGCAGAGGGACCAGGGGGAGGCAGGCATGGAAGAGGAGCCCTTCGCACTAGGGGCAGAGGCTTCCAACTTCCAGCAGGAACCAATACCCAGGGACAGGGCCAGCCCTGCAGCAGTCGAGGAGGCCCTCCCAGAGTGGGCCTCGTGCCTCAAGTCACCCCGTATCCAGGCCAAGCCAAAGCCCAAACCCAACCAGAACCTCTCTGAGGCCTCCGGAAAGGGGGCTGAGCTCTATGCCCGCCGGCAGTCCCGGATGGAGAAGTATGTCATTGAGTCTTCAGGTCACGCCGAGTTGGCCCGCTGCCCGTCACCCACTATGTCCCTGCCTTCATCCTGGAAATACTCTACTAATGCCCCTGGGGGTCTCCGAGTGGCCTCTCTCAGCCCGGCCCGGACCCCACCTGCCTCCCTCTATCATGGCTACCTGCCTGAGAATGGGGTCCTGCGCCCAGAGCCCACCAAGCAGCCACCATACCACATGCGGCCCTCGCTCTTTGTCCTCTCACCCATCAAGGAACCTGCCAAGATCTCCCCAAGAGCTGCCTCACCCAGAGCTGCCTCACCTGCCAAGCCGAGCTCCCTGGACCTGGTGCCCAGCCTGTCCAAAGTGGCCCTCCCCACGTCTCCTGCTCTGCCTAGGCCCCAGGGCTCCTCACCAGCTCTCTACACCTCACCTGGCCAAGATGGCCTCCAGCCTACTGCTGTGAGCCCAACCTACAGCAGTGATATCTCCCCTGTGTCTCCCTCCAGGGCGTGGTCTCCTCGAGCTAAGCAGGCCCCACGGCCCTCCTTTTCCACGCGCAACGCCGGGATCGAGGCTCAGGTGTGGAAGCCTTCCTTCTGCTTCAAGTAGCCAGACCCCACAGAGGGTCCCACTGCCTGTCAAGGCCTCTTTCTGAGGGCCCAATGGAGATCAAATAGGGCAGTAGATGGCACAGGGCTGAAAGTCAGGAGTATGGGAGTCTGAGATCCAAGGTCTGACGCTGCCACTAGCTAGCTTTGTGACCTTGGGCAAGTTGCCCCCATCCCCCCCAAGTTACAGCTGCCCCTTTCCACAAGGGGCCCTGGACTCCATGTCTGAGAGATCTGATGGCTGATTCTGGGTGAGGAGGAGGGTTATGGGGCAATCTCCCTGGCAGGCCCTAATGAGGCTGGCAGGACTTCCTTTGATCTCCATGAGCTATAGGGCTGCCAGGTCCCATCCCAGTGTCTTGCTGGGGAAATGGTCTAGAGAGGGCCCTGATGGGTTTTTGGAGCAAACGGAATCTGATATGCCCATGGAATCAGCCTATCAAGGGTCTGCCACTTCAGCTACCTGAGGAGGGCCTCCCTCATTGGAGCCCAGGCTCCTGGAATCTTTCTGCCTCTTGCTGGATTCTCACCTCCACAGGCCTCTCTCTTCCACCTCTGCCTTCTGGACACCGCTTCCTCTCCACTGCTTCAGAGAGCTTTGCCTTGATTTCCACCTTTTCTCCTCCCCTCGGGTCTTTCTGCTGGATGAGGACTTAGCCCCCTACTGCTGTCTGACTCGTTTTCCTGCCCTTCTGCTCAACCACCTGCCTGCCTTCTCCAAGCATCTGGCTCCACTTTAGGGAGTCTCCTTGGGGCCTACATCTCAGTCCTGGTTCCACCCAGCTTGCCTCCATTGGCCTGCAGTGGGAGAGGTTACAGGGGAATGGGACCCTGAGGGGCGGAGGGTATGCAGAAAGGCAGAGGGTGTGCAGAGAGATCCCAGCAAAGTATCCATTGGCTGGTTTTAGCTTCAACCTCAGCCAGTGAAACAGGCCCCAGAGAGAGAGGCAGGAGAGGAGGGTTCTAGTCCCAACTCAGACAGCCATTTGCTATGTGACTTTGGCCAGTCACTTTCCCTCTCTGGGCCTCAGTTTTCTAACCTATATAATGAAAACCCTTGCAAGCATGATAGTCGGTGAGCATAGTCTGGTGCTTTGGGAGAAAGTCTTTGTAAGTGATAAACATTCCCCTGGAGAGAGAAGGAAAGGAAATAGACTGCTGCCGTAGGACAGATGAAGGTTAGATACTAGTGAGGGTACCCTGGGGAGGGTGTGGTTGGAATGAACTGCTGCAGGAGGCCAAGGGATCTAAAAGCCTAGGCTGGGTTGGCTTGGGCTCAGAATTGCCTGGAGACAGGGCAGCATGGCCAGGGCTGGGTCAGGCAGGAGAAGAGCAGCTCAGGGGAAAGGGACAGAAGAGGCCTTAATGCTCTGAGGAAAAAGCTGGGACTTAAGAGGTCTGGATCCTAACGGACTGACTCTGTGTGTATCTTTGGGTCTCAGTTTTCTCATTTGTACAGTAAGGGTTTTGAGTTAGGTAGTTGAGGTCTCTGCTACCTCTGACAGCTGATGTTCTATAGCCCCCAAAACCAGGGCTTTGTGGGGAGTGAGAGAATACAGAAGCAAGAGATAGGATTCAAATGGAAGAGTCCTAAGGCTGGAGGCCGAGGACCACCCACTTTCTCTTTCCCAGCCCTATTTCTGGGCTCCCCAGGGTGTGAGGGGTGGTGGAGGTGGTGCCCATGCTGGGCTGAGCCTGCAGTTTTCACAAGCTCCAGGCTTGTCTCCATGGGAACAGGGGGTGCCTTCCCAGTGAGCTCATTCCACCCAGAACGTGGGGGGTTATGCGTAGGAGAGTTGTGAGCGAGCTCAGCTCTTTCCTGCTAGCCCCCTCACCCCACCCCCAGGAAAGAGTAATGCCCCCCTTCCCACCTCACCAGACCCCTGCTTCCTTTGACCCCTGGAGGCCAGCACTGGAAAAGCTCACCCTCCGTCCTGCAGCTCCTGCGGCCAAGGCAACCTCTTCCTTGGACTCTGTTTTTTCTCCTGTTCTCAATACACTCTGCCTCAAATCCGTCGTGCTTCTTTCTTTCTTCCCCTCTCGCCGTCTCCCCCGCTTCTCCCTGATTCTGGCCTAGAAACTGGAGCAGAATTAGTCACACTCCGTTAGTTTGTGTGAAAGTGTGGTTGTGGGGTGTCTGTGTGTGCTGCACATCTGCAGGGTGTCTGGATGTGCCATGGGACAGACACAAGCTGGCTTGGAACTGAGGGCTGCCCTGTCTTCTCTGGGCCAGCACTTAGGGATCAGAATCCTGTGGAAAGCACGTTCTGCTTTCTCCTTCCCTTGGACTTTGGCCAGAAATGATGTAGAGCATGGGAAAACCCCACAGCCCCTTATGGCCCAGGTCTGTTTGGGCTCTTCAAACATGGAATTTAAAAGCCTAGAGCCAAAGCATTCACTCTTCCATTCCTCAGGCCCCCTCCCTGCTCCTTGTTCTCTTACTCAGGCCATTTCCCACATTAGTTACTGCCTGGCTCCTGAAAAGGAGCTCTGGTGGCATAATGGGTAAGGCATTTGGCTGCTAACCAGAAGGTCAGCAGTTCTAAACCACCAGCTGCTCTACAGGAGGAAGATGAGGCAATCTACTTCCAGAAAGATTTATAGCCTTGGAAACCCAATGGGAGTCATTATGAGTCAGAATCAACTAATTGGCAGTGGGTTTGGTTTTGGTTGGCTCCTGAAAGCATTTGAGTGCACATCCCTGGTGGTGGTGGGGGGGGAAGGAACTGCCACTGAAAGGAGAACTGGGTTCTAGTCCCCACTCCTTGTGTGATCTTAGGCAACCCCTTCCCAGCTCTAGGCCTGTTTTCTCTTCTCTACAAAGGATTGCAAAAGGTAGTCTGGGAGCTCTTTTTGGTCTGTAATAGTTCATGTCTGACTCTGCTCTACTCCTGCCTTCACCCTACACGTGTGCCTGGTGTTGGAGTAAGTGGGTGCTGCCCCTGAGTTCTCACCTGCTGCATTTTCCAGGGATTCTGGTGAATGCGGTACATTGAGGTCTTTGTCAGAAAGTGAACAGATCTAAATCCCTCAGCTTTTTGTATTGTGCTCCTCCCCCCTGTCCCACAACACACACACACACTGTCAGCATTCAGACATGGAGTCAGTATGAGGTCAGGATCTGGCTTTGCTTGCCCACCTCCAAATGTTGGGGAGCTGCTCACCACTGCTCCAAACCTTCTAACCATGCTTGAGCCGGTCTGTTTCATAGTTCTGGCTGAATTCTGTTACTCTTTCCACTTTTTGGCCCTGGTGTTCCCCTTGTAGCTACCAAAGGCAGAGACAATGCTTTAGAAATGTTCAGACAGTTATCCTAGCTCCCCCTGCCCAGCCTACTCTTTTCTTGGCTGAAGAGCCCTGGTTTCTCTGCATAAATGCTTGTGGACCTGCTTGGATCATGAGCTCTTGGCCCCACCTCCCTGCCAAGGATGGCACTATGGTTGGGTGCTGGGACATGCCTGAGCCCACCATGATTTGACATTTGGCCCTATGACTCTGATTTCAGCCTCCAGCCCTTCCCTCTGGCCCCAGGGCAGGGACCTCTCTCCCAGCTCCTCTCCTAAGTTGCAGAGTCTGCCTTCTGCACTGCACCCAGTCTATTTAAAACTTCCTGGGATGTCACACAGAACACCTCCCAGTGTCCCAGCTCATGTGTACATAACTCTGACTTGGGATGAAAGAGATGAGTCCCAGTCTGAGCCTTAACTCTCCCACCTGATGACTGGGGGCTTGCATGTCCCCAAGAGGTCTCTAAGGGTCACTGCAGCACTAGCATCCCATCCTGTTCAGGCTGCTGCACAACATTCACCTTTAGGCTTAAAGGGCCCCAATTCTGAGACTGGGCTCAGCTAGCAGCCACTGCATTCTATTTGAAGAAAACACAATTTATCACTCTTGATTCCTTTGGGGTTGGGAGGAATTAGATTTTGGTTGGATGATAGAGTGTACTGGCTTGACTATGGCTGATTACTGACTATGAGAGACTGGATCTAGTGGATGGTTCTAGATGTTGATTGAATGGGGGACACTGCAGGACTGGCCAGCTCTAGACCCTTTTGGATGACTGCTGGTGAATTTGGGTTGGAGTGAGAGGCTGAGTGGACTCGTTATTACTGGAATCTGATTGGATGAATAGTTGGATGGTATAGCAGGTGCATGCTGGATGTGGGTTCCTGAGCCCTCCACTTTCAAACCAGTTCAAACTGCTTGAGCATGGTATTGCCTTTGAGCACAGATAGTGTCACACAGATACACACTTTTCTGGTGAGGAGGGGCATGGGCAGAACACAGTGGGTGGTTATTTATGTCTCTGCACTTCATTTTCCTCATCAATAAAATGGATATTTCCAGTTACCTCACCAGTCTGTTGTGAGGATCTAATGAGAGATAACATGGAAGGAAGACTGGGCAATCTACTTCCATGAAGATTTACTGCCTCAGAAGCCCAAAGGAGGTCACTATGAGTCGGAATCACTCAAGTGAGTTTTGTCTTTAAATGAGAGATAAAGGATGAGATGGAACCTTGTAGACTGGAAAATCCTTGTTGTTGTTGTTATGTGCCATCGAGTCAGACCCAACTCATAGCGACCCCTCCTTGGATTTCCAAGGCAGTGTCACTATGGAAGTAGATTGCCCAACCTTCCTTCCAAGGAGTGGCTGGTGGGTTTGAACTGTCAGCCTTCTGGTTAGCAGTCAAGTGCCTTAGGCACTATGCTACCAGAGCTCCTGGAAAATCCTTAAAGGATAAAAAACATGATGTCATCATGGAGTCAGACCTCTTTGTCTGATGCCAGGAGGAGGAGAAAGCAACACCATCAGGATCAGCCAAAGGCTAATTGTTAGGAGGTGGAGATGAGACACGCCTCCTCTGTCCAACCTTTTCACCACTTCTGACACCAGCTGTCCCTCCCACGGCACTCTCTCCTTTTTTGCTGAGTTTGATAGTTCAGTGCAGTGGCTACACAGAACTCAGACCATACTCTCATATTTATGGGGTTTATTAGGGAATAATAAACAGGACAGACCTCCTTTCTTGGCCCCCGCTCAGGCCTGGCCTCTGCTCTGCTGGGTGAAGTGTTAGACCTCTCTTTAGCTCCACCGATACATGCTTGGAGGCACCCCAGTCTACAAGCAAGCCTGAAGGCGCTCAGCTCTCTCACTGCATGGGTTGACACATCCACTGTAGGTACCTCACTCCATGGGCCAGGAAGCCCACTGTGCCATCTAATACCGGTCTCGTTTCTGCTGCTGCTGTTTCTCTGATGCACTTCTTGCCATTCATTGCCTTCTTCAGTGTTGTACCACAGCTCTCTTTTTGTCTCCTGGGTCTAGGAGGTTTTCAGCACAGGGACCCTGGGTCCAAAGGACACATTCTGCTCTTGGCTCTTCTCTCTTGATAGTAATGAGGTTCCCCCTTCCCTCCTCTGGGATGGCTCATTTGAAGCCTAGTGGGATGGCAAAACTGACCCATCCCCTCATTAGGGTTTCATACACCTTATTTTCATGGTCCCACCCCTACAAGTGTTCCTGCACTTTATTTGTATTAGCAGCAAACTATCCACTCCCCTTGGTAGGCCATAAGCACCTTATTTGAAGTCCCACCCAATCATTTTGTGGGAGTCACAAAGACTATGGCTAGAAGGACATATTAATTAATTCACAGAGAGGTAGGGAAAAGGTATGGGAGTGCCTAGCAGAGGGGTGATTTATAACCCCAAAGCATATCCAAAGGCCACACTGCCCAACCCAAGCTGGCAAAAGTTCAGTGAGGGAAGTGTGTGCCTATGGAGCAATGACCCAACTTCCTTTTGTGTTTCCATCTGTCAGTGGGCACATCTTCCTTGATCAGGCATCAGGGGAAAAATGAGGTGACCACAGCAATATGGCAAGGGGATTGGGGCTGAGTGGGCCTTTCACCAAGCCCAACCTTAATAATAATTATAATAATTTTGTGTCGCAAAAATGCAACCCACTGCTGTCGAGTCAGATCTGACTAATAGCACCCCCTTCTTGGGTTTCCAAGGCGGTATTACTATGGAAGTAGATTGCCCAACCTTCTTTCTGAGGAGTCACTGGTGGGTTTGAACCGCCAACCTTCTGGTTAGCAGTTAAATGTCTTAGGCACAATGCCACCAGAGCTCCCTTAATAATAATAGTCAATAGTTTCAATTTTTGAATAGGTTGTACATTTGTATAAATACACTTACATAAATAAATTTGAAAAACCTTATTCTTACCCTCTGTGGCTATATACTCTGTCCCTGTTTACACTATTTCCTAATGGGTAATCATTTTTGTGTGTGTCCTTCCAAACTGTCTTTCTGATAACTGCCCTTACTTTCTTCCAGGCAATGTTTTAGTACATGTAACCTTCTTTTACATGGTTAGTTCATTCAGTCCTCACAACAAACCTCTGTGTGTGTGTAAGGGGGGCGGGGACCATTGCCTTCAAGTAGATGCCAACTCATAGCAACACAGTACAGAGTAGAACTATAACCACGATAGGATTTAGCTCTGGTGGCACAGTACCTAAGACATTTGAGTGCTAACCAGAAGGTTTGTGGTTCAAATCCACCAGCTGCTCCACTGAAGGTGGTTTGGGCAATCTACTTCTGTAGAGATTTACGGGCTTGAGAAACCCAATTGGGTTTCCAAGGCTATAAATCTTTCCAGAAGCAGATTGCCTCATTTTCCTCCTTCAGAGCAGCTGGTGGCTTTGAACCGTTAACCTTTGGTTAGTAGCCAAATGCCTTACCCACTATGCCACCAGAGCTCCTTAATTTTCCCATTTTACAGTGGAGGAAGCTGAAGCCTCAAGGGCTGAAGCAACTTGCTCAAGCTCACTCAGTAAGTGAAGACATCTATCTCCAAAGCCAGTTCTTTTTGAAACATTCCGGGCTGAGAGTAGGAGTCCCTGGGTGGTGCAAATGGTTAAGCACTCCTAACCGAAAGGCTGGTGGTTTGAACCCACCCAGGGGGGCCTCAGAAGAAAGGCCTGGCAATCTGTTTCTGAAACAACGTCACAGCCTTGAAAACGTAGGTTGCCATGAGTTGCAATCTACCAGACGGCAAAATGGTTTAGTGTTTTGGTTTTAAGCTGAGTTGTGTGCCTGCGTGTTATTGCAGGCACTACATGACTCTGGGTGGTGACTTACTGGCTGTGTACAGTGGACAAATCAGACTCTGTGCCTTCCAATCCCTGGTATAGAAGACCCCAGCACTAACGCCTGACCCCGCCCTCTCTGCTCTCTCCCCAGGACCGCCGGGAGAACCTGCCCACCTCCCCGCCCTGGACTCCCGGAGCGTCCCGGCCCCCCAGCAGCCTGGACGGCTGGGTGAGTCCGGGGCCGTGGGAGCCGGGCCGCGGGAGCAGCATGAGCAGTCCCCCGCCGCTGCCGCCGCCGCCGCCGCCCATGTCTCCCTCGTGGAGCGAGCGCTCCGTATCCCCACTGCGCACGGAGCCGGAGGCGCGGCCACCCAGTCGCCAGCTGCAGGCGCTGTTGGCACGAAACATCATCAACGCAGCCCGGCGCAAGAGCGCCTCCCCGCGGCCCGCGGGCGCCGAAAGCCTGCGGCCTTTCTCTCCACCTCGGGCGCCGCCACTGCTTCCACCGCCGCCGCCGCCACCACCACCGCCGCGCATGCGTTCGCCGCAGGCCCCCCGCCCCGGCGGAGTCGCGGCACCCGGGGCTACATTCGCTCCGATCTCGCGGAGCCAGCTGCCAGCTGGGCCCTCACCTTGCGCCAGCCCCCGGAGCCCGCTGCCAGCGCCGCCCAGGCCCTTCCCCTACCGCCGCTCGCCCACAGACTCCGACGTGTCTCTCGACTCCGAGGACTCTGGAGCCAAGTCTCCAGGCATCCTTGGCTACAACATTTGCCCCCGCGGGTGGAACGGCAGCCTGAGGCTCAAGCGTGGCAGCCTCACCGCGGAGGCTTCTTGCACCACATAAATCCTGCCCCCACCTCACCCCAGCCGGTCCAGGCCCAAAGAAGGGCCGTGGGGCCTGAGGAACCCCAGCACCGCGTCCCCAGCGGTCTGACCTCTGCACAGTTCCGGATATTGAGGGAGGCAGAGAAGAGCTCTGGGTTTGGACATGGCTTAGGAACTCAAGCTTGGGGCCTATTCCTTCCTGTGTCATTCAGTTGCTGTGTGACCCTGAACAAGACCCTCTCTCTGGCCCACAGCTTTCCCATCTGTTTAATGAGGCTTTGGCAAGGCAGTCTCCGAACGTCTAAATCTCCCCTCCCATCAGTATACACCCTACACACATAATAGTGCCTTGGAAGAAGCAGGACATTGTGTATATGAACCCCTAGACTTGTTGCATTCTGGGGTTCCACACTCCTTACTTCTCATGGCTTTGCTCTCTGGAGCCTAGCAAATGAGGGGTGTATTCATAAAATCCTAAACCCATGTCCCCAGTCCAGGTCCTGGCCTGACCACCCAGCTCCTGGCACCATGTCCCAGGCAGGAGCAGCTGTTTTCCATCGTTTCCCAGACAAGCTCTATTTTTACCATAGTGACCTTTAGAAAGGCCTCCCCAGCCAGCTCAAGGTGCCCACTGGCCCCTCCAGAGGGAAGAGGTGAGAAGATTCTCCCAGGCTCTGCTCATGCTACTTTCTCTTCCACCCCAGCTCAGGCTGTCCAAGGCATCTTATCTGCAGCCAGGGAAGAGTGCTGTAAGGCTATGGCTTCCTCAGGCCCAGCATCTGGGCCTCCCCATCTCTATAGGTGCCTCCAACCCATTTCTTGGTTCTGAGCCCTTTTCATGGCAGGTTCTGAGCTCAAAACTGAGCAGGGAAGAGAGGAGATAAGGAGCCACCCTATGACTTTACCTAGTGGCCCCTGAGTTTGGGGTTATCCATTTGGAAAGAAAGAGATGAAGAGCTCCTTGTTAAGGCAGGTATACAAGCAGTGGCCAGGAGGCAACAAACAGGATTTCAGCAGTGGGTGGGGTTAAGCTCAGATGACCTCTGAGGAGCTCTATCAGTTCTAAATGCATTCCACAGTATTAAGAAGAGGGATGGGGGATTGGCTGGGCTGGAACTCAAAGGGAGATGAGCTTGGGGAGATGAGTAAGAGGTTGGGGCCAGGGTCTGCCTGTTTCTGGCCCCCTTAGAAGTACCCCAGTCTTCAGTTTCAGGCCCCAGCCCCACAGTCCACATCGTGGCCAGATAAGTGGACACGATTCTGCCTTACTTCTTTCCTACAACACTCTGGCCTAGCTAGTGCCTGATGTTTAGTGAGTGACCTTGGGGAGCCTGCTACATGCTCTAGTCTGTCCTCTGAGCCTTGGTGGCTCTTGGTGGAGGTGAGTTCTGTTGGTCTAGAGTTGGCTAGTAGTGCCCTCTAGAGATTCAGATTGTTAGCTTCAGGATGCTGTGGGTTGGCTGAGGATCAAAGGTATGTAGTGGAAAGGATGGCAGGATGTTGCTAAGGTGAGGGACAGATTGTGATCTGGGGGTAGCAGGGGACCCACCCACCCCTCAGGATGATGTTAGACTCAGGACCTCTGAGTGACATTGGGGACAGCTGACAAAAGAAAGAAAGTCAAGGTGGGAGTGGAGTGCTTTGGAATAAAGAAATGATCACAGATGATTTGGGCCAGTGCCCTTTTAGTGGGAAGAGAGGGTGCTCCTGCTAGGTGAAAGAGTGATCACATTAGTGTAGCTCCCGTCTGCTGTAGTGTGGAAGGCTGGGGGCTGAGGGGCTCTTCCAATGAAGAGATATGGATCTGACATCCGGCTGGTGCAGTGGCATAGAGGATCCACTTCTACCTGCATTTCCCCAAAGAGCCAGCAGGAGGCAGCCTTGAGAAGCTATACAGTTCTGTCTCTAGCTGTTCTCTGCTGGCCACTGCCTTCTCCCTGACCCACAACTCCAACCCATGAGAGCTTGCTTGTGTCCTGCCTCTTGCCTCCTGTAGAGTTCAGCTCCAGCTCTCAATAAATGCTTCCTGCATCCTTCTGCCCCCTGTGTCATTTTCAGATGCATCTGAAGCCTTTTCTTTCTCCCTAATCATGCAAGAATACATGGGGGCTCTGGGTAAGTAAGGATGTTTAAGACAAATGGGACAGGAGCTTGATAAGGAGAGATGGGAAAACAATGGAAAAACTTGGGACCATAAGAGAAGTTATAGGTTCAAGTCTTGGTCCTGTTGTCGACCAGCTGGGTGCTCCTGGGTAAGTCCCCTCCTTCTCCAGGCCTCAGCTTCCCTATTTGTGTAATGAGGAAGATGGGTTAGGTAGTATTGCCCAGGCCCTGGCCACAGGGCCTGGTTCCTGGAAGGGAAGAGGCTGAGCCAGATCTGGGCCCAGTGCTCTGGGGTTGCTTCCTCAGGGCAGGTTGGGGCTCCAGGGTGACGAGACCACCATGAAAGGTAACATCCAAGCCAAGGCAACCCTGGTGAGGTCAGGACCCAGACTGTCAGGAGTCATCCTCTCCTGATGGGGGCATCATATGCCAAGGGAAGGGGTTAGGGTCCTACACGCAGATGAGGCCAGGCCTGCCCCAAGAACATCCCTCACCCTTCTTCTCTGGAAGCCCAGGCCCAGGAGAGACTGGGCAGAGGAACCTGAGAGGCAGTCCATAGCACTAGAGTTTAGATAAAGGTATTTCTCACTCCTCGCCCAAGGCACCCCTGCTGATTTTACCCCTCCCTGGGAGCTGTGTGTTTGGTATGCCTCTGACCCAATCCCTATCTTCACCTGGAACCGCCTCTGATTACAGCATCCTACTGCCTACTGGCCATCCCATCCCAGTGTCCAGACAGCTCAAACCAAGTCTATCCAAAACTGAACTCAGTGACCTCCCCAACCCTAACCTGCTCCTCCCCTCGTCCTACCTTAGTCATCCCAGCCAGAAACCTGGGACTCCTTCATTCCTGTACTTCCCACATCCAGTCTTTCACCAAGACATAGCAAGTCTCCAAATACCCATAAATCCCTGTCTTCCTCTCCATCCCCTCTGTCATTGTCCAGCCACCACCATATTTTACCTGCTGTTAGGTGCTGTTGAGTCAATTCCAACGCACAGTAACCCCATGTGACAGAGTAGAACTGTCCCATAGGCCTTCCTAGGCTGTAAGCTTTACAGGAACAGATCACCAGATCTTTCTTCTGTGGAGCCACTGGATGCATTTGAACCGCCAGTCTTTCAATGTGAAGCCAAATACTTAATGATTGCATCACCAGGGCTCCCATCTCCCACCTGGCTATTATGAAATCCTCCTTACAGTCTTTCTGCCTCCAATCTTGCCCTTCCAATCATTTTACAATGGTACTCAGATATCCTTGAACAATGCCAATCTGACCACTCTTCTCCTTATGATGTAGCTCCTCACTGAAAAGCCTACTGTGATCTGGTCCCTGCCCACCTATCTGGCCTCATCTCTAACCACCATCCCCCACACCCTAGTTCTAGTTGTATGGATCTACCTGTGGATTCCCTAACCTCTTCAGGAGTGATGTGCCCTCTCCTGCAACACCTTGGCCCCTCCTATGGCCAGTGAGCGTCCACTCATCCTCCAAGGCCCAACTGCAATGTCTCCTCCTCTGGGAAGCCTTCCCCACCCCCTCTATACCCAGGCAAAACTGGTGACACTCTCCCCTGGGCTGAACCAGAGCATTTCCCATCATGCACCCGCAAAGGCTTGTTTACAAGTCTGACTTGGCCTGGCTGAGCTCCTTGAAGACAAAGCTCTGCTTTATTTATTTTTGGTCCATGGAGAAAGGCTCAGAGAATGTGAGAAGTGGAGGGAGGGAGGGAAAGAGAGAGAAAGATGGAAGGGAAAAAAGGCAGGAAAGAAGGAAAGGATAAATCAAGAAAAGGTATTGGAGAAGAATTCATTCATTCATTCATTCAACAAATATCTATTAACTTCATACCAGGCACTGTTCTAGGCACTTAGGATACAACAGTAACAAGCTGAAGTGACCAGCAACTGACTCAGTACTTCCAGGTGACTTTGGGGTGTGCATGCAAGTGCATGCATGTGTGGGCACACATGCACACATGTGTGCATGCCTCTGTGTGTGTGTGTGAGAGAGAGAGAGGGAGAGAGAGAAAGAGAGAGAGGGAGAGAGAGAAAGAGAGAGAGAGAGAGAGAGAACACATGTATGAAAGCCCTTTCATCTGCAAGGGCCTGCTGCCGGGGCACCTGTCTTCTCTAGGGCCTAGTGCTTTTAGCATCTGGCCCCAGCTCCTGTTGCAGCCCGAAATAAGGCTGTGACCCACAGCAGGGCAGAGCCAGAGTCTCGTCAGCAGAGGCCAGAGCTGGCTGCAGGGCAAAACACTGCTTGATGACCACCCATTGCCAACACGGACCCCGGCTACTCACTTTCAGCTCCAGACAGAGGGTTTGACCTTGAGGGCCTAATACTCCTGCCTGTCCACTGTGGCCCCATTCTCTCAGGTACCAGATCCCAGGGGAGCTGGGGAGCTGTGGGGAGCGGACAAGGGAGCCGAGCCAATTCCCAGGGCCCCTTCCCCCCAGGCAGAGGAAGGGTCCTGCACAGGGCGGGGGAGTATGGGCCTCACAGAAGCCTGGACCCTGGGTTAAGAGAAGAGGGACTCCAAGTTCTAGGTTACTCTTTGTTAAATGGGGAAGGTGTGCCTAAGATTAGTGGTGGTGGCACGCAATGGCTCTGCTCATGACTTCATCATTTTTAGGCAATAGAGAGTAGTAGATTCCCTGTCTGTACAATGAGAGGCGGTTCCCAGTGTCTATGAATTTCTGCAAGGGTGTATTTATGGAGAATGTATCCATGCCCTGTGGGATCCTAAATGGTCACAGTGGTGGAATTCTCCATCACCTCATGACCCTCATTCCAAATGTATGCAGGCACACTTAAGTGTGCATACAGTTCAGGGGGTTGTAGATTCCCTGAAGCTCACCTGTAGATCCTCATGATCTAGCCCATCCTGTTTTTGTTACAGGCAGGGGAACTGAGGCACAGAGCAGGATAGCAACTTGTTCATAGTCACAAAGGCAATCAAGGGCCAGAGCCCAATGACCTGGGGCCAGGTGTAAAGATGGAGGCAGATTGTTTTTCTAAATGAAGGAGCTTAAAACTGTCTGGAAGCAAAGAGGCAGGCACAGGGGTGGGCAGCCATTTGGGGAGCTCAAAGTCACTCTGCCTTCCCTCCTGGGGAGAAGTTAGAGAATCTGGATTTGGGCCTGCTGGGGTTCTCTGGGACTCTGGACCTCATGTTATTTGTAAATCTCCTCCAAGACTCCTGGAAAGAGCTGTAAGATGCAAATGGGGAACTGGAAGAGGAGACGAGAAGAAAAGGAGGAAGGCGAAGGGGTGAGGGAGAAAAGGGCACCATGGAGGTTGGCCCGAGGATGCAGAGGATTTGGAGCAGCTGAGAGGGGGGTCTCTCAGCTTTAGTGGATTGATCACCTGTCCTCTTGAGTCTCTTCTGGACCAAATACCAGTGATGAGAGGGGAGGACCAGCACTGCAGACCCTAGTATAGCAGCATAACTCTCTCGCTCCCAGGAACCCACACGTCCTTTGCCTCTGACTTAAACCTCCTACCTCTTTCATTCTGTGCTCAGAATTTTCCTGGGTCAGCAGCTGACAATACTTTCTGAAGCCCTCTCCCTCCTAATATACTCCTCCCATGTCCCTGGCACCACTAGCTCTACTGATCAAGAGTCTAGGCTTGGGAAACAGCCCCAGAGTCTACCCCCTGAAGAGAGAGTGCTTCCCTAGCAACATGGAAGAAGATTTGTGTGACCTGGAGCACCTCCCTAACCTTCCCTGGACCTCAGTCTCCTCTGTACCAAAAGCCCCCACTCTGTGGACTGGCCAAGGCTGGTACAGGGCTGGAGCTGGATGAAGCAGGGTCATGGAGGTCTGGGGAGGAAAAGGGGGATGGATACAGCCTGGCTCATTTGCAAGCTCTGGTAATGCACTGGTTAAAGCATTTGGCTGCTAACCAAAAGTTGGTGGTTCAAACCCACCAGTTGCTCCTTGGGAGAAAAATGAGGCAGTCTGCTTCTGTAAAGATTTACAGCCTTGGACACCCTATGGGTCGGTTCTCCTCTGTCCTATAGGGTCACTATGAGTTGGAATCAATTCAATGGCAGTGGATTTGGTTTTGGTTTTCTCTGTAGGATGATCCCCAAGGAGAAGGAACCTGTGATGAGTGCCATGGGGGACTTCACTGAACCAGGTAAGGTGGGTCCAGCACTTTCCTCAGACTCTGGCCCCTCTGGGTCCCAGACCTGGGCAAACAGGTGTGAGTTCCAGGCCAGTCCTGAGGGATCACCTGTGGAATCTGCCACCAGAACTGGGAAGCTTCCTGAGGCATTGAGAGGGACCTTGTCCTTTATGTCCACGGACCCAGGAGCTAGGGTTGAGTGCCCCAGACTGAGCTCTGGCTCTGGCCCTGAAATGACCATAGTCCTGGCCCAAGTTGAGCCCTTATCTCAGTCCCAAAGTAAGCTCTGAGGGCTCTGGTCCTGGATCAAGTCCAAGCTGTGGCCACCCGCTCCCCACACATTAATCCTTGTTCATCATAACTGTAAGGATCCCTGGGTGGTGCAAATGATTTGTGTACTCCCACTAATGTAAAGATTAGCCATTTGAACTCCAGTGGCTCCACCTAAGAAAGGCCTGGTGATCTACTTCCATAGAGGTCACAGCCAAGGAAACCCTATGGAACAGTTCTACTCTGTAACACGTGGGGTCACTATGAGGGGGAATTGACTGACAGCAAGGGTTTTTTTGTTTGTTTTACCATACCCATGGGTTACAGGGCATCCAGGATGGCTCAGGGTAGCCCAGCCTCAAGGCTAGAGATAAGGGGTTAGGGGGAGTGGAGCAGAGCAGGCTACCCAACTTGACTCAAACCATTTTACCTAAGAGCCTACTCATCTAATGAATGAATCATCTAAAATACATCAACTTTACAAGACCTCTTCCAGAACTCTTGGCACAATTTTGGAATCTGCTAATTTGGCCTACTTTAGAGCATGTCAAGTATTTTTTAAATTAATTCAACTAAGTCAGGGCTCTCAAACTTTAGCATGAAATCATACTGACATGCCAATGTTGGTCACAAATGCAGATTCCTGGCATCCACCCCCAGGGATTCTCATTCAGTGACCTGGCATGCAGCCTATACATTTGCCTTTTAGACAAGTACCCAGGTGGTTCTGACAGGTGGACAGTAAATCTAGCTCTGATAAACACTTGTCTAAGTGCAGGTCTGCTGTTTTAATGCCCTCCAAGCTCTAAGGAGTACTTAACCCTGTTGAATGACTTGTCATCATTTTAACATCTTTTGTGTGTTCTTGTCTCCTTTAATTGGTGCCTAGTTTTTTTTGTCAGGTACTGATGCTCTAAATGGAGGAGTCAGGCTCCAAATTCTCTTTCTATTGTTTAAATAATTAATCATAGAATCCAAAATATTGACAAAAAACAAAAACCAAACCAGTTGCCATCGAATATTGACACACATTGTCTATGCCTAACTTGAACTCTAACAATTGTTCCTGATTGCCAGAGCATTCATTAAAGACAATTTTGAAACTAAGGTAGAATGAAAAAAAGAGATCTCACGGTCTCACTGCCAAAACTCAGCCACTGAAAAGTGCTAAGACAAAAGCCCCATTATTGTATATTTACTATGCGTCAGATACTGTGCTAAGGGCTTTTATGCCTATGTCATTTAATCCTCACAACAATCCCGTAAGTTAGGTATTATTATTATTGACATTTTGAAGTTGAAAAAACAGAGGCTGAGAGGGGTGAGGCAGTCAGACAACTGTTAGGTGGCAGGCTGAGATTTAACTCTAGATCTCTTTGTCTCTAGAGCCACTTTTTAACTATATGGTTATAAAAATAATCATCCATCTTATTAAACATTTAGACAAGACAGACGTGAATGCCTTTGAAAGAGATTGTTCCTCATAATGGAACCATCTGGAGATAAGTACTGTTAACATATTTGTGGAAACCCCTCTTCTGCTCATATATAAACATATATTTCTATCAACAAATACACTGCATGTTGTGTTCTTCAGCTTGCTTTGCTTTTCATTTAGCAGCATACCACAGACTTCTTTCCATCCTACTGCCTCCCCTTTCCCCACTCTCCCAGAATATTGTTTGAACAAATCACAAGATGCTTAATCAACCTAACGATGGTCATGAGGGTTTGTTTGCCTTAGGTTGGGATGCTTAGCAGTGAAGCCTATGGATTCTTCGCAAGTGATTTGTTGAGAGCGGGCTCTCAGGAGCAGAGAAGTGAGGGAAGCAGGATGGGCAGGGGGAATTGCTTAAGTGAGGGTGTGCTCCAGGTTCAGTCTGACCTCTGGGAGGCTCTGGGGCATGAATTGCACGACAGAATTCATTCTTCCTGAGGCAGAGGGTCATAGCAGTTTCCACCCCACTGGGCATTTCTCTGCAGAAGGTAACAGTTGTAAATTATTGGAAAAAAAAAAAAAAAAAACTCACTGCCTCAAGTGAATTCAACTCATAGTGACCCCTCCCTGGGTTTCCGAGGTAGTGTCTCCAGGGAGGGAGCTCTGGTAGTGCAGTGCCTAAGTCACTTGACTGCTAACCAGAAGGCTGGCAGTTCAAACCCTCCTCAGAAGAAAGATGGGGCAATCTACTTCCATAGTGATACTGCCTTGGAAACCCAAGGAGGGGTCGTTATGAGTCGGGTCTGACTCGAAGGCACATAACAACAACAACAACAATCTCTAGGGAAGTAGATTGCTCAATCTTCCTTCTGAGCAGTGGCTGGTGGATTTGCACCACCAGCCTTCTGGTTAGCAGTCAGATGCCTTAGGCAGTATGCGGCCTGAGCTCCTGGTAAAGGGCATCTGGGCAGCAGCATCCACTACAAGATTGATAGCCAGTTTCCAGAATTTTTAAACCCACTGCAATAAATGTCTTTTTGTGTGTATATCCTTATATGTGTGTGTGTATCTTTGGTCATGTTTGCTTACTCAAACATGTTTTATTTATTGTTTTTCTTTTCTTTCTTTCCTTCCTCTTTTTTTTCTTCTTCAATACTGAGCTCAGTTCATCTGGGTAGTATTTGAGAATATGATGCAAGTGGGCATTTTATCTGTATTTAGGTGTAAATAGTCTTTCATATTTTTAAGAAAAAAAAAAAAAAAATTTGAGAACAGTTTCCAGTCCTTTTTCTTCCTGTGTCCTATAAGTAATCCATTGCTGTGGAGTCAATTTTGACTCATGATAACCCATGTGTTACAGAGTACAACTGCCCCACAAAGTTTTCTTGGCTGTTCTATGGGAGAAACATGAGCCAGCCTGCTTCCACAAAGATTTACAGCCTTGGAAATCCTATGGGGCAGCTCCACTCTGTCTTAAGGGGTCACTCTGAGTTGGAATTGACATTTGACCAGAAGATGGCAGAGGGTTATTGTTTGGAATTTTTATGGAAACAGATTCGCAGGCCTTTTTTCCATGGTTCTGTTGGGTGGATTAGAACTGTCAACTTTTGGCTTAATAGACAAGCACAAACAGTTCACACCACCCAGGGAATAAGTAGTCACTGCTAATATCTGCTATGTCATCTTGTAGGTTTTTCAATGCATGCACAAGCATGTAATT
>NW_006921697.1:5630584-5649999 GCF_000298275.1 Orycteropus afer afer
TATTCTTCCAGAACTTTCTTTCTTTTTTTTTAACTTAACCTACAATGGATTTCTGTACTGCTGTATGAAAAGTGAATTTACTCTGTAAATCTTCACCCAAAGAGTAATTAAAAAAAAAAAAAAAAAAAACATCAACTCTTTTTTAAAAGGCTGTTTAGTATTCGGTTGTACAGCCCTCAGTACTGCCTGGTAACCATGTCCACTTCCTGAGTCCATTCACTTTCCCATAGGATGACATTGTCACCCCTTCTCCTCTCTCCTCAAACCTTCAGTACCTCCTCCCCCATGTTCATTCTCAGGTAATGACCTTGTTTCTCATGGCGCTGAGAAAAATGCAGCCTCCAAGTGAGAACTTGTGTCAGCTCCCTCTGCCACATGTGTCTACAGGCTTGCACCTGCACCCATGTCCTCAGTTGTCCTTCCTGGCATGGGAGTGAGCTCTCCTTGCACCTGCCTGCAGCCCACCCTTCTAGTTGTGCCCTGGATGCCCTCCCCTCCCCTCTCTCCTGCTCAAGGACATTCCTTCAGCAAGCCTTTCCTCCCTCCAGCACTGTCAAGTTCTCCCAGCAGCTTACAAACATGCTGTTATTTTTTCCCTCTTATGACAAAATTAAATGAAATTGCCTGGATTCCACAGCTGCCCCCAGCCATGATCCTTACAGCACAAGTCCTCCCAGCAGTTGTCTCTACTTTTTTTCCATGTTCGCTTTTTTCCACCTTTTATTATGACAATTTCCAAACAAATAAGAAAAAGAAACAAAAGTAGAAAGTACATGTCCCCAGGACCCTCCCTTTTATTCCTGGATAGTTTCAAAGGAAATCCAAGAGCATGCCACTTCATCCTCCAAATACTTCAGAATGTATTAAACGTAATAAGACTTCGTGCCAGGTGAAATGACTTAGACACAAAAGGGCAAATACTGTGTAATTCCACTTACCCAAAATAGCTGGAATAGGTAAACACATAGAGACCAAAGTAGACTAGAGGCTATGCTACCAGGGGCTGGGGGAGGGGGAAGTGAGGACTTACTGCTTAAGGGGTACAGAGTTTCTGTTTGAGGTGATGAAAAAGTCGTGGAAATAGTGGCAATGATTGTACAACATTGTGAATATAATTAATGCCACAGAATTGTACACATAAAAGGGTTAAAATGACAAATTGTGTGTGTGTGTGTTGGCCAGTTGCCATCGAGTTGATTCCAACTCATGGCAACCCCATGTGTATCCAGAGGGTTTTTAATAACTGATTTTTTGCAAGTAGATCACCAGGCCTTTCTTAAGTGGTGCCTCTGTGTAGACTCAAATCTCCAACCTTTCAGTTAGCAGATAAGCATGTTAAACATTTGCACCATGTATGTTGTTGTTGTCAGTGCCATCGAATTGATTCTAACTCATGACAACCCCATGAGTTGCCTGGTCCTGCTCCGTCCTCGATTATTGCTACGCTTGAGCCCATTGCTGCAGCCATTGTGTCAATCCATCTCAATGAGTCTTCCTCTTTTTCACTGACCCTCTATTTCACCAAGCATGATGTCCTTCACCAGGGACTGATCCTTCCTAATAGGCATCTCCAAGGTACGTGAGATGAAGTCTCACCATTCTCACTTCTAAGGAGCATTCTGGCTGTACTTCTGAGATAGATTTGCCTATTCTTCTGGTTGTTGTTGCTATATGCCGTCGAGTGGGACCTGACTCATAGTGATCCCTCCTTGGATTTCTGAGGTGGTATCATTAAGGAAGTACATTGCCCAACCTTCTGTCCAAGGAGTGGCTAGTGGGTTTGAACCACCAGCCTTCTGGTTAGCAGCCAAGTGCCTTAGGCATTATGCTACCAGAACTCCCTGTCCTTCTGATAGTCCATGGTATATTTAATATTCTTCACCAACACTATAATCCTTCATCAATTTTTCTTTGGTCTTCCTTACTCATATCCACATGTATGTGAGGCAACTGAAAATACCGTGGCTTAGACCAGATGCACCTTAGTCTTCAAGATGCTATCTTTGCTTTCTAACACTTTAAAGAGCTCTGCTACAGCAGATTGACCCAATACAGTCCATCTTTTGATTTCTTAACTGCTGCTTCCGTGGACAATTTTGTGGATCCAAGTAAAATGAAATCCTTGACAACATCAACCTTTTCTCCATTTATCATATTGCTTATTGGTCCAGTTGTGAGGATTTTTGTTTTCTTTACGTTGAGGTGTAATCCATACTGGAAGCTGTACTCTTTGATTTTCATCAGTAAGTGCTTCAAGTTCTCTTCACTTTCATCAAGCAAGGTTGTGTCATCTGCATATCGCATGTTGTTAATGAATCTTCCTCCAATCCTGATGCTGCATTTTTCTTCATACAGTCTAGCTTCTCCATATCTTTACCACAGATATTTAAATTTTCTTAGAAAAATAACTAGGACATTTCTTTATGTGACTACATAGATATTAGTCCATTGAACAAAATTAATGATAATTATTTATCACCATCGAATAACCAATCACATATTTAACCCTTTTCAATTTCTATACAATCTCATTTTTTTTTGTTTCCAATGACTAACAAGTTTATAGTGCCATTTATTATTTAAATGTCTATATATGTACAAATTAGAAGCTATCAATCTAGACATCTCCAGATACTTATAGCACAGAAATAGGAATATGATTTGGGAGAAATTCATTGTCTCTGGGTAAAAGGTGCTCAGATTTTATTTGAAGTGACCAAGATGAGGGCTTTGGATGAGGTGTGTATAGAATCTCATTTTACAGTTAGTTTGTTTTACCTGGACTCAATGTCTCCTTTAATCTGAAACAACCCCCCCCCACACACACACATATATCTTTTTTCCATGTCACTGATTTTTTTGAAGAAACCAGATCAATTGCCCTAGAGAATATTCCACATGCTGGATTTGGCCCATTGCTTCCTTGTGGTGTGGTTCATTTTGGTGTTGCTCCTCTGTCCATTTTCTCTTGAATGGATTCTAATCAGGCTTTCATATCAAAATACTCTATAGAAATGTCTCCTGTGAAGATTACCAATGACTCAATGTTGCTAAATATAGTCATCAATTTCAAGCCATCATCTTTCTTGATGTATCAGCAGCATTTGATTCCGTTGACCACTCTGTCTTCCCAGAAGCACTTTCATTTGGTTTTCAGGACACTCTTTTGATTTCTTTCTACCTCACTGGGTGCAGGTTCCCAGGCTTCTAGGCTGGTTCTCCTTGGCTCCTCTGTCTAAATGTTGGCAGCTGCAGGGTTCAGTCTTTGGCTTTTTTCTATCTAGTCTCACCCCCTTGGTGATCTTATCTAGGCTCCCAGCTTAAAATACCACTCATAACCTGATGACACCCACATTTTTGCCTATAGGTCGGTTCTCTCCCATAAACACCAGACTCATATATCCACCTCATTCCTCAGCATCTCCACTTACATGTCTACAAGGCTTTGCAGACATACTGTGCCTGATTTGGAAACAATTAAAGGAATTTGAATATGGACTAGGTATTAGATAAAACAAAACTTAGTTCACTTGGAAAGCTAGAGATCATTAATTGAGAAAAGCAAGTTACAAAACATCTATGCTATGATTTCATTTGGTTAAAAACTCATATATAAATATATAGTCATTGGAAAAGTTGAGTTGTGGATAGTGGCCATTTCAAGGAGCTCTGGTGGCACAGTGCCTAAGGCATTTGACTGCTAACCAGAAAGTTGGCGGTTCAAACCCACCAGCTGCTCTGCAAAAGGAAGATGGAGCGATCTACTTCCGTAAAGATTTACTGCCTTGGAAAACCAATGAGGGTCACTATGAGTTGGAAACTACTCAGTCACAGTGAATGAATTAGTTGTGATCTCAGGGTAGTGGATAATGGTACTTTTCTTTTTCACTTACTTGTATATTCTAACTTTCTTCAACATACACATATGGGTTTTATATGAAAATAAAAGGCTATTTTAAAATGAAAAGCACGTGGATAACAAAACTATGCTACATACACACAATGGAATACTATGCAATGCTAAAGAATAATGTAGAATCTGCAAAACACCACATAACGTGGATGAACTTGGAGGACATTACGCTGAGTGAAATAAGTCAATCACAAAAGGACAAATATTGTATTAGTCCATTATTGTAAAAGTTAAGGAGAGGTTTATCTATAGAAGGAAATTTTCTTTGTTGGTTACCAGGGGTGGGAGGGGAGGGGAGGAAACACTGTTAGATAAATAGAGATAAGTATTGATTTGGGTGAAGATAAGGGCAATGTACCAAATGTGAGTGACCAATATGACACCAGTGAGGATGAGAAAGACATAGAGAGATACAGACCACAAATATGAACCCTTTTGCACATACAGTACTGCATTGTCAGTGAAGACAAACATGGGTATATGGGTGGATAGATGGGTGGACAAGCTGAACGATTAGGTATGTCTATGAAATGGGGAGTGTATCCAAGAACATATATAGGGTTGGCAGACAATGGTCCTATAAGTTTATGTGAATGATCAGAATTTCCAGGTGTATAGTAGAGCTGACAAGGGGCAAGGTTGTGGTCACTGCTTGGTCACAGCCAGCTACCCAGAGGGACTGAGTAGTTGAACATGCAGGCTTGGGACCATAGTCACAGGGGACATCAAGCTCAACTGGCATAACATACTATACAAAACATTGTTACACCTCCTACTTTGGCAAGTAGCGACTGGGATCTTAAAAGCTAGCAAGCTGCCATCTAGATGCAACGATGGGTCTCTCCTCATCCAGAGCAAAGAAGAAAGAAGAAAACCAAAATTCATGGAAACAATTAGTCCTAGCGACTGGTACACCATCCGATCTGCAGCCTATACAACTATGAGACCAGAAGAACTAGATGGTGCCCAGCTACCACTGTCATCCACTTGAAAGGGGATCTATGTAGGAGATCCTTGATAGAGAGGGAGAACAATGTGGAACAAAACTCAAAATCATTTGGAGGGAAAAATAAAGGTGGGGGGGACCAGGTTTGCTGATTCGCTAGAGCCTGGTGGAACCACTGAGACTATGTCCACTAACTGCCCTTCAGGTCTGGAATGGAACCCACACCTGGGGTTTCCAGCCAAACAAAAGACAGGCATATGAGTTGAACATTTACCTCAAGTAGATACTCTCCTTGGAGAGAACAATCATGGGAGAAAGAAGGGCTGCTTATACACAGGGAGACAGCTCAGGGGGCAGGAGTGCATGGAGGGATGGACACTGGGAAGAGGTAACTATGCGGAGGAAGTGGGAGGGGAGCTGTTGCATTGTGGTAAACTGTGGTCAATGTCATGAGACAAAGTATATGTGCACTCCTGTATGGAAAGTGAATTTGCTCTGTAAATCTTCACCCAAATCACAATTTAAAAAAAAAAAAAATGAAAAGAGCATTTGTCTAAAACAGAACTCCATATCTTCCTCTAAACCTTCTCCCTCCATTGCCCGACCCCTACTCCCTAGTCTTTTCCATCCCAATGACTGGCTGCTCCATCCTTCCCCAGTGGCTCAGGCCAGAACCCTCACACTCATCCACACATCCTCGCTTTCTTTCTCTCTCATATCCCATGCCCATGGCTTATTTTAAAAGCTACCTAGAATCTGATCACTTCTCACTACCTTCACTACAGTGGCCAAAGAGCTGCTCAGGAAATTCATGGGATAAATACAAATAGCCACTGAATGTTTTAAACAGTGCCTCACTTCACTGAACATCAAACACATGCAAATTTCTTAGACTCTGAGGTATCTTTTCTTCCTATCAAGTGGGCAAAGATTCCAAAGAGTGATGACACCCAGTGTGCAAGTGTGAGGAGAAGTAAGTATTTTCTCTCACGTGCACACACGTGCACACACACACACAACCTTGCAGTGCTGTGAGGCAGTGCCTTTGAGGCTGTGCATGACTTGCTGTGGCTCTGGGACTGGGTAGTAAAAGCCCTCTGTGGCCTCTCCTGGCAGTCCCTTCCTTAGACCTGGGCAAGAAGCTGAGCATACCGCAGGACTTGATGATGGAAGAGCTGTCGCTGCGCAACAACCGAGGCTCCCTCCTGTTCCAGAAGAGGCAGCGCCGTGTGCAAAGGTTCATCTTTGAGCTGGCAGCCAGCCAGCGGGAGGTGAGTGAGCCCCCCTTGTGCTCACGGGGAAATTGATACCCAGAGAGGACCAATAGTTAACCTAAAGCCACACAGTGAACCAGGCTGTGGACCTCTGGCCCCTGGTGAGTCCCTCAAGCTCCAGCTGTGATGTTCTTATTAACCTGAATCTCTGCCTAACTGTATGATCCTAGAAGTATTTTATCTCTGCAGGCACCTCTGCCCAGATACAAAACATAAAGTGGACCAGGTGGGTGAGCTATGGGTGAAGGGGCTTTGGCTCCTGCAAAAGATACTGAAGAATACTCACACGCTCTAGGCTCAATTTGCAGCAAGCAGGAGCTAGGTGAGACTTGAGCTCAATCTAAAATAGAAATGCCTTTTTCTTTTCTTCCCACTGGAAGAAGGAAAAGGTCACAGGACCGCCTGTTGGTAAAGAAAGAAGGCAAGAATGGCTTGTTCTCAGGCCTCAAAAAGGAGACAGGTCTTTCTTAGGAAGTCAGGGACATTCCACCCACGCACTTCATTCAATTTCTGGGCTGAAGGGGAGGCAAGCTGAGAGGGGATGAGGTGGCAGAATGAAAAAGATAACACAACGCCTATCTTTGCTATGTGTCTGGCACTGCTAAGTGTGTCATCTCATTTAATGCTGATCAAACCTGTAAGGTAGCAATTACCATCATCCCTATTTTATAGAAAAGGAAAGGGAGACTTTCTTGCCCAGGGCCAATATTACAGTAGCAACTGGGAGCCTTTCTCTGTCCCAGGATCTGGGTTTAAGCTCTACACTATTAACTCACTCTCCAAAATCCCTGGAGAGTGGGTATTAAGACTATGTTCATATTTTTTGGTGGGGAGGACTTTGGCCCCTTGCTCTGCTGAGCCAAACTGTAGTTTGCCTTCGATAGATCCTGGCTGGAAGCACCAAGGGAAAGGTGACCAGAACCTCAGAGCCAGATACCTTGGGAGCAGAGGTAAGCCTCACAGGAGGGGGAGTTGGGGATAAGGAGCCAGGGAGCTCAGATGTGGTTGGCTGCCGCCTCTGAGGGCCCACCTGTGTGCCCAGGCTATCAATGGCCCCAAAGGACAGAACTACCGCTCGGAGCTCCACATCTTTCCGGCCGCGCTTGAGGGCTCCCAGGACGCCTGCCCCGCAGCAGCCACCATGGCGGAGCGTCCCCGCAGCCCCAGTGCCCTGGCACCTGGTGAGTGTCTTCCCTCGGTCCTAGGATCAGGGCTAGAAGGCAGGAGCTTGGGTATCCTCAACTGCAAAGCAGCCTGTAGAGCAGAAAGAGCACCCGGAGAATGTCTAGTTCGCTCTCTTATCTCAAACACTAAATTCCAGAGAGGCACAGCAACTCATCCAAGGTCACACAGCAGGTCAGAGTTCGAGCCAAGATTAGAACATGTGGCCAGAACTTCTGGCTCCTCTGCTCTAGTCCTCCAGTTTCCTAGGATGGGAAAGAGTCCCTCTGGTTGGGCAACATTGGCATCACTCACCATTTTCCTAGTTCTGATCGTTCCTAAGGAGCTCTGGTGGCGCAGTGGTTAAGACATTCAGCTGCTAACCAAAAGGTTGGTGATTCGAACCCACCAAGCACTCGAGCGGTGTTCTGGTTACCTAGTGCTGCTCTGACAAGCATATATACCACAAATGGGATGGCCTTAACAAACAGGAGTTTGTTATCTTACAGTATGGAGACTTTAAGTCCAAGTTCACAAAGTGCCAGTCTCTAGGGGCTGGGTGAAAGCGCCTTGACCTTGGGCTTCAGCTCACACAAACTAAACTACCACAGTTCCACCCCTTGTCAACTTGGCATCTGTACAGCTCTTCATTGGGTGGCATCTGTACTTATTTCTCTCACTGGGTGGCTCCAGTCCCCTAGTTCATCTAAGTAGTGACCTTACCCCCTTGGCCTGGTGGGCCCGTTCCTCTCCCTCTTGGGGATGGCAGCCCTGCCCCCTCACTCTTGGGCAGTGGCTATGGCCCCATCCCACTGGCTCACATGAACGAGCAGTCCCACGCTCCAGAACCAAGTTGGTGAAGGCCTCTTTGAAACCTAGGGGGCTGTGGTGGTTCCACCCCCAAAGGCCATGGTCCCACCTTTTCAGGCTGAGGCAGCTCTGCTTCCAGTTTCCTTGGTCTCTCTGCTTCTGCCGATCAACACCGAAGGCAACCCACTTCACTGGAAAACTTCCTGCCCAAAAGCACTTGCCTTTCTTGCTCCGTGGGCTGGCCAACCTGCTACTCCATCTCATGCAGGTCTCTTTTACCAATTAATGCCTGTAGGCAACCTACTCTACCAGGAAGCCACCTACCCAGTGGCACCCAGATTTCTCCTCTGTGGGCTGGTAAGCCTGTTGCTGTTTAATGCCGGTCTCTGGGCTCTGCTACCACCATCTCTCATGCTGGTCTCTCGGCTCTGCTCCTGCCTATCTCTCATGCCATATGCCGGGGTCTCTCTGCCAGGGTCTCACATCAAGGATGCACTCCACTCCTGTTTCCACATTTAGGTATCTGTCAGAGCAGCACTCGACTCTCTCGGTACCAAATTCTGTTCTGGTTACCTAGTGCTGTTCTGACAAGAATATATACCACAAATGGGATGGCCTTAACAAACAGGAGTTTGTTATCTTACAGTTTGGAGATTTTAAGTCCAAGTTCAAAGTGCTAAGCTCTAGGGGCTGGGTGAAACCCCTTGACCTTGGGCTTCAGCTCTGCCTCTTGGTCCCAGCCCACTGAAGCTAGAGACATATCTTCGCTCAGGCAGCTACTGGCTGCTAAGGCTAACAAGCTCGACAAATAAAATGGCACAGTCTCGATGTTATCAAACCACATGACAAGCCATTAATTCAAGTTCATTGTAAGTCCCAGGATCAGCAGAGCACGGCAGGCTGCTGAACAACAACACAGTTACATGCAGGATCCAAACGTGCCATAAGCTAGAGACTATTCCCCAAGGCTTCTGCTTATATACAAGAAGCAGACCACATCCCTAGGACAGCTAGCTACTCAGCTGCTCATAGTAGATTCCACCATGGAGTTGATTACTAGTCTCATCATGGGGCTGCCCTACATCCAGCTGCCCAGTCATTCAACCAGGCCCAGCCAAGTTGACACACAAACTGAACTATCACAAGGGGAGAAAGATGAGGCAGTCTGCTTCTGTAAAGATTTACAGTTTGGGAAACCTATGGGGGTCGCTCTGCTCTGTCCTATAGGGTCTCTATGAGTCAGAATTGACTTGATGGCAGTGGGTTGGTTTTGGATCTTACCTATTCCAAGCAGGTCCACAGGGTGGGGTGGGAGTGGGGACTGAGGGAGAAAGAAGCGGAGCGTCCTCTACTGCCAACCCCCAATGTGCCCTGCTCCTTCTGCAGGCTACACATCTCCCCTGAAGAGCGTCCCTCCGGAGAAGTTCAACCACACAGCCATCCCTAAGGGTTACCGCTGCCCGTGGCAGGAGTTCGTCAGCTACCGGGATTACCAGATCAACAATGCAAGTCACGCCCCCACCCCGGCCGATTATCGCAACTTCAACAAGTAAGGCCCAGCATGCTTTCAGGTGCCCAAGAAGCCAATCCCAACCACAACAGCAGCCTCCATTGACTGTACTTTCTGCATGCTGGGCTCTATCCTACATACTTCATATACATTTATTTAGCTCTTGCTAGAACCATGCCTCAGCACATAGCAGGTGCTCAATAAATGTATTTGGACTGAATATGCCACACTCTTTGTTGGTTCCCTGCTGCATTAGGGTAAGGCAGGTACCACAAGTTTGCCTGTTCTGCAGATGAAGGGCCTGGGGCCCAGAAATAGCAAATAATCTCCCCAGAGTCATAAAGCAAGGAAGCAGCAGCAGGGCTGGGATTCAAGCTTGGGTTTGTCTGACTCCAGGGCCCAGTTTCTTGTTCTCCATAACTGCTGTGTACCAGCTCTATGATGGACATCAGGTGCATGTTCTTTCCTGAGTGGGGCCCCAAATTGCATCAGTGCTAGGCTAACACCACACTGCACTGCCTTGGAGTTGGATCCAACTCATAGCGACCCCTCCTTGGGTTTCCGAGGAGGTATCACTATGGAAGTAGATTGCCCAACCTTCCTTCTGAGGAGTGGCTGGTGGGTTTGAACCACCAGTCTTCTGGTTAGCAATCAGATGCCTTCGGCACTATGCTACCAAAGCTAACTAGCGGAGCCTTTTCCTCACTTTCATCAATGGTTTGGAAGAGACCTGTTGTTGTTGTTGGGTGCTTTGAATAAATTCTGGCTCATAATGACCCTATATGACAGAGTAGACCTGCCCCATAGGGTTTCCTGTGAGTTGGAATCAACTTGTTGGCAGTGGGTTTCATTTGGTTTGTTATTATTATTGGAAATCCTGGGTGACACAAATGGTTAAGCACTCAACTACTAACTGAGAGATTGGCGGTTTGAATCCATTCAGAGGGAACCTAGGAAGAAAAGCCTGGTGATCTGCTTGCAAAAGTTCACAGCCTTGAGAGACCTATGGAGCAGTGCTGTTCTGCAATCCATGGGGCTGCCAAGAGTCAGAACTGACTCAATGGCAACTGGTAAAATTATTAGTAGTATTTGCCAGCTGAAATCATGGAAAAACTAACAAGGTAGAAATTGAAAGGGGACAACTTCACATTCTGTCCTGTGGACTTAAAACAAGCCTTAGGAGTGAACACAGGGATTTGGTACTGGAGAAAGCCCTTAGGGTTGGGGATACATTTCAATTGCAGTTGGCTTCCATGGTCGATGCTATTTCTGGAAATGTTCCTCTGGCTTGAGCTGCATTGAATGAGGAGGAGGAGGATCCACAGAGAAGAAGCCCCAGTCCAGCTCTTCTGGCACCTGCTCAGACCACACATGGAGACCATATCTCTCTGACAGACAGATGGCTGGGAGACCAGGCCACATGAGGAAGGGCTGAAGGAACTGGGGGTGGTCAGCCTTGAGAAGAAATGGCTCAGGAGAGATGTGACTAATCTCAAACAGCTGAATGGCCAGGGAAGGCCTTACAGGAAGAATTGGGCCAACAGGCGCTGTGCAAGCCACAAGCTATGGCAGACCTTCTGGAATTTTCTGCCAGGCAGAACTGACTTTTCACTTCTCCTGGGGCCCCCAAAGCCTGCTTGCCCAGCTATTTAAACCCTCAGCAGACATTCAATCCTAGCTGGCAGCTTCCAGGCTGGCCAACTCAGACCCCAGCCCCATCCAGCTCAGGCCTCAGGTATGACAGCCTGAGGCATAGTCCCACCCAGTAGAAGGAAGGCCTTAGGGAGGCTAGAGCCCAGCCACCTTTTGGGACAAACAGGGCAATTAGGTGTAGAGAGGAAGAACAGCAGTGTTGGTGGTCAATCTAGGCTCAGACTCCAGGGCTCTGGGCTCCCAGTCAAGTGCTGAACTTGAGGTCTGCTCAGCTTGGAAACTGCCCAGTCTGCTCCGGTGGGGCCTGGCTGTTGCTACCAAAGCTGGGATGGTCCAGGCAGAAAGCTTTCTGGCTGGACCCCAGGTCCTGGCCCAAGGTTTGCCTTTCTGTCCCAGGGGGATGGATGTACTTTGTTCTTCCCACTGGTTCCAGACTGTGGGGGCAAACATTGCACATGGGGCTACTTTTTATTTTTCTTAAAATATTTTTTTTAAATTATTTTTAATCACATAAGAGTATTCTCTTTACAAATAAAAAAATGAAAGAAAGAAAAGACAATTATAGATAAAGCCAGGACCTCTTTGCCCATTGTCTTCCACCCTCAGTTCTCTCCCCAAAGATAACACTTTTGTCAGGGTGGTGTGTTTGTGTCTAGAATTTTTGTCTGGGCAGCTACATACATGTAGGGGACATGGCTTTGTTTGTGTGTATACGTGCGTGTGTTCTTGCATGTCATTCTGCAAATTGTTTTTTTCACTCAACATTATGTTACTGAAATCTACCCTACTTGATGCACATAGATCTAGTTCATGCCTTTAAGCTGCTGTGTAGTATTGTCATGTGAATATTCTACATTTGTCTCGTTCATTCTGCTGATGGACATACAGACAGATTATTTCTAGCTTCTCACTAACACAGGATTCATACCTGCTCTCTGTGCCTATATGCACATGCTTTCCTAAACTATATGCCTGGAGGTGACAGGGTTTACACCTTTTCAGGTTTAAAAGATTTTGCCAAGGTTCTTGTCAGCTACCACCAAGTCAGCCCCCAACTCCTGGGGACCCCATGCACAATGAAATAGGGCCATCATTATCCATAAGGCTTTCACTGGCTGATTTTGGAAGTGGATCATCAGGCCTTTCTTCTCAGTTCATCTTAGTCTAGATGCTCTGCTGAAACCTGTGCAGCGTCATAGCAACCTGCAAGCCTCCCCTGACAGGCAGTGCTGGCTGTGCTTCAGGCGCGCTGGCTAGGGACTGAACCTGGGTCTCCTACATACACGGTGAGCATTCTACCACTGAACCACCACCACCCCCACCCTCTAAGGTAGCAGCATTTACTTTCCAGCTAGCAGCATTTGAGTGAAACTTTGTCCCCACCACTTCACCAGGTTTGCCCTATTCTCAGAGTAGCTCCTTTTGCCAGTCTCATGAGTGAGAAATGGTGTGTCTCTGTTGTCATTTTAATTTCCCTGACTTTCAGTGCTCTTTCTGCTCCCTCCTCCTTAGCCCTGTTTGTGGGTGTATTGTTCTAAGGGGAGACAGGGAGAGGAAAGAAAAACTCTATGTCCAACTCTACTCCTTCTGGGGTTCACTTTGGGGAGCCTAGGTTTAGCCTAGAACAAGTCAGTTCCAACCCTGAAACATCAGTCCCACTCCTAAGCAACGAGCCACCCCCTCTAGGGGCAGTCTCAGGAGCAAGCAGAGTGGGAGAAACCTGTCAAAATTAGTTCAAAAGCTGTATAAAAGGGGAAACTGAGGCCCAGAGAGGCGGGGAGGAGACCACATGTAGTGACCCACGTGTCACTGCTCTGCCATCCCTTGCCCACACAGCCCACCCTTCCTGCTGTTCTTCTTTCCCCAGGACCCCAGTACCATTTGGAGGACCCCTTATTGGGGATGCTGCCCCCAGGGCAGCCACACCCTTCGTCCCGGAACTCCCCAGTGGCTTGGAACTCCTCCGCCGCAGACCCAGCTTCAACAGAGTGGCCCAGGGCTGGGTCCGCCACCTCCCGGAGTCCGAGGAGCTGTAGCCCCAGGCTGAATCTTCAATTCCCCAGTCTTGAGGTTCGGTAACACCTCGGGCCCAGAGTTGTGGACAAAGGGTTTTCAAACACAAAGTCTTATGTAAATGGCCTCAAAGGTCACAAAGTTCAGTGGTCCCCAACGGTGGCTAGGCTTCAAAATCCCCTGGAGATGTTGTTTCAAATGCAGATTTCTGGTCCACCCCAGACTGGCAGCCTCAGAATCTCCTGGTTAGGGCTTCTGTATCAGTAAGGAGCTCTCCCATGTGATTCTAATGTAACTGGTCCATGATTTGTGCCTTTAGGAGTCCAAACTACTGATGGAATCCACCTCCATGCCCCTCCTCTTCCCGGTCTAGTGCTCTTACTAGCACCCCTTCAGTGACAGAGAGCTAACTGGCACCTCATCTTTGTTGTTGGGTGCCATCGAGTCAATTTTTACTTATAGCGACCCCATGTGTCAGAATAGAACTGTCCCATTAGGTTTCCTGGGCTATAATCTTTATGGGAGCAGATCACTGGGTCTTTCTCCCTCGTTGCTGCTCAATGGGTTCAAACAGCCAACTTTTTCATTAGCAGCCAAGTGCTTACCTGTTGTACCACCAGGACTCCTTGAATAACTGATAATTAGAATATCTTTCCTTTTACTTAGATGCAGTCAGCCTCCATCCATTTATTCATGTTCTAAACATTTGCTCATCACCTACAGTGTGCTAGACCCTGTGCTGGACCTGGGGAGAGTGTGACCTAGAGGAGGAAAAGACATTCGGGAAGACATATTTGTACAGCACTAAATCACCCTGGAGTTCCCTAAAACATGCTAACTGGCAACCAAGGAAGAGAGTGCTATGAGGTAGAGGAGGAGGTCTCTAACCCTGAGTGAGGGCTGGGATTTAGAGACACTTCCCAGAGAGTTTGAGCAGGTCTTTGGAGGAGAGGTAAAAGTCCATCACAGGAAGTGGGGTGATGAGAGGGCATTCCTAACAGGGGGAGCCCCCCCATGCATGTATGTGGAGTTGTGCATTGGCATGGGGTGTTCTGGAGAAGGGAAAGGATTGTGTGAAAGGAGGCAGTGAGGGCGGGCATTGAGGCAGTGAGAGTAAGGCGGGCATTACCAAGGAAAGGGGGAAGTTTTTAAGCTGGGTGGTAACGAGTCAGGTTAACTGTTTTGAAGGATCTTGCTGGTTGCTGTGTGAAGAGATTGTAGAGAAGTAACGCTGGAAGTAAAGGAGCTCTGGTGGCACAGTGCCTAAGGCATTTGACTGTTAGTCAGAAGGTTGACAGTTCAAACCCACCAGCCACTCCACAGACGAAGACTGGGCGATCTACTTCCATAAAGATTTACCACCTCAGAAACACAAAGGGGGTCACCATGAGTCAGAATCGACTCGATGGCAGTGAGCTTGGTTTGAGTTTGTAATGCTAGAAGTCAGGAAGTCTGCAAGGAACGAGGCCAGGACTCAGGTGGCCTTGGGGATGGGGAAAAGAGGTCACCTCCCTCCCACCCCTACCCACGGGCATCTTATAGGACAGATGCTAAGTGGTACACTTACAGGGTGCCTTCTTTTCACCTCTCAATCTGAGCAAGGCCCCGGGGATAGATCTATTCCTAGGAGTAGTTGGAGTTTTACTTCACTTATTTAGGAAAAGGGGAGAAATGAATACTCCTTAGTTCAAGTGGTGATGATGATAGTGGTGGTGGTGGTGGCGGCAGCTGCCTTTCATCCAGTGCCTCAGAGCTTGAGTTAGTAGTAGGTTTTCTACATATCCAATTTCTAATTCTCAGCACAACCCTGAGAGAAAAGCAGTGTCATGCTCATTTTACAGATATGTTTACCAAGACTCAAAGGGAGAAGTGACTTGTCTAGGGGCAGAGCCAAACGGGAACCCATCTGATTCCAATGAGTGTCTCTTTTTCACTGCACTGGGTGGCCAAACTGATGCCCACTCACTCTGGAAGCCATTAATCAAAACACCCTGCCTTAGAGATAAGTGTAGGCTCAGGAGTCAGACTAGATTAGATGGATCCCCACTCTGCCACTGTGATCTGGGCAAGCAACTTGGACATATCTGGACCTCCATTTCTCCATGTCTAAGTTGAGAACATAGAAGCTCCTCTAGGGCTGTTGTAAGCACAGTGCAGGATAGATACATAAAAGGGCTCAATGAGTGTTGGGTCTCATGCAAGTACTGTTCTTGTAGTGGATGCAGCCTGAGAAGCCAGTTGCTAAGGCATCACTGGGGCTCAGGAAAGCTGCAGCCTGAAAGAAGGACTTCGATACTGTAGGGCTCCCTTTGAACCATTGAATGACCTCCTTCCCTGCTGCCTCCCTCTGCCTCCTACCTGCCTCCCTCCCTCTCATGGGGAGGAGTGGAAGGGCAGGACTCTGGCTGGTTTCCATGGTGGACAGGATAGTGGTTACCTTTTCTTTCGCTCTAGATTTTAAGTCTTTAGAATTGATTGCAATCAATGCGTTCTTTTTACTTTGAGGACTTCAGTTTAAAGCTTTGTCTCCTTGAGCTGGAGACCAGCCATTAAAGTATCAGAAACATAAGAGAGGACCCTACCTTCGGTCTGCTCTGCCTGCTCTAGTGGGTAATCACAGCTGCATGGCACAAAGGGGCAAGCCTGGAGGGTAACATGCTACAGCCGAAAGCAAGTCTTCATTCCTTTCTTCTTCTGATCATGTAACTTTCACTGATGTTGTAAAAAAGAAAAGAATGCTTATTGCAGCTATTTTTAAAAGTAAAATAAACCAAGAAGCAAAATGTAACAGTATCTGTCTACATAACACACCCCCCCATGTACATCCACAAACTTTCCCACCTTCCCCACCTTTCCCACCTTCCTGCATTCTTCCCTATTCCCATAAACTGGTAACAGTCTAGTCCTTCTAGAATTATTTAACCATTTTTCCTTTTACTGAGATGCAGTCTCCATCTATTCGTGCTCTAAACATTTGTTCATAACCTGGAGTATGCTAGACCAGACAGGATGTGTTCATGGCGGCTTATTTGAGCTTATTAACCATATATGTTCATGTCAGCTTATTTGAAGTCTGTCAGTCCTTTGAATACATGAAGGAATGGTGGCGGACCAGAGGAGAGTGTGTGGTCAATTAGCCCCAGCCCTGACCTAGAGGAGGAAAAGACATTTCAGAAGGTATATTAGTAAAGCGATAAATCACCCTAAAATTTCCTAAAACATGCTAACTGACAACCAAGGAACAAAGTGTTATGAGGTAGAAGGGAGGGTTCCTTGGGTCAGGGGTGGGATTCAGGGAAGCTTCTCAGATGATTTGAGCAGGGTCTTGGAGGAGAGGTGCAAGTCCATCACGGTGATGGGAGGCATTTCTGGCAGGTGAACCAGTAAATTGTATCAAACAATGAAGGAATAAACAATACCAATGTTGCAAAATCTCTTTCAGAGTATAGAAGAGGGAAGATTTCCAAATGGGTTTTATAAGGCCAGCAGAAAACTGACAAAGATATTCATAAAAGAAAATTAAAAACCATTATCTTTCATGAACATAGACACATAGAACAAATTTTATGCACACACACACACAACTTGAAAATCTCAAAACTTTGCTGAGAGAAACTAAAGACCCAAATAAATGGAGACACATATACAATGCTCACTGATTGGAAGACTCAATATAGTTAAGATGTCAATTCATCCTAAATGGATCTATAGCTTCAACACAATTCCAATCATAGTCCTATCAGAGTTTTTGTAGAAAGTGCCAAGCTGAGTTTAACATATGTATGGCAATCCAAAGAACCTAGAAAATCCAAAGCAATCTGGAAAAAAAGGACAATGTTGGAGGACTTTTATGCCTAAGGCATGTGACTGCTAACCAGAAGGCTGGTGGTTCAAACCCACCAGCCACTCCTTGGAAGGAAGGTTGGACAATCTACTTCCATAGTGATAGTGCCTTGGAAACCCAAGGAGGGGTCGCTATGAGTCAGATCTGACTCCATGTCAGTGAGTTTGGTTTGGTTTGAAGACATACATAAATCAAAACACTGTGGTACTGTGTCACTGACCTGTACATGTAGAAATTGTTGAATTGGTGTATGTTTTGCTGTGTATATTCTCAACAATAAAAATAAAATAAATTATAACAAAAACAGTGTTATTCTGGATAAAGATTTTAAAAATATATATGTTTATGGAACAGAATAGTGCCTAGAAACAGACACACATTTATACAGGCACTTAATTTTTGGCAACTTGTCTGTCAGTTTGTTATCCTGTGATGAGTTGTATGTTGCTGTGATACTGGAAGCCATGCCACTGGTATGTCCGATACCATCATGGTTATTCATGGTGGACAGGTTTCAGCAGAGCTTCCAGACTAAGACAGACTAGGAAGAAGAATCTGGCAATCTACTTCTAAAAAAATTAGCCAGTGAAAACCTTATGAATAACAACAGAATATTATCTGACATAGTGCTGGAAGATGAGCCCCTCAGGTTGGAAGGAACTCAAAATATGACTGGGAAGAGCTGCTTCCTCAAAGTAGAATCGACCTTAATGACTTGGATGGAGTAAAGCTCTCAGGACCTATATTTGCTGATGTGGCACAACTTAAAATGAGAAGAAACAGCTGTGGACATCCATCAATAATTAGAATGTGGAATGTATAATGTATAAATATAGGAAAATTGGAAGTCATCAAAAAATGAAATGCATAAATATTCCAACTCATAGTGACCCTCAATGGGTTTCTGAGACTGTAAATCTTTACAGAAGTAGATTGCCCTGTCTTCCTTCCTCGAAGTGGTTGATGGGTTTGAGCTGCTGACCTTCTGGTTAGCAGCCAAATGCCTCATCCACTTTGCCACCAGAGCTCCTTATGCATTAGGGAACTGAAATGGACTGATATTGGCCATTTTGAATCAGACTATCATGCGGTCTACTATGCCAAGAATGAGAAATTGAAGAGGAACAGCATCACATTCAACATTTCATGAACTATCCTGAAGAACAATGCCATCAGTGATAGGATAATATCCATATGCCTACAAGGAACCAGTTAATACATTATCATTCAAATTTATGCACTAATCACTAATGCCAAAGATGAAGAAATGGAAGTTTTATTACCTTCTGCAGTCTGAAATTGATCATACATGCAATTAAGATGCATTGATAACTACTGGTAATTGTAATGCAAAAACTGGAAACAAAGGATCAGTAGTTGGAAAATATGTCCTTAGTCACAGAAATGACACTGGAGATCTCATGATATAATTTTGCAAGACCAATGACTTATTCACTGCAAATATCTTTATTCAACAATATTAACAGCAACTATACATGTAACCTCACTGGACGGAACACACAGAAATAGAAATCAAATGGACTATATCTGTGATATGAGGGGATGGAGAAACTCAGTATCATCAGTCAGTACAAGGTCAGGGGTGGACTGCAGAACAGATCATCAATTGCTCATATGCAAGGTCAAGTTGAAGCTGAAGAAAATCAAAAGTCCACAGGGCCCAAAGTACAACATTGAATATATCCTTCTTGAATTTAGAAACCATCTTAAGAATAGATTTGAACCATTGAACACTAATGACCAAAAAACAGATGAGTTATGGAATAACATCAAGGACATTATATGTGAAAAAGCAAAAAGATAGGAAAGAAAGAAAAGACCAAAAGGGATGTTGGAAGAGACTCTGAAACTTGCTTTTGAACATAAAATAGCTAAAGTCAATGGAAGAAATGATGAAGTAAAAGAGCTGAGCAGAAGATTTCAAAGGGTAGCTCAAGAAGACAAAGAAAAATATTATAATGAAATATACAAAGACCTATTTAGAAAACCTGAGAAAGATCTGAGTTAGAAAACCAAAAGAGAAGAATAGGCCCAGAATTTCTCAAGCTGAAAGAACTGAAGAAAAAATTCAAGCCTTAAGTTGCAAAACTGAAGGATTCTATAGGCAAAATCTTGAATGATGCAGGAAGCATCAAAAGAAGATGTAAGGAATACATAGTCACTATGGTAGCCTAAGGAGCTCTGGTAGCATAGTGGCTAAAGCACCTGACTGCTAACCAGAAGGCTGGCGGTTCAAACCCACCAGCCACTCCTCGGAAGGAAGGTTGGGC
>NW_006921697.1:5652329-5665830 GCF_000298275.1 Orycteropus afer afer
ATCCATTCAGGAAGTCCAATGAACCCCAAACAGGACAGACTCCAAAAGAAAATCACGAAGAATATCATCATCAAACTCACCAAAACCAAAGACAAAGAATCATGAGAGCAGCACAGGAAAAATGAAAAGTTACCTAACAAGGGGCAACCAATAAGACTAAGCTCGGATTTCTCAACAGAAACCATGTAGGCAAGAAGACAGTGGGATGATATATATAAAACACTGAAAGAGAAAAGTTTCCAACCAAGAATATGTACCCAGCAAAACTGCCCCTCAAATATGATGGTGAATTAGGACATTTCCAGATAAGCAGAAATTAAGGGAATTTGTTAAAACCAGACCAACCTTACAAAAGATGCTAAAGGGAGCCCTTTGGACAGAGAAGCAACAACAACAAAGAACAACTGACCATTAACACACATGATGATATAACCCAAAAACCAACCCAGCTATGGAAGGATGCAAAATAAACAAGCCTGAAAGATTGTAAACAGGGAACCAAAGACACCAATTGACAAATGAGGACAACTACAAACCAAAAAGAGGGAAAAATCTTTGTCATTACAGAACTTCTAGATGGTAGGGAGGTCAAGACAACTACAAGATAGAATGGACTGTGCTACACTGGGAAGAAAACTATAAATCACAGGGTAACTTCAAAGAAAAAGGATAAACCTTCACATCAAAATAAAAAAGAAGACCAGCATAAATATTCAGCGAATACTAAAACAATAGCAGTGAAGGAAGTGATAACATGATTCATAAACAAAACAGGCTCAGCATCGAAAATTATATGGAACAAAGAAATCGACACAATGAAAAAGCATGACAAAAATAAATTCATATTTGCTGATAATTAGTATCTGGCAAGGGACTTATCTCTAAGATTGATGGAAAACTCCAAAGCCTCAACACCAAAGTAATTAACAATCCAATTGCCTTAGAAAGTTGGAATTGGAGATGCCATGTGACCCAGCAATCCCATTACTAGGTATATAACCTAGAAAGGTGAGAGCCAGGATAGGAACAGATACATGTACACTCATGTTCATCACAGCCCTATTTACAATAGCAAAAAGATGGAAACAACCTACCTGCCCATCAGCTGAAGAGTGGATGACCAAACTATGGTACATACACATACTAGAATGCTATGCAGCACTAAAGAATAATGTAGAGTCTGCAAAACACTGCATAATATGGATGAACTTGGAGGACATTATGCTGAGTGAAATAAGTCAATCACAGAAGGACAAATATAGTATTAGTTCGTTGTTGTGGAGGGTCAAGGAAAGGTTTATATATGGAGAGAAACTTTCTCTGTTAGTTGCCAGGAATGGGAGGGGAGGGAGAGAACACTAAAAAAAAAAAAAAAAAAAAGCATTGACCATGTCACTTTAGTTTTGTGTACTTGTATATAAATTATATTTCAATAAAATGCATTAATAAATAAATAATTGATCGATGCACAACTATTTCAGGAGGTAGCATATGGTTAAGAATGGATGGTACTGAAGGAGGAAATCCAAACTACATTGAAGACATTGGTGAAAACTAGGCTCCAGGAATTGACAGAATATCAACAGATGTTTCAACAAATGGATGCAATGCTGGAAGCACTCACTTGTCTATGCCAAGAAATTTGGAAGACAAGTACCTGGCCAACCAACTGGAAGAGATCCATATTTGCACCCCATTCCAAAGAAAGATGGTCGAAAGAATGCAGACATTATCGAATAATACCATTAATGTCAAACAAGTAAAACTTTGCTGACAATAATGAACAAATGGTAGCAGCAGCACATTGACAGAGAAAATTCAAGCTAGAGTCAAAAGAGGACATGGAATGAGGGCTATCATTGCTGATGTAAATAGATCTTGGCTGAAAGCAGAGAATAGAAAGATAACATGCATACCTGTGTTTTATTGACTATGCAAAGGCATTCAACCATGTAGATCATGACAAATTATGGATAACACTGCAAAGAGTGGGGATTCCAGAACATTTAATTGTGCTCAGGAGAAACCTGCAGACCAAGAGGCAGTCATGTGAACAGAACAAGGGGATACTATATCGTTTCAAATCTGTGTGTCAAGGTTGCATCCTTTCACCATACTTACTCAATCTGTATGCTGGGCAAATAATCTGACAATCTGGACCATATGAAGAATGTGACATCTGGATTGGAGAAAGACTCATTAACTATGCAGATGACACAACCTTGCTAGAGGAAAGTGAAGAGGACTTGAAGCACTTACTGATGAAAATAAAAAATGACAGATTTCAGTACGGATTACATCTCAACATTAAGAGAACTAAACTACTCACAACTGGACCAATAAGCAACATCATGATAAATGCTGCAAAGATTTAAGTTGCCAAGGATTTCATTTTACTTGCATTTACAATCAATACCCTTGGAAATAGCAGTCAAGAAATCAAATGTCATATTGCATTGAGCCAATATGTTGTAAAAGACTTCTTCAGTGTTAAAAAGCAAAGATGTCAGTTTGAGGATTAAGGGCACCAGCCTCAAGCCATGGTAGTTTCAACTGCCTCATATACATGCAAAAGCTAAACAGTAAGGAATAATGAAGAATAACATCTTTGAATTATGGTGTTGCCAAAGAATATTGAATATACCATAGACTGACAGAAGAACGAACAAATCTGTCTCAGAAGAAGTACAGCCAGAATGCTCTTTAGAAGCAAGGATGGTGAGACTTCATCTCACATACTTTGGATTTATTAGGAGGGCCCAGTCCCTGGAGGACATCTTGCTTGAAAGATGAAAAAGAGGAAGACCTGTAGGAGAGATTGACCCAATGGCTACAACTATGGGCCGAAACACAGCAACAATTCTGAGGATGGTGCAGGAACAGGTGGTGTTTTGTTGTGTCATACACAAGGTCACTGTCAGTCAGAACGGACTGGACAGCCCCTATTCTGTACCACCATTATACTGCTTTGACTTTTAATTTAGAAAAACATCTGTAATTTGTGCACAAAAATTATAATGTCCTCTTCCTCAAAAAGGCAAGAACACATAGGACACAGTTACATGCATATAAAATCATTGAACTTGTCAATTAATGAAAATCTACATAGGATTCACATATGCCTTTTAGGTAAATTGGATACAAACCTTTTACATGCTCGAAAGTAGACCAACCAAAAAACCTCTCAATATACCCAAAAAACTAAATGGGTTGTGAAAATACTTCACAATTACTACTATAAATAAAATGACATTTTCTAAGTGTTCCTAGATTTTGAAATAATAAAAAAAGAAATGTTTGTTAAGCCCTCTAGTGGAAAACCACCTTTCCAAAGAAGCTAAAACAGGCTGTCATGTGGAGCATGAGCCTTTCTTAAGTACGTGTGACAGGAAATTGGTTTCAGGAGAAATGGATTTGTAGATGAATTCTGTTTCCTTTCCAAATGACTTGTATAACGTGAGGATTTTTCACTTATTAAAAAACCACGAGTTGCCCTTTGTGCTAACTGCCTTCTGTGCATTATCTTAACTTCACCACCCACCTTTGGCCTAAGTTCTAAAAAAGTCTGGGCCCTTTTATTAGTATGAGATGAATACAGAGATAAAAATCCAGTCTAAAGCAAGATTTAAAAACCATTCACATTTATACAACTTGTTTCCAATTTCCACTGTCCTCGGGTTCGGCTACCCACAGATAAACGGAAATCTAGAAATAAACCCATGACATTTGGAAAATTGACCCGTTTTAATCATTTAAAAACAAAACAAAACAGAACACAACATCACATTTCCTTTACCATCTACAATTCAGTTATATTCAAACATTCTACAACCAAACAGATCGTCCCTGGCCCAACAGCAGGGAATGGAAAGGAGATGCTGAAGATGCACGAAGGTGAGCGCTGCGGATCAGAGTCCCAGCTATCAGTCAAGTCTTCCCTTCAAACACACTCCAAGGCTTTTCGTTTCACAGTTAAGGTGTTTTATAGGAAGTTCTTGAACAGAATTTCAATCCCAGACACTAGGCTTGTTCGATGATACACAGCTCCATGAAATTTGCATTTCCATATGATTGAGAGGAATAAAAAGTAATTTTGTCTTTTTTTTGGTGGCACAGAGAAGTAAACTATCAGCCAGATTTCCTTCAGTAAGAAGTGAGGACAAGAGAAGATCTGGCTGTGCTGGGTGCTGGTTTCTATTTATCTTTCCGAGGGTGCGACTTCTCACACTCATGCCACTACAATGATTAGTACTAGTCATCTCTTTTTTTTAGATGATAAAAAGGAAAATATCCAATGGACATAAAAATGGTCAAAAGTCGGCGTTTTTTTTTTTTCCCCACTGCAGGTCAAGTCCCCAACCCTTACCCCCCTCCCCCCAAAAAAAGATACAAAATGAACATATAGTTGGGATGGTAACTCTTGGACATTTCAGTTCACCAGTGGCTTGTCCCTCACACAGATAAGAGGAACAGCCATTCGGTTTTATTAGTAATGTTATAGTAGTAACCAGATGTGTTACTGGCAGTTTATTTGAGGTCCATAAGTCCTTTGAATACATGTAGGAAAGTATGGCTGTAGTTCTCTGACTGCCAATATCTGAACACATTCAGCTACCATGGAAACTACAAAGGAAGAAAAAATATATTTATTCCAAGATTCATTTACTGGGATTTTTAAGCGCCCTTTCTTCCATAGCCCAAGAGTGGTGACAATGTGCTAGGGACTGCTGTGTTTCCCAGCATGGGCTCCCATCCTCTGAGGGTCCTGAGAAGGATAGTGGATTGGTCCTGGAGCCCTCATGAAAGGAGGGGGTGGTCCCATTGGGTGGAACATATGTGGCCCAAAACCTGCAGATGGGAAAAGAACAAATCTGTCAGGCTTGTAGTTGTCTTGAAAATACTTGATATCCCAAAATCTTAATATCAGACCAGCACATAAATCCAATTGACAAGGGATTTAAGAAAATACCAGCTCACAAGACTGGCTTTGGACTGTCTATCTGTATTATTTCCTTGGTTTAGAGACCTTTCCCCCAAGTCCAAGTTAAAAAAATTGTACAGCAGTCTAGGTACCTGCTAGTTTATCTTCCGAGCCCTGCTAGGAATCAAGCATGCCAAATCCCACCAGACGGGGGCAGATGCACTCAGTATTTGGGAGGCAAGAAGAAATCATGCTGACCAGCCAGACTCTGTATCATTAACCTCAGTGTCCTATACCACAGTGGAGGGTGTTCAGGAACCAGGGCTTTCTTCAAAGAACATGGGAACTATACTACAGAAGAACTGGGTACTTATGATTTACTCACAGTTTACTCTGTCACTGACATTGTCTAGGGGCATGTTACACAGAGTGCTGGTCCTGAATTCTTTATTACTGGACACCAACAAGATAAAGAGCTTGAGCCAAAATGTAACTTAATTATTTTGCCAAGCACACTGTCTGGTTCATGTGACAGTTTGTTCATAGTAAGATTTTCTTGATGAAGGTGAAATGTCATGCTCACCATCCACACTTTGAGTAAGAGTGCTTGAGGACATCAGTTTGGGTTTAGTCTAGAACAGGGTATAAATGGTGACAGATTACTGTAGTCCAATAACCCCTGCTCTGTAATTCTAACAAACATTAGGTTTACTTGTAAACATATATAGGGAAAACTTAAAAGAATTTAAGCTGGTTTAGACTTGATGGTGAGGTGTGAAGATGGAACTTTCATAAGGATTTTCTCTGGGCTAACGAAGTCATGTTCATTTACTAAGAAGGAAGATGGAAGTTACCTGGGGGTGGGGGTGGAGCAATGCCAGGGGGTGGAGGCAGGGCAATGTTGACTACGGCTGGAGGACCACTTGGGGGCAGGTTGAAATAATTGGCAGAGGCTTCCTCTTCTGCTGCAGGAGGAGGAGGAAGAGCTGGAAGAGAGAAAATAGCCAAGGATGGAGAGGAGTGCAATTATGCAACACTGCTTCTACCCACTTTCATCTCCTCCAAGATCCTGCTAGGAGAACAGAGCTGCTGCAGGACGAGGTTCGACACCTCATCTGGCAGAGGAACATCAGGGGAGATGGAACATCTGCAGTCGACAAGCTAAGTAGGCAGGAAGCAGCGTGCACTTACCTCCTGGCAGTCCTGGAACGGGCTCGAGCTTGATTCCAGAGTCTGTGGTTCCGTCCTTCTCTTTTTCTTTTCCTCTGGCTGCTTGGGATCTGGGAGACAGACACACACATCATCAGCACTTTATCCACCTCATCTCACACCTCTGCTTCTCACATTCTGAACTCGAGTGAGGTTCTTTTACTTTTTGCTTCCTCTTCAACAAATATTCTTTCCCCATAAATGCTACAGTGCAGAGTGGACTAGAGCAAAGGTTTTGAAGCTAGAAAGACTAGGGATCCAAACTTACTTGCTAGAACTGTTGTAAGGATTAGAAGTGGCAAAATATGTTTGTTTAGCACCATGCTCAGCACATAGAAAGTGCACCATAAGGGGAGCTGCTGCCATCAGTGATTCTCTCCCAGGTTCTAAGCTGGAAACTCATTTCCACTTTGAACTTTAGGACATTTTCACCTGTATTTCTTTTATGCAATCATCACTTTCAAACCTAAGTGAGTCATTCCATTCTAGCATCTCCACTAGAAAATCAACCTACAGAGGGCAGAATCTAGATATAATTAATTTGTCAACACTGAAGTCTACTTTCCATTCCCTAGCATAATACTTGCCCTATTAAAATTGGTCACAAAAAATAACCTGCAAAGGAGATTACTACACAAGACCCTGAACAAATTTTCAAAGTATCATTCTCCCAACATCCAATAGGAAAAATAAATTCTTTCTAAGGCTCCTACTCATTTAAGCCTATTTGCCAAATGTTTATTGTTGTTGTTATTTGCCATCGAGTCGGCCCCGACTCCCAGCGACCCCTCCTTGGGTTTCCGAGGCAGTTATCACTATGGAAGTAGGATTGCCCAACCTTCCTTCCGAGGAGTGGCTGGTGGGTTTGAACCGCCAGCCTCCTGGTTAGCAGGCAAGTGCCTTAGGCACTATGCTACCAGAGCTCCTAAATGTTTATTAGTCACCAGATAATGAGTTTTTTTCAAATCTCAATGAGGATATTTAAAAATCATCTAGGTCTCACCGTCCCCATTTCACATTCAGTCTTCGGCCATTGACAATCAACTTATTAAAGGACTTCTCTGCAGCCACTTCTGCAGCTTGCCTTGTGGCAAACTGAATGAAAGCACACTGTTGTCTCTGCACAACAGTGATCGTCCGGATCTCTCCAAACTGGTAGAAGTGATTTCTAAAAGGATGCAGCCATAGAAAAACAAGTCAACAATACACAGACACTCCCAAGAGACTGAATATGGATGAACTCTTTCACTGACTCACCACCAAGCAGGTGGACCCCATAATTACCTAACTTTTTAGTTAGTTTTAGGAAAAAACCCAACACATTGTCAATTGAGTTGATTATAACTGATCACAACCCTACAGGACAGAGTAGAACTGCCTCATAGGATTTCCAAGGCTGTAAATCTTTATAGAAGCAGAGTGCCACATCTTTCTCCTGCAGAGCCACAAAAGCTCTCTTCATTTAGCAACTGAGTGCTTTAACGACTACACCACTAGGGCTCCTTCCTGGCACCTCCTACCTTAGCCTAATCTGGATGCTGACTATTGAGGAAGGAGGCTCCAATTGGTTCCTTAAGAGTCCTAACCCTAGGCCCTATATCAGGGGTTATGGCCCATGGGCCAAGAACGTTCAGATTTTTAAAGGGGTGCCAAACATAAAAGATGAACAATATGTGACAGAAACTATATATGGCCCACAAGCCTAAAGTATTTACTATCTGGCCTACTAAAGAAAAGGTCTGCTGACATGTGGGGATTAATTAGCTCACTTAGCCAGGGTGTCATGGAGACAGGCTACCAAGGGCAGGCTGTGAAGTTAAAGGAGTTTCTGCTCCACTTCATCTCTTTGGAAGAGGTAAATTCCATCACTATCTGCTCAAATGTCTCATCCAGCTAACATAATACAAATTTACCAAACATCAGTCTCTTTAGAAAGCCAGTCATTTAAACCTGAGGGTTTTGTAATCTCAAAGCTCCCCTTCCCCTGTATAATTAACCATGCTTAGACATGTGCCATCCTTTAAAAATTCTAATGGGTATTAGGCCTAATAGAACCCCATGTAATTATTACCACAGGCAAGGATGGAAGCAGCACCGTTAGTAAGCATTATTACTCTGGCATCATATATTACAATTCTAGAAATATTTAAATCAGCATGATACTAACTATAGAGTGGCTAAAGAAAAATGCACTCTGTATAGAATTATTATGCTTGCCTCTGTTTCTGCCGACAAATTACTCCAGGGCCACTGAAAGCTAAAAGAGCTCATAAAATTATACCCACAAACCTTAAGTCTGTCTCAGTAATGGTATCACCCAGACCACCAACATATAGTGTGGTGATAGTCTTGTCCTCTGGCGGGTCCAGACGTGGCATTGTTGAAGCCCGCTTTAGAAGCTTATCTGCCACAGGATCATTGATTCCGTAATATCGGTCTTTAATATTCTGATCAGCAAGGGGGTCATCTGGATCTGTAGGCTTCTCATGTCTATGGATCAAGCGAAAATAATGCACAAAAGTAAGACAAAGGAAAAAGATTTTTTTTTGTAAGTATCATTCAATTAAAAAAAAAAAATCAAACCTACTGCCATCGAGTCAATTCTGACTCATACAACCCCCACTGGGTTTTCAAGGCTGTAAATCTTTATAGAAGTAGATTGCCTCATCTTCTTCCCACAGAGCAGCTGTTGGGTTTGAACCACTGACCTTCTGGTTAGCAGACAAATGTCTTACCACTAAACCACTAGAGCTCCTTATCACCCAATAAACAACAACAACAAAAAAACAAACTCACTGCCATGGAGTCAGATCTAACTCATAGCAACCCCTCCTTGGGTGTCCGAGGTGGTATCACTACGGGAGTAGATTGCCCAATCTTCCTTCTGAGGAGTGGCTACCACCAGCCTTCTGGTTAGCGGTCAAATGGCTTAGGTACTACGCTACCAGAGTTCCCCTATCAACCAATAGTAGCTGCAATATCAAAGTCTCTAAAATGACTTTTGAACAAGAAACCATAGTCACAGCACTATATAATTACAAAAAAAAATTACTACGATTACTATCAAAACAGAGGATTTACTACATTTACACAAGGACTTCCTGACCACCTATAAGCAAAAAAACCAAACTCACTGCCACTGAGTCAATTTCGACTCATAACCACCCCTCCTTGGGTTTTCAAGGTGGTATCTCTATGGAAGTAGCTTGTTCAATCTTCCTTCTGAGTGGCTGGTGGGTTTGAACTGCTAGCCTTCTGGTTAGCATAAATGCCTTATGCACTATGCCACCCGAGCTCCTGACCATTTAAAATAGCATCCATTTAAGCCATTTAAATAGCCATCAAGGGTCCCATAGTTTCCATATGAATAAACCACTGCTTTTGGTGCAGTGCACCCTAAAACAAAAGGGGAAAAATGGTTACCTTTCTTTACACCAGTGATTCTTAATGTTTATGTGAGGTCCTGCATTCCACTAAGAATCTGATTAAAGCTATGGACACAGCCCCAGAAAAAGGCACATAATTTTTGTCTGTGTTGAGGGCTTGAGGGGGGGGGGGGGGCGAGTTAACCAACCCCCAACTTAAGAACTCCCTCCCATTATAGATGCTTAGCAGTCTTGACTGAAACATACTCACACAGTTTTTAAGAATTTGGACTAATGTAACTTTATCTATACATCAGATTCAAGTCATTTATAACATGACAGTGAAGACCTACATCTCAGGTAGAAATTTTCACAGGATCAACATCTATCTACATTATACAACACAGCAAATTAGTTTTTAAGGCTCAGTTATAAGCAAACTATAATTTAATCAAGTTCTTCTAATTACAAGAGTTCCAAGACATGAGATACAGTAAAGTAGTTATAGAATTTTAAAGCAGAAATAGTGTAAGTTAACATCTCCCAAAGGGGTCTGGTTGCACAGTTGTTAAAGCATTTAGCTGTTAACAAAGAGATTGGTGGTTTGAACCATCAGCCACTCTGCGGGAGAAAAATGAGGCAGTCTGCTTTTGTTAAGATACACAGTCTTGGAAACTCTATGGGGCAGTTCTACTCTGTCCTATATAGTCACTATGAGCTGGAATTGACTCAATGGCAGTGGGTTTTTTTTTTTTTTGGTTTTAGCATCTTCCATTTCTTGCTAACTAAGCATATGAAAGTAAATACAGAAAACATGGTTCAACTCTTGCCTGTAGGGACACTCTTCTCCTCTTTTGCACTCTCCTTTCACCCAGAAGGAGCAAATGTGGGGTCGATTCCTTTTGTAGTAAGGTGTAGTCCGGGCCAGTTTGAGCAGCATGTCACTAGTGGATGTAGCTTTCCCCAGCATGCCAACTGGCCGTGTTCCATCAGAGTTAGAAATCTATACAAATTTTGAAATGACACATTCAAAAGATAAGACAATCAATCCACTAAGAATTCTGTATCAAATATAAAGCTACATCAAGGAAGTGGCAGCAAACCTCTCTTTCCATATTCTGTGTGTAGTACTCTTTGTTGACGTCTGACTTTGGCATGTCATCTTTAAAAGACAATCCTGCATCACGAACCTGGATGGGCAGGCCTTGTATAAACGACAGGAGGGAAAAAATGCAGGTATGTTTAAAACATATCTATACAGGTAGTCCCCAGGTTATGCACGAGATCCATTTCTAAGAGTGTCTTTAAGCTGACTGTGTGTGCAAGTTTGAACAGGGGCATACTGCTCTTACTTAGCTTTACTTTAATGCAAGAAAGGAACTCTGGTAGTATAGTGGCTAAGGCATGCAGCTGCTAACCAAAAGGTCAGTGCTTTGAACCCACTAGCTGCTCCATAGGACGAAGATGAGGCAGTATGCTTTTGTAAAGATTTACAGCCTCGGAAACCATACGGGACAGTTCTACTCTGTCGTATAGGGTAGTTATGAGTCAGAATCGCCTTGATGGCAACGCGTTTGGTTTGGTTTTGGTTTTAGTGCAAAAAGCTCAAAGCCTTTTTAATGATTTCAAAGCTGCACATGCAGCAAGTGAAAGTGATTGTGATGAAGAATTTGTTGGGAATAGGTGTTGGTGCAATCATTTGAAAGTGAGGGCAAATTTACATCACATTAAAGGGCAAGTACTACCCTGGGTCTGTAACCCAGGGGCTTACTGTACTTAATATACAGTATACAACATTTCATCACCCTTCCTTTCTCCAGTCTCCCATTTGGTACCAGAGGCTTTATTACATTTTTATTCAAAGTCTCAGCACCATCAGCCTTATATGGTTACAGAGCATTCTAGGAAATAGCCAAATTCCTGAACTGTCATAAAATTTGATGAAAGGAATATTTTAGAAAATCTTTTAGAGGAACAAACTTTGATTACATTAGATTTGACCTGTAATGTATTGATTTTTAATATTACAAGATTTAATTTAAAATAAGTATAAAACACGGTTTATTTTTAGACTAGTACTATAGATCCTTTAGGCTGGTACCACAGTCATAGTCATGTAAGTCATTCTATTCTAAATTCAAAATACTCCTTTAACAAATATTTAAATAATATTAAACAGTATGTGGCAAGACTCTCATTAACAAAGTAAGTTTCTGAACTTACCATACATAAACTCACATTTCCCTCTTCTATTTTGATGTATGAAACACCCTTGTTGAGTAATTATTTAAAATCAAAAACTCACCTCCTATTTAAAAATACATAACTTCCCAAAGCTGTTACTTTGAAACAGTAGTGATATAACAAGGTCTTGTCCTAACAACACAATTTATATAAAAATATAAAGCAGAATCAGTCTGTAAGCTTCAAGTTGTGATTATGGAAAAAAACCTGTGGATCTAGAAAGAGGCCCATATCATAGGATTAATAGCTTTTACCTGTTTTGCTACAGACCCATGTATGGGGGTGGTTAGGACAATTCTGATTAATTTCCACCTTTTTCTAAAATTCTTATTCAGGAGGACACTAGAATGGTTTAGCATGGTTCTCCTGTTCCTGGGAAAGGCAGACTACATTGTAAAACTGGGTCAGACCACTGGGAACTTAAAAGCTTGCAAGCAGCCATCTAGATGCAGTGTAGGGTCTCTCTTCTCCAGCGCAAAGAAGAATGAAGAAAACCAAAGATGCATGGAAACAATTAGTCCAAGAGACTGGTACACCATACAATCCTTAGCCTGTATGACTATGAGACCAGAAGAACTAGATTGTCCCTAGCTACCACCATCAACCACTTGGAGGCAGATCTATGTAGGAGATCCTGGATAGAGAGGGAGAACAATGTGGAACAAAACTCAAAATCATTAAAAAAAAAAAAAAAAAGTGACCAGGTTTGCTGGTCTGACAGAGGCTGGTGAAACCCAAGACTATGGCCCCTAGCTGTACTTCAGGTCTAGAACTGAACCCACTCCCATGGCTTCTAGCCAAACAAAAGACATTTACATTAGGTAGATACACTCCTTGGAGAGATCAATCATGGGAGATTGGAGGGCTGTGCATGCACAGGGAGACAGCTCAGGGCTCAGGGGACAGGAGTACATGGGAGGGAAAGATGCAAGGAAGAGATGGCTATGGGGAGAAAGTGGAAGGAGAGCTGTTGCACTGTGGAAGATTACAGTCAATGGTGGCATGAGACAAAGTGTATGTGAACCGCTGAATGGAAGATGAATTTGCTCTGTAAATTTTCATCCAACTCACCAAAAAAAAAAAACCTGGGTCAGATCAGAGATAGGGTGAGAAGTGGGAAACAAAAAGACTAATTTGTTGTCTAGAGCTCCTGTACCTTCTACTTTTAGATCTGACAGGGCAAACATACCATATTCTAGGTCCAATAGGCAGGTCTGACAGACATTCTTTAATTTGCTGCAGGTCTGGCATACTTCAGTCTTCTTGAAACGCATGCGGACCCCAGGGCACCAGCGAAACACTGTGAATGGCCTGGCACAGATCTGGAACACAAAGTAAGAGCCACAAAGTGTTAATGGCCCTGACCCAGACAATCAATCCACTGACTTAATAACAACAGGATTCAAAGAAAGAGTTCCTGAACTAAGGGTTTGGAAGAGATCATAGCAATCATCTAGTCTGAATGTTGTATGATGGTTCCATGCCATTTATAGTACCCTTTCCCAATACTTAAAAAATTCATACAATACAGAAATGAAATATTCAAAAAGAAAAGTCTCCCTATCTGTTAATAATATGACCTTTAACTATTTTAGGAGGAAATGTGAAAGTGTCATATACTTTTTTTTTTTAAAGTAAACAAGTAATTTTATTTTAAGAGCTTGTTTTGCCATCTCCAACAATTAGAGAAAGAACAGCAAGAAAAGCCTACAGTCACCAGAAGGAAGGAAATAATCAAGATTCGAGCAGAAATCAATGAAAC
>NW_006921697.1:5668715-5692362 GCF_000298275.1 Orycteropus afer afer
AGGGTTGGCAGAGAATGGGCCTCTCGGGGAGTATGGGGGGATGGACACTGGGAGGAGGTGACTGTGGGGAGGAAGTGGGAGGGGAGCTGCTGCATTGTGAATTTTGGTCAATGACATGAGACGAGGTGTATGTGAACTGCTGTGTGAAAGGTGAATTTACTCTGTGGATCTTCGCCCAAATCCTAATAAAAAAAAAAAAAAAAAAAGAGCTTGTTTTGCATTCAATGTTACATGTACATTTAGTTTCATTACCCATTTACCATGTCCAACCCTAACCCAGTCTCCTCCCTGCCCCACCCTCTAACCCTCCCCCTGTGCCTCTCATATTTATGCACTCCTGTTTGTCCTATATTTCCTCAATTTGAATGTTGGTCCTCTGGTGTTCTGTGGTCTATTGCTCTAAGGGATGTATTACCATAGAGTATGTGGGTGTGTCATCCTGGGTTGAGTGGTCTATGTGTACATCTTGTTAACTATTGGGCTGAGAGACAGCCCCTGGGGGTGCATTTTATTCCAGGTGCAGAACATATTCCAGGGCCACAGTATTGGGGGTCTCATCAGATTTCATCTGATTTTTTTTCCATCTGATAATTTCCAAAATTATTGAGTTTTTGGATTTTGTTCCATGTTTTTCCTTCTACTCTATCCAGGATATCCAGATCTGATCCTTTCCTGAGTGGTTGGCATTGGTAGCCGGGCACCATCTAGTTCTGGTCTTGAGGGCCATCATGTCCTATGGCTGATTGCTTCCAAATGCCCTTGTGAGTTTTTTTTTTTTTTGCGTTCTTCGCTTCCAATGCTAGGAGACCATTAGCTGCATCTTAGATGGCTGCTTGAAAGCTTTTAAGACTCCAGTCGCTACTCACCAATGTAGGATGTGGAACAAGGCTTTTATGTATTTTGCTGTGCCAGTTGAGTCCGATGTCCTCCAGTACTATGGCCTGAGATAGTAGATCTATTGGATCTCTCTCCCATAGTGTCTGGTTGTCTGTGAGGGATTACTCTGTGTCTGACTTCTATTGTTTCTGTAAGGACTGCAGGTATTTTGTATCACTGGTGTCTGCAAGATTAGCCTCAGCTGAATCTATCCTTGATCTAGAGTATACTACTGTTCAATGACCCCCATCTGATCATCTCAGGTGTTTATGTGTTTATCTGGAGCCTGGTATTTGGTGTTAATGGCAAGGCACTATTGTGGACATATTGATTGGTATTAGAATATGTTGTCTATCTCTTACATGCACAATTCAACGTCATGTACTCTTATAAGAGTCTTAAGACAACTGTGACCTCCCTCCTCAGCTAAAATGTTTGTGTGCATAATCACACAACACTTGGTATACAAACTGATAGGCTTCAAAGCCCATCCATGACACTGGGTTAAAAACCCCTACTTTATTTATTTATTATTATTATTAAATTGTGCTTTGGGTGCAAATTTTCAGAGAATTTGTTTTACATTCAACAATTTGCGTACATTTAGTTTCACTCCCCGATTACCATCCCTAACCCTAACCCACTCTCCTCCTCTCCCTTAAAAACTTCTGCTTTAGAGGACTCAATTTCTTACCTCTTACAATAAACAGTTACTAGTCAATGAGCACATAAATAATATATGAAATCTATGTGTTATTGCTGTTAGGGGCATTCGAGTCAGCTCTGACTCATAGCGACCCTACGCACAACAGAACAAACACTGCCCAGTCCTGAGCCAGCCCCATAATCCTATTAATGCTTCAGCCTATCGTTGCAGCCACTGTGTCAATCCATCTTGTTGAGGGTCTTTCCCTTTTTCACTGACCCTCTACCAAGCATGATATCCCTCTCTAGGGAGTGGACCCTTCTGGTAACATGACCAAAATAGGCAGGACGAAGTCTGGCCATTTTTGCTTCTAAGGAGCATTCTGGCTGTACTTCTTAGCATTGACTTTTGTATTGTTGTGTGCCACTGAGCTGATTCTACCTTATAGTGACCCTCTATGACTTCCTAGAGCAGAACTGCCAACTTCCTAGAGCCTGGTTCCCTAGGCTGTAATCCTTATAGGAGATTGCCAGGTCGATTCTCCCTCAGAGCCACTGGATGAGTTCAAGCCATCAACCTTTCAGTTAGCAGCTGAGCACTTAATTCATGCATCACCAAGTCCTCCTTCATTGATTTTTATTGGAGGAGTTCTAAGTTCAGCAAGGCAAATGCAGAATATAAAGGAAAATAAAATAAAATCATGGCTCTTTAGTAGACACACTTACTTTGCATTCCTTCCCATACTTTTCTTTGGTCTGAAATACAGAAAAAAAAAGTGGCATTAATAGAAAAAAATAAAACAACTAGATGCCTACTCTTTCCCTAAATACGACCCCAAAAGATGTGTCTGGATATATCCCTGGCATCCTAAAGAGAAAACAAAATAAAAAAACATCTGTTTGGGGGTAGAGTGGGGATATATTCTAACCATGTACTAAGTGTTATAATCTCACAAGAGTCTTATGATCTAACATCACATAATGCTTGAGTTTCCACAGCCACAACTGCTGGCTCCTAAGTTCTCCCCTAAGAACTAAAATTCCTAATGGTTTTCATGATCTCCAAATGAGGAAGAATGCAGTCACAGTCAACCCATTTTACAAGTTTAATCAGAAGGCAACTACTACAGACTCACCCTGTGCTGATGCCCTTACTATAGTAAACATCTGTTTCCCATAAGCTCTTCCAACATCTTGAACATGAGACCGATCACAATACAGTAATTCAATCCTAGTCTAATTATTAAATGTTAATCACCACTAAATTTTACTCTTATTTGAAGGATGGGGATACCTTGCTTTACCCCTGTCCCCAAGACCCACACCCACATACAAAAAAGAGAGTACAATAGTACAGTGGCCAAAATGCATTTGACTGGAAGTCAGGAAACCTAGATTGTAATCTTGATTCTCTTCCTAACTTGCTCAGGTCCCTAGACTCAGAATATATGATTTTAAATCCCCCTCTACCCCTTACTTGCTATGTGAAAAGACACAAAACTCTCTGTGCCTCAGGTTAATAGACTAACCTCCCAGGTAACTGCTCAATAAACACATTAGCTATTATTATGACTCCTACATCACAGGATTGTTGTTGAGTTCCAAAATGAGATAATCAGCATGATAATGAGCAAAAAGGCTTGCACTTTGGGTCAGTAAAGCTGCATCACGGACAGTCAGTAAGTACCACAACTGTGACACAATATGAATAACTCCCGTATCACGCGCGACCACTCACCATTCGGATATATGGGTTTTCTCCAAGACACGTCTGGCACAGAATTGGGAAGTCCTGGTGAAAATGGGAAAACTGTTTGAAGACCAGGTTACGACGACCCTGTCATCTCTGTTACACTCAGAGACGGCGTGTGTGTGTGTGTGTGTGTGTGTGTGTAAGGGGGGTTGTAGGGGAGTGGGAATCCAGAGTGGAGGACAGGGCAGGAACCCTAGGTCCAGCACGGGCCCGGTCATGGGAGGGGGCGCTGTCTGCACTTCCGGCAAGCAGAGGGAGAAAAGAAAACCAGTTCTAAAAGCTGGAGAGGTCAGGGATGTTAAGAGGGCTGACTGATTCTGGATCTAGCTAAGCCCCTTCCCTCCAAGACTCTATGAGGGGCTTCGCCTCTAGCCAACCTAGGCCGCGGCGCTGGCTCCTGCCCGGAATTCTCTCCGGCACTCCGGAGCCTCGCCTTGCCTGCCCGCGTGAGGGCGGCTTCGCCAACCCTTCAGTCCTTCTCCCGTAGGCACACTCACCGCATCCTCCCAGTTCTGCCTGTTGTAGGTGTTAGAACCTAGAGATGTCGCCATCTTGAGAGCGTCGGGAGGCAGCGGTGGCTTGAGTTGGAAGAGAGTACCGCCACAATCCCGTCATCCCCAGAGGCTGGCTCCCGGCTTGTCTACGTCTTATTTATGCGTCTAGTGCGCCCTTGGGGGCGGGCCTTAACGTCATCACGTTGTTCTCTCGTAATTTCTTTGCCTCAGAGTTGGTGTCTTGGTATATAGCGTAACCTTTTGTCCCTTTGTAGCACCCTTTCGACTCCACGGCAATGAGTTGATGTTGCAAAGAGTTTATTCTTATTGGGGGTGAAGAGCCACAGCACAATTGGCTTAGTTAAAAACTGGGCAAAAGAATAAAAGTACAAGTAATGAATGAGGGACTGGGATTAAACAGTGTTAGCATTTACTGAGCCCGTATTGTGCCAAGCTCTGGGCGAAAGGCTTACGCCAGTGTCTCACAATGACTTCTCTGTAGTGTTGCCAGATTTGGCAAAGAAAAATACAGGACACCCAGTTGAATTTGAATTTCAGATAAACAATTTTTTCTGGCAACCCGACCCTCTAGGCAAGTATGATTATTCGGAAACTGAATAGAACGAAACTTATAAAACACTGCTGAAAGAGATTGAAGAAGACCTAAGTAAATGGAAAGATCTTCCGTGTGCATGGATTGGAGGACTTTATATTGTTAAGATGTCAATATTACCCAATGCAATCTCTATATTTGACGCAATCCCTACCAAAATTCTAACAGCCTTCCCTACAGAAATAGAAAAAACAATCCTTAACTTTATATGGAATGTCAGGAGGTCCCAAATAACTAAAGTAATGTTGAAGGAGAACAACATAGGAGAACACACATATCCTGACTTTAAAACATACTATACAGCATAGTGGCTAAGACACTTGCCTGCTAACCAGACGGCTGGCGGTTCAAATCCACCAGCCACTCCTCGGAAGGAAGGTTGGGCAATCCTACTTCCGTAGTGATACTGCCTCGGAAATCCAAGGAGGGGTCGCTATGAGTCGGGGCCGACTCGACGGCACATAACAACAACAACATACAGCTATAATAATCAAAACAGCCTGGTACTTTATAATTAATAGACACGTAGACAATGTGATAGAGTTGAGAATCCAGAAATAAACTCACACATCCACGGTCAACTGATTTTTGACAAGAGTGCTAAATCCATGTAATGGGGAAAGAAGAGTATCTTCAAAAAAAAAAAAAAAAATGCTGAGAAAATTGGATTTCCACAAGCAGAAAAATCCACCATACAAACGAATAAATTCAAAATGGATTAAGGACCTAAATGTGCAAACTAAAGTCATAAAATTCTTAGAAGAAAAAGCAGGGTAAAGGCTGTTCATAAAAAGACTTAATGAAAAAAGTGAAAAAACAAGCTACCACTGGGAGAATATCTTCAGAAATCAAATATCTGACAAGCATCTAATAATCAAAATATATATAAAACTTGGACAACTTAACAAAAAGAAACCCAATCATGATATGGGCTTGAATAGGTATTTCACCAAAGAGGATATTCAAATGGCCGCCAAACACATGAAAAGATGCTCACCATCATTAGTCATCCAAAAACAATCGAACCCACTGCCATAGAGTTGATTCTATGACAAAGTAGAACTGCCCCATAGGGTTCCTAAGGCTGTAAATCTTTATGGAAGCAGACTGCCTCATCTTTCTCCTGCAAAGTGGCTGGTGAGTTCAAACTACTGACCTTTTGGTCAGCAACCCAATGCTTTTAACCACAGCACCACCAGATTAGCTAGCTATCAGAGAGATGCAAATTAAAGCAAAAATGGGCTCTTAGGTTGTTTCCACTTTTGGCTATTATGAAGAGTGCTGCAATGAACATTGGAGTTTCTGCTTTCAAGTCTTTTGGGACTTGAATACGAGGAGTGGAATTGCTGGGTCATGTTGTTTTTGTTGTTAGGTGCCATTGTGTTGGTTTTGACTTATAGCAGCCCTATGTACAATACAATGAAATATTGCCCAGTCTTGTGCTACCCTCACAATTTTTGCCATACTTTAACCCATCATCACAGCCATTTTGTCAGTTCATCTCATTGACAGTCTTCCCCTTTTTTGCTGAACCCCTACCCATCTGGTGAAGTCTACATGTATAGCTGCCATTTATGTTGTTGAAAAAAGATACTTTCAAGTCATTGGTCTAGCTAAATTTAATCTCTCCAGTATCATTTCTACCATCAAGGCCGTATTTTCCAACTACCAATGCTGCTTCTTTGTACCTCCTCATTCCAATCACCACATCTTGATTGCGTGTTTGGTCAATTTCAAACTGCAGAAGTTGGTAAAAATCTTCAATTTCTTCATCTTTGGCTTTAGTAGTTGGTGCATAAATTTGAATAACAGTAGTATAAACTAGTCTTCTTGTAGGTGTATGGATATTATCCTATGAATGACGGCAATGTACTTCAGGATAGATTTAATTTGCCATTCCTGGCATAGTAGACCATATGATTGTCTGATTCAAAGTGGCCAATACAAGTCCATTTCAGCTCACTAATGCCTAGGATATTGATCTTTATGCATTCTATTTGATTTTTAACAACTTCCAATTTTCCTAGATTCAGACTTTGTACATTCCAAGTTCCAATTATTAATGGATGTTTGTAGCTGTTTCTTCTCATTTGAGTTGTGCCATATCAACAAATGAAGGTCCTGAAAGCTTTGCTTCATCCATGTCATTAAGGTCACCTCTGCTTTGAGAAGGTAGCTCTTCCCAGTCATAATGAGTGCCTTCCAACCTGAGGGGCTCATCTCATACTATATCAACAGTGTTTCATTGAGTCATAAGGTTTTCAGTGGCCAATTTTTTCAGAAGTGGACCACTTCTTCCTTCTTCCTAGTCTGTCTTAGTCTGGAAGTTCTGCTGAAACCTGTCCACCATGGGTGACTGTCAGTATTTGAAATACCACTAACATAGCTTCTAGCATCACAGCAACATGCAAGCCACTACAAATAGTACAAGTAGTACAAATTGACAGATGAGTAGTGGAACTTAAGCCTAGAATTCCTATAATCAGGCCATCCTCATTGACCAATGAGATTCTGACATGGCTTTCACCCTTAATGACCAGTGAAATTGTGACAGTGTTTCAACAGTAAATTACATAAGCCAATCAGAAGTAAGCTGCTTTTGCTTTGTTTTGTCATTACATACAGTATAAGCCAATTACTGGTGATACTCAGTGTAGTACCTTTCCACATGTGGTTTGCTGTTACCCAATTCTGGAATATTCTGCCCAAATAAACTTCATCTAATAGATTAATTTTATTATTGGCTGAGTTTCTTTTGACACTATGTAATGCTTATTAAATTACCTGGGTGTTTTGTTTTGTTTTGAAACAGGTTTATTTAGGGTATAATTTCCATATATTAAACTTTTATCCTTTTTAGTTGTACAGTTATGAATTTATTACATATAGTCATTACAATCAAGTTGTAGAACATTAGTTCCATCATCCCAAAAAGCCTCCTTGTGCCCATAGTCAATCTCTTCCCACACTCAGCCCCCGGCAACCACTAATCTGTGTTCTACCTTATAATTTTGCCTGTACCAGAATGTCATATAAGTGGAATCTGAAAAAGTCTTTTGAGTCAAGTTTATTTTACTTAGTATAACAGCAGAGATTCATCAATTTTGTTACATGTGCCTGTAATTTGTTCCTTTTTGTTGCTGAAAAAAATTTCATTGTATGGTTGTACCACAAGTTTTTTATTTTATTTTATCCATATGCCAGTTGATGAACACTTTGGATTGTTTCCAGATTCTGGTGAATATGAATAAAGCTGTTATAAACATTCACATGTAGGTCTTAATATGGACATAGGTTTTCATTCTGCTTGCTTAATACCTAGGAGTGAGAATACTGGAGTATATGGTAAGTGTATTTAAATATGTGGCCTTGGTGATAGAAATGATGCCAGAGATCACATGACAGAATTTTGCAAGAACAACGATTGCAAATATCTTTTTTCAACAATATAAACAGCGGCTTTACACATGGGCCTCACTAGATGGAATACACAGGCATCAAATCAACTACATCTGTGGAAAGAGGCAATGGAGAAGCTCAAGATCATCAGTCAACACAAGCCCAGGAGCTGACCTTGGAACAGACCATCACTTTCTCATATGCAAGAACAAGCTGAAGTTGAAGAAAATTAAAACAAGTCCACGAGAGCCAAAATCTGACCTTAATTATATCTCACCTGAACTTAGAGACCAACTGAAGAACATATTTGACACTGAATACCAATGACCAAAGACCATATGAGTTGTGGGATGATATATCAAGAACATCATACATAAAGAAAGTAAAAGGTCATTAAAAACAGGAAAGAAAGAAAAGACCAAAATGGATGTCAGAAGAGACTCTGAAACTTGCTCTTGAACATAGAGTAGCTAAACCAAGTTGAAGAAATGGTGAAATAAATGAGATGAACAGAAGATTTCAAACAGAAGCTTGAGAAGACAAACTATTATAATGAAATGTGCAAAGACCTAGAGTTAGAAAAACAAAAGGGAAGAATAGTGTGATAGCTGGAGCTGTGTGTCAACTTGGCTGGACCCCAGTTCTGTGTGGTTGTTCCCATGATAGGATCGGATGACTGTGTTCTGAGTGGCCAATCTGCCCACGGGGAGTTTCCCTAAGGGTGTGGCCTGCTTCCAGGATATTCAGGGACATCCTGGGAAGAGAGACATTCTTTGGTGGATTGGGACCCTGGTGTGCTGACTACAAACTTCCGTGAGTGAGCGGCCCACCGCTTGGCCTGGAGATCTTGGATTCGTCTTTCGTTGGAGTCAACAACCAGTGTACTGCCTGCCAGCCTTGAATTTCTTGGCCCCCTGTGCTTGCAGAAGCTAAGGCTGCCTCCAGCCCGACATTTCCTCCACGGACTTTGGACTTGCTGGCTTCTATACGTTTGCGAGCCATTTTCCTAAGATAAATTTTTTTTTCTCTCTCTCTCTCTATATATATATATACGCTTTGCTTGGTTTTGTGTTTCTCTAGAGAAACCAATCTAACACAAAGAGGCTTGACATTTCTCAAACTAAAAGGATTGAGGGAAAAATTCAAGCCTCGAGTTGCAAAACTGAAGGATTTGATGGGAAAATACTGAATCAAAAGAATCAAAATACTGAATCAAAAGAAGACGGAAGGAATACAGAGTCATTGTATCAAAAATAATTGGTCCATGTTCAACTATTTCAGGAGGTAGCATATGATCAAGAACCAATGGTATTGAAGGAAGAAGTACAAGCTGCACTGAAGGAACTGGCAAAAAAACAAAGCTCTAGGAATAGACGGAATACCCATTGAGATGTTTCAACAAATGATGCAGCACTGGAAGCACTGTCATTCATGCCGAGAAATTTGGAAGACAGCCACCTGGCCAAACGACTGCAACAGATCCATATTTGTGCCCATTCCAAAGAAAGAAGTTCCAACAGAATGTGGAAATTCTCAAAGAATATCATTAATATCACCCATGATGAAAATTTTGCTGAAGGTAATTCAAAAATGGTTGCAGCAGTATATTGACAGGGAACTTCCAGGAATTCAAGCCAGATTCAGAAGAGGACATGGAACAAGGGATATCATTGCTGAAGTCAGATGGATCTTGACTGAAAACAAGAATACCAGAAAGATGTTTACTTGTGGATTATTGACTATGCAAAGACATTCAACTGTGTGGATCATAAGAAATTAAGAATGACAGTGTGAAGAATGGGAATTCCAGAACATGAGGAACAGGTACATAGACCAAGGGGCTGTCATTCGAACAGAACAGGGGGATACTGGATAGTTTAAAATCAGCAAAGTGTATGTTAGGGTTGCATCTTTCACCATACTTATTCAATCTGTATGCTGAGCAAATAATCTGAGAAGCTGGACTACATGAATGAAGCACTTACTGACGAAGATCAAAGACTACAGTCTTCTATATGGATTACATTTCAATATAAAGAAAAGGAAAATACAAGTAGACCAATAAACATCATCATGATAAATGGAGAAAAGATTGAAGTTGTCAGGCATTTCATTTTACTTGGATCCACACCACCACTGATGGAAGCAGCAGTCAAGAAATCAGATTTGCACTGGGCAAGCAAATCTGCTGCAAGGGACCCCTTCAAAGTGTTAAAGAGCAAAGATGTCACTTTGAAGACTAAGGTGCACCTGACCCAAGCCATGGTATTTCCAATCACCTCATATCCGTGTAAAAGCTGGACAATGAATAAAGAAAAGAAGAGTTGATGCCTTTGAGTTGTAGTGTTGGTGAAACATACTGAATATACCACAAACTGCCAAAAAAACAAATCTGTCCTGGAAGAAGTGCAGCTGGAATGCTCTTTGGAAGTGACAGTGGCCAGACTTCATCTCACCTACTTTGGTCATGTTGTCAGAAGGCACCATTCTTTGGAGAAGGATATCATGCTTGGTAAAGTGGAGGGTCAGCAAAAAAGGGGAAGACCCTCGATGAGATGGGTTGACACAGTGGCTGCAATGATGGGCTCGAGCACAGGAAGGATTATGAAGATGGAGCAGAAGCAAGCAGTGTTTCATTCTGTCGTACACAGGGTTGCTAATGAGTTGGAGCTTATTGGACAGCACCTAACAAAAACCACAATGTGGTAAGTATGTATTTACCTTTATAAAAAAGTGCCAAGCTGTTTTCTAAAGAGGTTGAACCAGTTTGAATTTATAGCAGCTACATATGAGAGATCAAACTGATCCCAAATAATACTGTCAGTTTCTTTTGTATTTTAGATATGCTGATAGGCGTGACTTGGTATTTTATGGTGATTTCAATATGAATTTTCCCAGTGATGTTTTTGAGCATATTTTCATGTGTTTGTTGTCATCTGTGTCTCTCTAGTGAATTGTCCATTTAAATGTTTTGAACACTGTTGAAAGTGAGGTTTCTTACTGTTGAGTTTCCTCAACTGGTCTAGAGACCAGTCCTTTATCAGGTGGTAGCATAGTGCCTAAGGCATTTGACTGCTAACCAGAAGGCTGGCGGTTCAAACCCACCAGCCACTCCTCGGAAGGAAGGTTGGGCAATCTACTTCTGTAGTGATACTGCCTCGGAAACCCAAGGAGGCGTTGCTATGGGTCGGGTCAGACTCGATGGCAATGTGTTTGGTTTTGATATGGTGCAAATAGGAGCTCTGGTAGCATAGTGCCTGAGGCACTTGACTGCTAACCAGAAGGCTGGCGATTCAAACCCACCAGTCACTCCTTGGAAGGAAGGTTGGGCAATCTACTTCCATAGTGATACTGCCTCAGAAACCCAAAGAGGGGTTGCTACGAGTCAGGTCAGACTCGACAGCACATAACAACATGGTGCAAATATTTTCTCCTAGTCTGAAGCTGTATCTTTTCAATTACTTTTGAAAAGCAGTTTATTTTAATAAAGCTTATTTATCTTTTACAGTTTGTGTATTTGTTTACTATTTAAGAAACTTTTGCCCAATTAGGGCCACAAAGATCTTCTGCTACATTATCTTTCAAAAGTTTTATAATTATAGGTTTTGCATTTAGGTCTGTGCTCTTTTTTTATGTGGTGTGAGAGTTTTTATTTATTTGTTTTGCTTGTGAATATCCAATTGTTTCAGTATTACTTGTTGAAAACAGTTGAATATGGACCAATTATTTTTGGTACATTTACTATCAATTCAATGTAAGGGCTGTCTCTTACTGAATGAACTATGTTAAATTGTGTCTTTCGAGGAACTGTCCATTTCATCTAATTTTGCAAATGCTTTGGCATAAAGTTGTTCTTAATATTTCTCTTATCATTCTTTTGAAATGTGTAACATCTGTAGTGATGGCCACTCTTTCATTCTTGATGTTGGTAAATATATCTTTTCTTTTGTTCTTGAACAATCTGGTTACAGGTTTAAAATTTATCTTCTTAAAGAAACTTTGACTTCATTGATTTTTTTTTGTTTTTGTTTTTTAGTTGCATGATTCCCCACTACTGCTTGCCTTGGATTTAATTTGATCTTCTTTTTCTAGTTACTTAAGATGAAAGCTTAAAACACTATTTTGAGACATTCTTTTTTAGATTAAACATTTAATGCTAAAAAGTTTCTTTCTAAGCACTACTTTTAGCTACATCTCACAATTTATTTTTTCTATTTATCCACTGAAAATATCTTTTGATCCCCTCCCCCTTTTTTGACTTCATGCTCTTTACAAATGTTTTCCCAAATAGCCCTATTATTGATTTCTAACTTTATTTTGTCTGGTCAGGGAACATACTTTTATTTCAGTTCCTTTGAATTTAATTTTTTTTTTAATGGCCTAGAATGTAGTCTATGTTGGGGAATGTTTTATATACACTTAAAAAATGTGTATTCTGTTGCTAGTTGGAATGCTGTATAAATGTCAGTAAGGTGAAGCTGGTTCATCGTATTGTACAGGTCTTCTACATCCTAATTTTCAGTCTACTTGTCTGTAAAAATGGTGTGGGGGCAGGACCTGACCCCCTTTAACTTCACAAGTGGGGAAGAGGATCAAATCAGAAGTTCAAGGCTGATTCCTATGATGCAGAGGTCAGACATGCCTCTATCCTCCAACCTTTTTACCAATTATGACACCAGCTGTCACTCTCATGGCACTCTACTTTTCTGCTAGGTTCAATAATTTGTTGCAATGACCACACAAACAATACTCATGATTATAGGCTTTATTATGGAACTAACAGGTTACAATTCAGGATTCGAAATGACTCAGGAAACTGTTCTTTGATCAGGACAGCCTCTCCTCAGCCCTGCCTGCAGGCATGCCTCTCTGGCCTTTGGGCTCTTGGCTCCGTGGCCGTATGGCCTCTGCCCTGCTCCTGCAAGTGTTACAAAGCTCTTTCAGTTCTGGTGGTTAAGTGCCCAGAAGCACCCCACTCTGACAGTAAGCCACAGCCAGAAGGTGCTCAGCTCTAGCTCTGTGGGTCAGCAATCCGAGTCCCACAAAGTGCCTGCAGGTACCCTATTCCACCAGCAAGCCTCCTGTCCAGCTTTCTCACCCTCCCCCCTCAATCGCTGTCTCCTGGATCTGGTGCCGCCTTTCTCTTCTGAGGCTTCTTAGCATCTCTTGCCATCTCAGCAAGGTGTTAAAAAGCTATCTGTCTCCTAGTTCGAGGAGGTTCTCAGCACAGGGATCTCAGCTCAAAAGACATGCTCTGCTCCTGGCTCTTATTTCTTGGTGGTAGTGAGACACCCTCCCACCACCCCATTTCTGCCTCTAAGATGGCTCATGCTAAAACTAGCAGGATGGCAAAAATGACCTACCCCCTTTTTAGGATTCCATGTACCCTATTTGCATGGTCCCACCCCCACAAGAGTGCTATACACTTTACATTATTAACAAGTTACCCAATCCCCTTGATGGGCCACAAGCACCTCACATTTGCAGTCTCATCCATTCATTTCATAGGAGTTACAAAGACTATGGCTAGAAAGGCCATATTAAATAATTAAGGCAACACATTGCCCTGCTGTTTACTGAGAGGAGTATGTTATTGTTAGGTACCTTTGAGACCATTCCAATGCATAGTGACTCTATTACAACAGAATGAAATGTCCGGTTCTGTGCCTTCCTCACAATTGTTGCTATGTTTGAATTCACTGTTGTAGCTACTGTGTCAGTGCATCTCATTGAGGGTCTTCTTTTTCACTGACCCTCTATTTTACCAAGAATGATGCTATTTTTCAGGGACTAGTCACTCCTGATATCCAAAGTAAGTGAAATAAAGTCTTGCCGTCCTCCCTTCGAAGGAGTATTCTGAAATGTTCAGTTATACTTAAGGATTCATCTAGTTCTCTTTTCTTTAGTGTTTGGTTGATGTATTGTAAAGTTGTTTTTAGGTGCATATTTATTTAATATTATTGGTGAATTGACCCAGCTATCATGAAATGTCTTTCTTTATCACAGTCACAGATTGTTCTTTATCACAGAACAAACTTGTTCTGAACTTTGATATTAATGTAGCCACTGCAGCTTTTCTTTAGTTTTTGCATCTGTTTTAGTTTTTCCATCCTCATACTCTTTATCTGTATTATATTTACGGTTGGTTATTGTTTTTGTAGAAAAAGTATAATTGGGTTTTGCTTTTTAAATGATCTGACAAACTGTCTTTTGAGTGTTAAGATCATCTACATTTAATGCAATTATAGATATGGTTGCATTTAAATTTACCAACTTGCATTTCTTTTCTATTTATTTCATCTGTTCTTTGTTCTGGTTTTCTTTTCTGCCTCCTTTTGTATTGAATAGTTTTATGATGCCATATTGTCTACATTATTGGCTTAATTAGTTATACCTTTAACTTTTTATTGACTGCCTTGGAGTTTACTATACGTCTTTAACTGATCTGAGTCTACGGTCAAATAATACAATGTTATGTAGGATAATGTAAGACCCTTTTAAACATCTATGTCCAACTCCTCACTTCCATCCTTTATGCTTTTACTCATACATATTAATTTTACACATTATAAACCCCACAGTACATTGTTACTTTCTGTGTTTTAGAAAGTCAACCATAATTTAGAATGATTATAAAGTAAGAAAAATATATACTCTTCAACAATTACTTTCATTTTTACCATTTCCAGAGCTCTTTGTTCTTTGTGTGTAAATGAATGTTTATTTCTGGTGTAAAGTTTATTTCTTTTGCGTAAAGTACTTCTTTTAATATTTTATATACTGTTCTCCAAAAGTAATTATCTCACATTTGTCTGAAAAGTCTCAATTTCATCTTTACTTTTGAAAGATTTTTTCAAGGCGTAGAGAATTCTGGGGTAAAAGCTGTTTTACTTTCAAAAATTTTACTGTGTTCTAGTTTGTAAAATTTGTTAAGTCTGCTATAATTCTTTGTTCCTGTGTATGTACTTTATCTTTTTCCTCTGGCTGTCTTCAAGATTTTTTCTCATAGTTTCTATTTCTCTACTGAAACCTGTTCACGTATGTTGTAGTTTCAAATAGATTCTTTAACATGTTAATCAGTTAAAGTCTGGTATTTCTAAGATCTTGGCTGTATCTATAGTCCTGTTGATTGTTTTGTCAATGGAAAATGGGTTGATGTTTTTGGTCTTTGTGTCTCATAATTTGGGATTGAGTTTGTCATTACTTGACAGTAGAGAGTAAGGTAAACAGTATTAACGCCTGGAAATGGGCAAGCTTCTTCTGCTGTCAGGCCATTTGTGTGGAGATTGGTCTATCAAGTTAGAATTGAGCTGGGTTTGGGTTTTGTGGTTACTGTGGTCATCTTATGTGAAAACCTTATGAATAGTAGTAAAACACTGCTTGATACATTACTGGAAAACATTATGAATAGCCCTGGAAACACTGTCCAGTATAGTACTGGAAGATGAGCCCCTCAGGTTGGGAGGCATTCAATATAGGACTGGGGCAGAGCTGCCTCCTCAAAGTAGAGTCAACATTAATGATGTGAAAGGAGTAAAGCTTTTGGGACCTACATTTGCTGATATGGCATGACTCAAAATGGGAAGAATCAGCTACAAACATCCATTAATAATCAGAACATGGCATGTACAAGGTATGAAACTAGGAAAATTGGAAGTTGTCAAAAATGAAATGGACCGCATAAAGATTGATATCCTCGGCATTAGTGAGCTGAAATGGACTGGTTTTGGCCATTTTGAATCAGACAACCATATGATCTATGCCAGGAATGACAAATTGAAGAAGAAAGGCATGGCATCCATTGTCAGAAAGCATGTTTCAAGATCTGTCCTGAAGTACAATGCTGTCAGTGATAGGATAATACTCATATGCCTACAAGGAAGACCAGTTCATATGAATATTATTCCAATTTACGTACCAACTACCAAAGCCAAAGATGAGGAAATGGAAGATTTTTTTTACCAATTTCTGCAGTCTGAAATTGACGAAACATGCAATCAAAATGTGTTGATTATTACTGGTGACTGGAATGCAAAAGTTGGAAACGAAGAAGAATCACCACTAGTTGCAAATTATAGCCTTGGTGATAGAAATGATGCTGGAGATCACGTGATAGAATTTTGCAAGATCAATGACTTATTCATTACAAATACCTTTTTTCCAACAACATAAACAGTGGCCATACACGTGGACTTCACTAGATGGAATACACAGGAATCAGAGCAACTACATCTGTGGAAAGAGGCGATGGAGATGCTCAGTATCTTCAGCCAAAACAAGGCCAGGAACTGACCATGGAAAAGACCATCAACTGCTCATATGCAAGTTCAAGTTGAAGCTGAAGACAATTAAAACAAGTCCACAAGAACCAAAATATGACCTTGATTATATCCCACCTGAACTTAGAGACCATCTAAAGAACAGATTTGATGCACTGAATACCAATGACTGAAAAGAAGATGAATTGTGGGATGACATCAAGAACATCATCCATGAAGAAAGCAAAAGGTCCATAAAAAGGAAAGGAAGAAAACAGGAAAGAAAGAAAAGACCAAAATGGATGTCAGAAGAGACTCTGAAACTTGTTCTGGAACAAAAAGTCACTAAAGCAAATGGAAGAAATGACAAGATAAAAGAGCTGAACAGAAGATTTCAAAAAGCTGCTCAAGGAAACAAATGATTATAATGAAATGTGGAAAAACCTGGAGTTAGAAAACAAAAAGGGATGAATATACTCAGCATTTTTTCAAGCTGAAAGAACTAAAAAAAAATGCAAGCCTCGAGTTGCAATATTGAAGGATTCTACGGGAAAATACTCAATGATGCAAGAAATATCAAAAGAAGATGGACAGAATACAGTCACTGTACCAAAAAAGAATTGGTTGATGTTCATCCTTTTCAGGAGGTGACATATGATAAAGAGCTAATGGCACTGAAGGAAGAAGTCCAAACTGCACTGGAGGAATTGGCAAAAAACAAGGCTCCAGGAATTGACAGAATACCCAGTGAGATGTTTCAACAAATGGATGCCACGCTGGAGGCACTTACTTGTCCATGCCAAGGAATTTGGAAGACAGCTACCTGGCCAACTAACTGGAAGAGATCTGTATTTATACCCATTTCAAAGAAAGGTGCTCCCACAGAATGTGGAAATTATTGAACAATATCATTAATATCACACGCCAAGTAAAACCTTGCTGAAGACTGTTCAAAAATGGTTGCAGCAGTAGACTGACAGGGAAATTCCAGAGGTGCAAGCTGGGTTCAGAAGAGGATGTGGGATGAGATATCATTGCTGATGTCAGATGGATCTTGGCTGAAAGCAAAGAATATCACAAAGATGTTTATGTGTGTTTTATTGACTATGCAAAAGCATTTGATTGTGTGGATCGTAACAAATTATGGGTAACACTGAGAAGAATGGGAATTCCAGAACACTTAATTGTGCTCATGAGGAACCTGTCTACAGACCAGGAAGTTGTTGTTCAAGCAGAACAAGGGGATACTGCATGGTTTAAAACCAGGAAGAGAGTGTGTCAGGGTTGTATCTTTTCACTATACTTATTCAATCTGTATGCTAAGCAAATAATCCGAGAAGCTGGACTATGTGAAGAAGAATGTGGCATCAGGATTGGAGGAAGACTCATTAACAACCTGTGATATGTAGACAACACAACCTTGCTTGCTGAAAGTAAAAGTGACTTAAACACTTACTGATGAAGATTAAAGACTGCAGTATGGATTATACCTCTACATAAACAGCCCTCACAACTGGACCAATAAGCAGCATCATGATAAACAGAGAAAAGATTGAAGTTTTTAAAGATTTCACATTACTTGGTTCCACAGTCAACACCAATGGATGCAGCAGTCAAGAAATCAGATGACGTATTGCACTGGGTAAATGTGTAGTGAAAGATCTTTTTCAAGTACTGAAGAGTAAAGATGTCTCTTTGAAGACTAAGGTGTGCCTAACCTAAGCCATGGTGTTTTCAATCACCTCATATGTGTGTGGAAGCTGGACAATGAATAAGGAAGACTGAAGAAGAGTTGATACTTTTGAGTTGTGGTGTTGACAAAGAATACTTAAAGTACCATGGACTTCTGGAAGAACTAACAAATATATCCTGGAAGAAGTACAGCCAGAATGCTGCTTGGAAGTGAGCACAGCCAGACTTCATCTCACCTACTTTGGTCATGTAGTTCAGAAGGGACCATGCCCTGGAGAAAGATATCATGCTTGCTAAAGTGGAGGGTCCCTGAAAAAAAGGAAGGTCCTCAATGAGATGGACTGACACAGGACCAGGCAGTGTTTTGTTGTGCTGTACATAGGGTCGCTATGAGCCAGAGCTGACTCAACGACAGCTAACAGCAACAGTCACCTTCAGTGCACCTCAGGTTTCACATCCTGTAGCATTATTTTCATAGGGTCTCTATGAGTTGGAACTGACTTGATGACAGTGGGCTTGGTTTTGGAGGGATACTGAAGAACTTTTCCAAGTGTTTCATCCTTAGCTTTCAGCTATCCTGCATGTTGGCATCATAATGGTCTCTTTTCATGCCCTTACCCTAACAGTCTGCTTCTGTACGGCCAAGAAAACCCTATGGGGCAGTCCTAACAGTCACATGGGGTTGCTATGAGTTGGCATCAACTTGATGGCACCCAACAACAAAAACTCACGCCAGGAGCTGATACTGGTTACCAGCGCTTGCCAGACTAGTACTAGGGGAGTGGGAAGGCGATTCTCTCCCTGTCTTTACCTGGCCCTCGGGAATGGGGCTTTTCTAAACATTCTTACTCCTCTTCCTCCCTGTGGCAGCCTTGTATCTGTGGATGGTCTTGTAGGGGTTTCATGCCTTTCACTCAGTGGTGGTAGTTGTGTGCTTTTCAGTCGATTACAACTCATAGAGACCCTATAGGACAGAATAGAACTGCCCCATAGGGTCTGCTAATCTTTAGGGAGAAGATCACCAGATCCTGCAGAGCTGCTAGTGGGTTCCAATCACGAATGTTACAGTTAACAGCCCAGTATTTAACCATTGTGTCACCAGGGCCTTTAATGGTATTGTTATAGAGTCCTGACTCAGAACTAAACCTTGTCCTTTCTGCTGCTCACCAGGTGGCTAAGGGCTTTCCACTTCTTATGCAAAAAGTGTCTGGGCAAAGATAGAGAATTTCATGCCTTTCCCACAATGGCAGATACATCCTGCATGCCTCCAAACCAAGGGAGGCTCTCTGGAGCTGCCAGTGCACCTCAGTTCTTTCTCATAAACACCTGGTAGAGATTTTGAAAAAGAGCTCTTGAGTGTATGCAAGTTCTCCTTGTATCTTGGGCTCTTAGTTTCAATATTATGATGTTAGCACAAACTTGGCCCTTAGTGATTATTTAATATTTTAGATGATTTATTTTTACCTGCTTGTATGGTGGGAGCTCTGGTGGCCTAAGGCATTTGACTGCTAACCAGAAGAATGGCGGTTCAAACCCACCAGCCACTCCTCAGAAGGAAAGATGGGCAAGCTACTTCCGTAGTGATACCACCTCGGAAACCCAAGGTGGCCAACACCTACCTCTGCCTCCCATGCTGGGCTACAGGTAAGCCAGTCTACACATCTCATTTCTCCATGAAGGGTTCTGTCCTTCCTTCACATTCAGGCTATTTGATTGCCTTGCAACATCAGCTCTCTGATGGATCCAAAAAAATTTATAATTTTGTCATTTGTCCACATATGCATATGAGAGCTGGACAATAATAAGAAAGACAGAAGAAGAATAGATGCTTTTAGCTGTGGTGTTGGTGAAGAATGCTGAAAGTACCGTGGACTACTAAAAGAACCAACATATCTGTCCTGGAAGCAGTGCAGCCAGAATGCTCCTTGGAAGTGAGAATGGCCAGACTTCATCTCACCTACTTTGGTCATGTTGTCAGAAGGGACCATTCCCTGGAGAAGGATATCATGCTTGCTAAAGTAGAGGGTCAACGAAAAAGGGGAAAGCCTTCAAAACAAGATGGATTGACACAGTGGCTGCAACGATGGGCTCAGATATAGCAAAGATTGTGGGGCTCGCACAGGATTGGGCAGTGTTTCATTCTGCTGTACATAGGGTTGCTATGAGTCAGAGTCGACTCAATGGCACTTAGCAACAACCACCACTTTTTCCTGTTGTTAGAATGGTAGTGAGACTCTCTTCAGATGTCTGTAATACTGGAGAAGAATGCCTAACTTGCCTCATTCACTTTAATTTAAAAGAAAAATTTCTATCACTACTATAAATAAAAATCATCACATGCTTACATGTAGCCTTAAAAACAAATACAAGGGAAATGAAACAATGTTATTTAGTAAATAGGTACTGTTGCCTGCCAAATGGTCTGAGCCACAAGTGTATGTTAAAAAAACTGAGGTTTGATGTTAGAAACATAATTAGTATCGATTCTTTCTCCTTGATTTAACCAGAAGGGCAGCAAAATAAAACCTAAGAAGGAAGTAACTTCTTCACCATGTGATTCTGTTACATAAAAATTCATTTTCATTTAACATTAAAGTTAATACCGTCCATCCCATGCAGTAAGATGTATTTCCCGATACCATAAATGCCTGAACATCAAAAAAATTAGGATAAAGTTAGGTACTGCAATTGAGTAAGTGATTTAGCTGTGAGTTTTGGAGTTTGATCCAGCTTGTCCAGAGAATGGAGCACAGGAAAAATACGTAACAGAGAGGCCTAGATTGGGCTCTCAGGAAGTATGCAATCCAATATGGGGGCCTCACACATAATACCATCCCATATCTAAGAGAGGTAAATACTCCGCAGAGGAACAGTGCTATGGATTAAGATCGTATCTGGGTAGAAGGTAGGGAGAGATGGGAACAGGAAAGTAATTCTTAAAGAGGTACATAGAGAAGAATATTCTAGTTAAATACTAGAGCAAGAAAACACAAAGCAGGTGAGAAGACATATGGCTTATGACAAAGAGAGGCACATGTGTATAAATTAAAAAAAAAATCTTTTGTATATACATGATCTGAGACCCATCCCTTACCTCTTCCCTCCATGTTCATTCAACCCCAGCCACACTAGCCTAATGCTGTTCCTGGAACAACACAGGTAGACTCCTCCTCAAGACTATTAAAAACATAAAAGAGCAAAAGCTATATAAATAAGAAAAAGGATGACACTGTTAATATATTAAACAAATACTGGGTGCCTATTATTTGCACCACCACTCACCTGTCAGTTTGTCATACAGTGGTGAGTTGCACGTTGCTGTGATGCTCAAAGCTACGTCATTGGTATTTCAAATACCAGCAGAGTCACCCATGGTGGACAGGTTTTAGCAGGGCTTTGAGACTAAGACAGACTGGGAAGAATGACAAAAGTGGCCACTGAAAACCTTATGAATAGCAGTGAAACAATGTCTGATATAGTGCCAAGGGTGAGCCCCTCATGTTGGAAGGCACTCAGAACATGACAGGGGAAGAGCTGCCTCCTCTAAGTTGAGTCAGCCTTTATGACATGGATGGAGTAAAGCTTTTGGGACCTTCATTTGCTGATGGAGCATGACTCAAAATAAGAAGAAACAGCTGCAAACATCCATTAATCATCAGAATGTGGAATGTGTAAAGTATGAATTTAGGAAAATTGGAAGTTGTAAAAAACAGAACAGATAAAGATTGATATCCTAGGCATTAGTGAGCTGAAATGGACTGGGATTGGCCATTTTGCATTGGGCAATCAGACAGTCTACTGTGCAAGGAATGACAAATTGAACAGGAATGGTGTTGTATTCATCGTTGAAAAGAACATTTCAAGATCTACCCTGAAGTACAATGCAGTCAGTGATGGGATAATATCCATATGCCCACAAGGAAGACCAGTTAATACTATTATTCAAATTTACTCACCAACCATTAAGCCAAAGATGAAGAAATTGAAGATATTTACCAACTTATGCAGGCTAAAATTGACCAAACATGGAATCAGGATGTACTGATAATTACTGGTGTTGGAACGCAAAAGCTGGAAACAAAGAAGCATTGGTAGTTGGAAAATATGGCCTTCATGATAGACATGACACTGGAGACTGCATGATAGAATTTTGCAAGACCGACTTATTCACTGCAAATACCCTTTCTTCAACAATTATACATGTGAACCTCACCCGATGAAAGACACAGGTATCAAATAGACTACATCTGTGAAAAGAGGTGAGGGAGAAGCTCAATACTATCAGTCAGAACAAGGTTGGGACCTGACTGTGGAGCAGACCATCAATTGCTCATATGCAAGTTCAAGTTGAAGCTGAAGAAAATTAAAACAAATTTATGAGAGCCAAAATATGACCTTGATTGTATCTCATCTGAATTTAGAGACAATCTGAAGAATTCATTTGATGCAGTGAACACCAGTGACCAAAGACCAGACAAGGTGTGGGATGACATCAAGAATGTCATACATCTTCTGGTAAGATGGAGGAATAGGCAGACAAGCAACGCAGACACTCTTCAATAAAGAAAAGAAAAACCAATTGACAGAGATACAGATGGTAATCCTGGAGCCTTGAGCACTGAAGCAACCTATACAGAAGTGAATTAGGCACCAACTAGTGGAAAAACCTGAACGAAAACAGTGAGAGTACAGAGATGGTCAGAGCTGCGGACTGTCAGCTACTCTGATGGGACCAACAGCCTGAATATTTCCAAGTGGTGTTGGGACCTGAGAACTGACATAAAGATCAGCCCTGGTCACCAAGGGCTTCAGGGACGACTGCACTGGTGCCCTATGACTAGGATGGGAAACAGCAAGGAGGGAGACAACCTGAGCTGTTGACTTTCTGCTGTCTACAGGGTGCAGCCATTTTGGATATTTAAAGTGACCGAGGGCACAGCAATTTTGAATGTTTAAAAGTGGTGGCCATTTTGGATATTTAAAGTGATCAAGGGCGCAGTCACTTTGAATGTTTACAAGTGGTGGCCATTTTGGATATTTAAAGTGACTGAGGGTGCAGCCGTTTTGAATGTTTACAAGTGGCAACCATTTTGGATTTTAAAGTGATAGCATTCTCATTCGCATTCCAGGGACCTAAGAATAGGCTCTGTTTGCCAAGGTCATCAGGTAAATACAAGAGGCTGACAACAAGAAAGGAGACAGGTGGTGAGTGTATAAGTGCTGTCAACTAGTGAATAGAGGAGCACAGCACAGTACCCTGCTTGAGTAGATAACATATAAGTAAAACAAAGAAAACAAAAATCATGGGCAAGTCACTCCAACATAAAATCAACCAATTAAATATAAACATGAAAATATCACAATGCCTCAGAAACAACAGAGCATCACAGTCCACACAAAGAAGCAAGATAAAGCAGGAAAAACAAGGGACCAAGATACAGACCCAAAACACATCCCTGAGGAAGACTCAGCATTGGAACTCCCTGAGAAGGAATTCCAAAGAATTATATTTAGGTACCTTCAACAAACTGAGAGACAGATCAAGGAAAATACTAAAAAAATCGAGAAAAACACAGAGAAAACCCTGCAACAATTTTGAAAGACAATACAAGAACAAAATGACAAAATGAAGGAAAATTAGACATGATACAAAATCTCCACAAAGAAATCCAGATAATTAATAACTAAATTTGCAAAAATAGATAAGACATTGAATGGCCAAAGGAGGAGAACTGAATCAGTGGAAGACAGAATTAGGGAGATTGAAGGCAAATACCTGAACAATTCTTTGGAAAGGTATAAATCAGAAAAATGATCAAAACAAAAAGAAGAAAGTTCAATGAGACAGAAAATAACAAATGCTGGCAAGGATGTGGAGAGACTGGGACTCTCATACACTGCTGGTGGGACTGTAAAA